>NC_090298.1:106962500-107267916 GCF_039906515.1 Pseudorca crassidens
ATTTGTAGTTGTCAGAACAAGATGTGCTCTGATAGAAACCTGGAAAATAAAGATTGCTAACAAGCCAGCTTTAGGAACAGCAGCTGTTTTGGAGGAGGTCATTGAGAGGATGTGACCACCAGTTGAGTTGACCGGAGAGCTGAACCTATGAAATCTTGAACCCACTGTTCCCATAGGCAGAGCTGTCACTAGGAGGTAACCATGAGAGAGTAAGGTGTGGAGACCATCCAGGCTAAACCCAGGTAAGGTCCATATAGAAACTTCTAAGGTCCTGGTGGGTGAGTGCTTGTAGAAGCAAGCCTCGTAAGTAAGTTGCTTATTAGATCTGCCACCTACCAATCTGGAGTGGTCTCTCCTTGCCCTCCATGTGGGGGGGCCAATTCGTGAACCAACGATATGATTATTTTAGGGTGATTTTAGCAGAATGCCTGCAAAAGCACTCTTCCAGATTGTAAACCAAATGGGAGAAATTTGAGGGACACACTTACATACAGGATAGTCTCTGTGGTCTATTTATCCAAGAAAGAACCACTTCTAAACCACTGAAGGACAAAAGGAATTGCTATTCTTCTAACGAGAAGAGGTATTTTGGCAACTTGCTCCACTGTTAGATCACACGAATATTGTGTGTTTTTTGAGAAACTTGGTTATCGATGGGAAGGCAGTAACATATAGATGAAATCATGTTATTATAGAAGTTATAAACTTCTCATCAACCATAATAAAAATTGAATGAGGGCTTCCCTGGTGGCTCAGTGGATAGGAATCTGCCTGCCAATGCAAGGGACACAGGTTCAATCCCTGGTCCTGGAAGATCCCACATGCCACAGAGCAACTGAGCCCATGCACCACAACTACTGAGCCTGCGCTCTAGAGCCCACGAGCCACAACTACTGAAGCCCGCGCGCCTACAGCCCGTGCTCCGCAACAAGAGAAGCCATTGCAATGAGAAGCCTGTGCACCACAACGAAGAGTAGCCCCTCCTCACCGCAACTAGAGAAAGCCCACGCAGCAATGAAGATCCAACACAGACAAAAATAAATATTAAAAAAATATATATATATATATAAACACATATAAAAATGTGTTTACTGGAATTTTTTAAACAGAAAATACCACATGAAATTTAGGCCTATTTGATGCATAGGTTCAGGGTACATCAGACTCATTCATCCTGCTAATCGTACGCTTTAGTGCCATTCCTAAGTCTCCCTCCATACCTTTTTTTCCATTTTGTAGGAAAATTTTGACTTAGGCTTGGAGTACTCTTTGAATTTAACCCCAAAATTATGTTTCCTTATTGCTTTTAAGAAGACTGATGCTTATCTTCTGCAGAATCGATTAAAGCCAATTGTTTTCATGTAGAAATATAATTTCAGCACCTTGCCTAGGTATAAGATATCAAATAATATACAGCATTTAAATGTTTTAAAATTACAGGTCATTCTAAAAATGTATTGATCACTAGTAGTATTCTAAAGGTACCCATCTCAAATATGTGCTTATAACTCATAACTTACATATAGACAGACTTTTTGTCTAATCAGTTGTTTAACTGAAGGCAAATTTAAAATAAAGCTATTAGAAATTATGTATTCTTTCACTCTATATAAACAAAATTCCAGTCACTGGAATGAATTGCTTAGGTATGTAAGTGCATGTACTCTCTTAATAAGTTGGAATAGGTCTTCCTACTTTATTCAATGTCAGAAAAATGTTTAAATGACAATCCAAGGCTCCTAATTTTTCAGGGTTAATGAGAAATTAAGTTTTTAAAGGAAAACCCTTCTTAAAATAACTTTTAGAACCAGATTGATTTTTCTGTTTCTGTCCTTGTATTGCCAGTTTCTGGTCCTGTCTTTTCATTAATTAGTGAAGAATTTAAACGGTTTTGGTAAAAGTAAACTACCAGGGAAACAAGTGATTTTATAAACTAGTTCAATAGAAAGGAAGTAGGGGCACTGTGAGGAAGCAGTGGTGGTAATCTGTCTTCAGAAATCAACAAGATTCTACCCATAATGGCTCTTAAAAACTCAAAGTGCAGAATGGGAAGCCATTTGTTATAAATAACTGCCACAAAGATAATTTGAAAAAACCAGGCAGGCACATCTCCAGGTGAAGTAGCATAAAAAGGAGGGCCTCTTCAGAATTCATGTCAGATATGGTCTCATTTATTATTTAAGCTTGCAGATGACCAGAGTAAGCCTCTCTGGACATTGAAGTAAACTAAACTCTAAACGCTTATAGGGACAAACATTGCAGGTAAGGTCATGTTAGTGTGTATAGTAACACATTGAGAGGGCAGGGACTCCAAATACAGAGCCATCAAGGGGTTCACGTCCATGGTTCTTAACACGCTGAATCCAACGCAGGACGTTTGTCGTGGAAGTTAGAGACACACATGAAAGGAACAGGGACAAGAATTGTCAGAGCACCTGGTCTGTGCCTTTTACAATGCTTAAGAATTATAAGGAATAATAGGATTCTAGACTTTTTACCTAAAAATATTAACTACTGAAAAAATACAAAGTTTTAGATCGTGTGTTGTGTGTGTGTGTGTGTGTGTGTGTGTATGTATACGTTAGTATCCTCATGGGAATTAAGGAAATCAGTATATTTTGGCTCTGACTAATTTTCTGAGACTAATAGCAAAGACAATAACCAATCCCTTCTGCAATAGTCCTTTGGTGTCTCTGCCAGAGACAGAGGCCAGACCCAGATGGAAATGATTCATTTAGTTAATCCAAATCCTGGAAACACATAAGGGGATGTTTAAAGGCTGGACTTCTTTGGTTAGTTGTCTGTAAAAGTTTAGAAAGTTAATATAAGTGTTGATGTTTGTGAAGCAAGTCCTTTGTTTCTCCCTATATATGTATCCTGTGTTTAAAAAAAAATGTATTAAGAAGAAAAAATTTCCCCTTTGAGTCACCTTTCCTCTATGAACGAAATGAAGTGAAAACACATCCTGCCTGTTGAGAGCGCCCAGAGTATACATCCTGCTGTTTCATGGTTATTTAATTATGCAATGATTCATCAAGTTCTCATTTAGTCAGAGAGGTAGAAAAAGAGAAATCATAATGAAATCAACACTGAGGATAAGTTCTACCAAGGGGCAGGATTTAGAAAGTTATATTGCTGTTTTTCTTCCTTACTGGCCCCTAAGCCTAGCGTTCTGGATGCCGTTCAGGAATCACTCACCAGTGAGGATGAAGAATTTTCAAGATGTGTTGATGGAACATTGGAATGTACTCAGTTTACCTTTTCCTGCTGGCATTTTTCTGTGTCTGCTTATGGTTTTTATGACAGAGAAGGTTATTTTAAAATCAGAAGACTGTTTTACAAATGCTATGGCAGTGAAAATGCATGAAATCATTCTCAGGTTTCTCTGAGAGGTAGACGACAGTAATAATCTTGATTGTGCCCTGGCTCAGGCACACACTGGAAGCAACTCTCCTGAAGTGATGCATCAGATAGTTCCAGAGCCAAGTGTGAAACCAAGAATCTGACCCCGCAACTGCTACCATTAAGAAACCCCTGCATATGAAAACACCGGCCATACGTGGGTCAACAGAAAAAGAACTATGGAAACATGAGGCTAACGAGCTAGCCTGAGATCAGCAGTGGGAAGTTACGATTTCAGAGGGAGCTCCTTGGTGCTCATTCAAAAATGTGCACGTATGCCTGCCTCTCTCCTTCCTGAGACAATAAAGGAACACAAAAATGAATGAAATCTTAAAAGTGAAGAGAATTGTAGCTGATCATGGGGAAATTAGAGAGTAAGGATTTTCTGAAAATCTGAAAGTACATACCTGGAAGTCTGCTAATGACTAAGACCACGAGAAAATTGAAATGGAGGTGAAAGCCAAACTCCCCGACAGAACCCCAGAATGGGCTGAGCTCAGTATGTGCAAGCATAGAGCACAGAAGTGAAAAGAGCAAAATACAGAGCACTTACATGGATGCACATACAAATTGTACCTTCCTCCCTCTTCCCATTATAAGACACATTTTAGCTCTCCTAAAAGTCTGTGAAGAGCTGCCTAGAGAAAGCAATAGTACTGTGTGGGTGTGGATATCCCAGAAGTAGTCTTCATTCTGGCACCAGAGGATTTTTTGAGCTGTGAAAATACTCTGTATGGTATAATAATGATAGATATATATAATTTAAGATACATGTAATTTACTTAGCAAACCCATAAAAGAGACAACACCAAGAGGGAAACTTAAGGTAAATTACAACTCTGCAATTATGATGTGTTACTGTACATTTGTCCTTGGTTAAAAATACCATTCTGATAAATGATGATGATAATGGGGGAGGCTCTGCATGTGTGTGGGCAGGGGGTATATGGTAAGTCTCTGTACCTCACTCTCAATTTTGACTCCTTGGGCTCAAGCTGAGTACACTTTAGTAGAAGAAACAGGAAGAACTAACCATGAAGTACAACAGAAAGACTACAGAGGTACAAATTTCCATGGAAATAGTGAGAGAGGTGCAGTTAAATCCATTTGCAGTGGTACCCAAAGCTACCAGGAGCCTGTATCTGAGCTAAATTTGTGCCCATCTCTTAGCAGACATCTCTAACTTAGGGAAGTAGGAAAGGAGAGTACCATATTTCTTACTGTCTTCACCCAACCAATTACTAGTCTTGTTTCTGTCCTAAGTTTCTTGCCTAGTACAAGTGTAAAGAACTAATTTTGTACATCAGGAATTCCTTACTAAACTGGACATAGGATGTAGAGGATACAGTGGTCTTAAACCTTCTGTACTTCATGCACAAGACAATGAATGTTTGCTGTTCAGCCAAGAGTACATCATATTTTTTTAAAGAAATTCTTGAAATAAACATAAGGATAGTTAAAACTCGTTATTTTGGCAAAAAAACCTCATTTTTAACTTGAATTAACTTGAATTCCTTAAAAAATTAAAAATAGAATTGCCATATGACCTAGCAATCCCACTACTGGGCATATTCCCAGAGGAAACCATAATTCAAAAAGACACATGCACCCCAGTGTTCATTGCAGCACTATTTACAATAGCCAGGTCATGGAAGCAACCTAAATGCCCATCGACAGACGAATGGATAAAGAAGATGTAGTACATATATACAATGGAATATTACTCAGCCACGAAAAGGAACGAAATTGGGTCATTTGTGGAGATGTGGATGGATCAAGAAGCTGTCATACAGAGTGAAGTAAGTCAGAAAGAGAAAAATAAATATCATATATTAAGGCATATATGTGGAATCTAGAAAAATGGTACAGATGAACCGGTTTGCAGGGCAGAAATAGAGACACAGATGTAGAGAACAAACGTATGGACACCAAAGGGGGAAAGCAGGGTGGGGGGGCTGTGGTGGTGGTGGGATGAATTGGTAGATTGGGATTGACATATATACACTAATATGTATAAAATAGATAACTAATAACCTGCTGTATAAAAAATAAATTTAACATGAATTGACAAGTTAACCTCATATCCATTTACAGTGAAGTTAAAAGTGATATAAGTGTGGTGAACATGAGTGTGTTACTGTGACTGAGTTCTCAAGAATGATAACATTTTGATCCTCACTCCAAAAGGTAGACCCTAAGTTTGGTAGGTACACAGAACTTTCTGCCCTGTTATAATTCATTGTCCTTTACTTTGATCGCCTATTTGCCGTCATTACTCTCCTGTTTGATTATTACCTAGAGGTATAAAAGAAGGCAAAATTAAAACCAAAAAGCATAAAGACCTGGAGTGGGGTGGAGTTGGAGGTTTGGGTGCAGCAAAGGGGGAGGGGGCCACATTTTCAGCTGGTTATTTTTGGAGATGCCAAGCCTCTAGCTTTAAGTTCTGTGTGTCTTATATAATCATGACCTTTTTTTGTTCTCCCAAATGTTTCTATTATTAAATATTAGAAACATTTTAATTTTATTAAGCTTACTTAGTCTTTATAACTTAGGCTTTGAAACTGAATGCAAGGGACTTCCCTGGTGGCGCAGTTGTTAAGAATCCGCCTGCCAATACAGGGCACATGGGTTTGATCCCTGGTCCGGGAAGATCCCACATGCTATGGAGCAACTAAACCCACGAGCCACAACTGCTCAGCCCCCCACATGTCACAGTTACTGAAGCCTGCGCACCTCAGAGCCTGTGCTCTGCAACAAGAGAAGCCACCGCAATGAGAAGCCTGCACACCGCAACAAAGAGTAGCTCTGGCTCACCACAACTAGAGAAAACCCGTGTGTAGCAATGAAAACCCAACGCAGCCAAAACTAAATAAATAAAAATATTTTTAAATAAAAAATTATAAAAATAAAACTGAATGCAAGAAGATACTTGCAAACGCTATATCTGATAAGGGGTTAATATCCAAAATATACAACGAACTTGTACAGCTCAACATCAAAAAAACAATTTGATTAAAAAATGAGCATTGGACCTAAATAGACATTTTCCCAAAGAAGACATACAAAAAGCCAACAGGAATGTGAAAAGATGTTCAACCTCATTAATTATCAGGGAGAATGCAAATGGCTATTATCAAAAAGACAAGGGTTTACAAGGGTGTAGAGAAAAGGGAACCCTAGTATACTGTTGGTTCGAATGTAAATTGGTGCAACCACTATGGAAAACAGTATGGAATTTCCTCAAAAAATTAAAAATAGAACTACCATATGATCCGTCAGTTTCACTCCTGGGTATTTATCCAAAGAAAACATTTATTCAAAAAGATGGGGCACCTCAGTTTTCATAGCAGCATTATTTACAGTTGCTAAGATATGGAGGCAACCTAAGCATCTATCAATGGATGAATTGATAAAGAAAATATGGTTGCATATATATATATATATATATGCAATGTTATATTACTCAGCCGTAAAAGAGAATGGAATCTTGCCATTTGCAACAATGTGGATGGACCTAGAGGGTATATGCTAAATAAAATAAGTCAGAGAAAGATAAATACTGTATTATTTCACTAATATGTAGAACGTGAAAAACAAAACAAATGAACAAACATAACTAAACAGAAATTCTCACAGGTATATAGTACAAATAAGTTGTCAGAGGCGAGGAGTTGGGGGAGGAGAGAAATGGGTGAGGGAAATTAAAATGTACAAACTTTTAGTTACAAATTAAGTGAGTCATGGGTATGAAATGTATATTATGTGGAATATAGTCAGTAATTATGTAATATATTTGTATGATGACAGTTGGTAACTAGATTTACTGTGGTGATCATTTTGAAGTGTTTAGAAATATCAAATCGCTCTGTTGTGTACTAGGAACTAACATAGTGTTGTAGCTCAATTATAGTTCAAAAATAAACTCATAGAAAAAGAGGTCAGCTTGTGGTTACCAGAGGCAAGGGGCTGGGGAGGGATAATTGGATGAAGGTAGTCAAGAGGTACAAACCTCCAGTTATAAGACGAATAAGTAATAGGGCTGTAATGTACAACATGATATATATGATACTGCTGTATATCATATATGAAAGTTAAAAGAAATACTAAGAATTCTCATCATAGGGAAAAATTTTCTACTAAATTTTGTGTTTGTATAAGAAAGTGGATGTTCACTAAACTTACTGTAGTCATTTTACGATGTATTTAAGTCAAATCGTTATGCTGTACACCTTAAACTTATATAGTGCTATATGTCAATTACATCTCACCAAAGCAGGAAGAAAAGTTCTAAGTACTGTTAAAATTAAAGTAATAAACTTTTATATCTCTTGACATTCTGAATTTGCAAGAATTAACTAATGTGTCATGAGATAAATCATAATTATCAGAAAAATTATACTCATTAAGTCATTATAAATCATAATCATAAGGTATTATCTAGTGCAAGGTTAATCTTTTTCTTTTAACCTTGCACTGGATAATATCTTATGATTTTCTCATTTCTTTTTTTTTTCTTTTTTGATGTGGACCATTTTTAAAGTCTTTATTGAATTTGTTACAATATTGCTTCTGTTTTATGATTCGTTTTTTTGGCTGTGAGGCATGTGGGAACTTAGCCCCCTGACCAGGGATTGAACCCACACCCCCTGCATTGGAAGGCGAGGTCTTAACCACTGGACTGCCAGGGAAGTCCTGATGATTTTCTCATTTCTTGAGCAAAGAAATAAATGATGGTAAAATTTTAACTCAACTGTTTCACATGAAAAAAGCTCACAAAACTAAAAATTATAGATGTTCAGTAATTTTTGAATTGAACTGTTTTTGTGACTACTTGACATGATATACAAGGTATGAAGAACTCAATGAAATTTAATTCAATTGGAATTCCAAGGGAATTTGCAATTTAAAGGAATGTTTATTCTGTAACAAATCTTGGGTTAGAGGCCACCTATGGATATTGCATTCTTAACATAGAATCTGTTTTGCACTAAAAATACCTTATTAAAATATTGGCGTGATGGAAAAATACATTTAGTTGATGGGTATGAGGATTTCATACATACAACCATGTCACTCTTGATATCTCTTACTCTGTTTTTTTTCTTTTTCTCCGAGGCACTTATTAATTTCTATTATATCAGATAGTTTACTAATTTATCATGTTATTCACATCTTTCTCTCCATGCTAGCATATAAACTCCATGCAGTTAGTGATCGTTATCTGTATTTTTCACTGCTGAATCCTAAGCATCTACACCAGTGCCTAGAGCATTGTAGGTGTTCAATCAACAGATATCTGTTGAATGAATACATTAATAACGATAATGCTTTTTGAAGAAAAAAATCCCATCATTCTTGACTGTTACTTTTCTTTAAAATTTCTTAGGCATAGACTTAAAACACTATGGTAACTTGACTTATTAAAATACTTATGTAAATTTATACTTTACTATTCTAGTATAAATATTTAAGTATTCTGTAATTTTTTGTGACATAATATTGGCTCCTTTATATTTCATGCTAATAAGAAAAATGGATTTATGATACAGAATTGATAATTCATAGACTTCATTTTTCACTCAACAGTGATATTTTTATTGACCTCAGTCAAATACTTTGTTTCCTACTTTAAAGCCCCCAGAGTGTTTCTATTAAAGATATGAATTGTATTTTTCTGGAAATAAATGCTTACACTTGACAGGATCAAGAGAAATTTCACTAACTGTAAGGTACACTGCTCTAGAGAAAAATAAGAAATTTAATAATATTCACACAAAGGAAACTTCCTAGCCAATATTGATATTTTTAATCTAAAATTCTTGACACAATCTGCTTTGAGGAAGGCTGCTTCAAGTGGTGCTCTTGAAATTACAATGATGGTTAATAATGTACTGTTTTAAACTATAATATGTTCAATCTATAAAGAGATACTATGAATTGTTATGCTCTGGTTACATAAAAAAGGTGAATTTATTTTAGAACTATTGCCTTTTGCTACTATAAACCACATTATGTTTTAGTCAGTTCTGATGACAACTGGCAATATGAAGAAGCTAAGGTTCACCTAACTGGAAACCAAGTGACATTAGGTCTGTGACTGTGTTCATTTTGGCTCCTAAAACAAAAAATACTATAAACAGGGTGATTTATAATAAACATTTTCTCACAGTTCTGGAGGCTGGGAAGTCCAAGGTTATGGCAGCAGCAGGTTTGGTATCTAGTGAGGGCCTGCTTTGCTGTAACCTCACGTGGTGGAAGGGTCAAGGAAGATTTCTGTGACCTCTTTTATAAGGGCACTAATTCCATTCATAAGGGGTCTCCCCTTGTGACCTAATCACCTCCCAAAGGCCTCATCTTCTAATGCCGATCACGTTGGGAATTAAGGTTTCATTATAGAAATTTTGGAGGGACAAAAACACTCAGACTGTAGCAGTGGCATTGCTGATTATGAGATAAGATCATTGGGTATCAATTTCAGGCAGTATAACAGACATGGTTAATATTTCTTATGTGTTAATTTTTCTTCTTTTCGCTTGATTATGTTTATTTATTAGGGAACATAGTGATCTACATCAGAGGACTCTAAATGAAATAAAAGATTGGAAAGAAAGATGTGGTTAGTCAATAAAGTAACTGCTCTTTCAGACTAATTGTTTAACTTTTCCTTTTTGGAAATGGATACCTACCCAAGTTGGCCTGGTACCATGTGTGTATGTTTTTGCTAATTTTCAGTAAAAGTAGAAAAACTAAGAGTTCCTTACAAATAAACTTCATTGAGGAATTCTATTACATGTGTGTAGTTTGTTGAGTCTTGAAAAATATATGTATCTAATGTAACCATCATTCCAATCAAGGCAACATTTTCATTACCTCCAGAAAGTTTCCTCAATCTCTTTTGCAGTTAGTCTTTCTCCCTGCTGCCCCAAACATCAAGCAATCACTAATATAATACTGTTAGTTTTAGAAATTCATATAACTGGAATCATATAGTACATGTTGTTTTATATCTGGCTTTGTTTGCCTAATATGCTTTTTAAATTTGTATTTTTGCATGATTTATAGTTGAATGTTTTGGTTTTGTTACTGAGTAATACTCATACAAACTTTTCAGTTCATCCATTCACATGCTCATGGGCATATAGATTGTTTTCAGTTTGGAGACAGGAAATAT
This sequence comes from Pseudorca crassidens, assembly GCF_039906515.1. NCBI lineage: Eukaryota > Metazoa > Chordata > Mammalia > Artiodactyla > Delphinidae > Pseudorca > Pseudorca crassidens. Next base: position 106,973,074 of record NC_090298.1, read on the forward strand.
CTATGACTATTTGTGTATATAACTCCTGGTGTGGTCACGTGTTTTTATTTCTTTTAAGTAAATAGCTATCTGAATGGAATTTCTGGGTCATATGGTAAGTGTATGTTTAAAAGAAACCCTCGAATGAATTTCCAAAGTGGTTTTATCATTTTATACTCTGACAAAGTATAAGATTCAGGTTGATTCAAAGAGATTTCAGTTGTTCTACATTCCCTCCAAAACTTGGTATATCAGTCTTAGGGTTTTTAGCCTTTCTGGTAATATCTTCTGCTGTCTCAATATGGTTTTAATTTGTATTTCCTTGATGACTGTCAATGTTGAACATCTTTCATATGCATATATATTCATGAAGAGTCTATCTAAGAGTCCGTTACCCATTTTTAAATAGTAGGGTGGTTGTCTTATTTTTGAGTTGTGGACTACATCTTGTAAACATTTTCTTCTAGTGTATGGTTTTTCTAATGGTGTTTTTTGAAGAGCTGAAGGTTTGGATCTTGATGAAGTCAAATTTTTTATTTTTATTTTATTGCTAATTTTTTTTGTATCTTGTCTAAGAAATCTTTACCACTGTTCACTAATACTTCCTCTAATACATGATTCTAAAAATATTATAGTTTTAATTTTTGTTTGGTCTCTAAGCTATTTCAAATTAAGTTGTATTATGGCATGAGGTAGAAGCCAAGGTGGTTCTTTTTCTTTTTTTTTTTTTAATATAGTTTTTGCAACATGATTTGCTGAAAAAGAATGGCTTTTCCCTTTGGAATTATGTTAGTACAAATGTCAAAAATCAGTTGAGCATAAATGTTTGTGAATCTATTTCTGGACTCTCAATTCTGTTCCATTAGTCTAGAGCTACATTTATTAGGGGTTTGGAGGGGGGACTGTATTAAATCCACAGATAAATTTGAGTAGAATTGATACCTTAACAAAATTTAATCTTCCAATAAAAAATGTACATTTTCCTAATTCTTAAGATCTTTAATTTCTCTGAATGGTGTTTTGTAGCTTTTTAGTGTACAGTTCTTCCACATCTTTCATTAATTTTATTCCTAAATATTTTATGCTTTTAGATGTTATTTTTGCATTTTAAAAATTATTTCTTAATTTTGTAGCTAATATATATTTATCTTGGATCCCATAACGTTGTTAAATTCACTTTGTAATTTCGTTGGTTTTCTTATAGTTTCATTAGGATTTTCTGTGTGGACAAGCATGTTATTTGAGATCAAGATCAGTTTTACTTCCTATCTTATTTCTTTCATTCACCGATATTTTCTTTACTGTCTTCTAATCTGTTCTTAATTCCATGTATTGTATTTTTTATGTCAAGTATTTTATTTTTCATCTTTAGAAGTTTGATTTTAGTCTCTTCCAGTTCTTGAATCATTATGTTCATGTTTTCCTTTAAATCCTTGATGATTTATAATCTTTATCATAACTTTTTTTAAACATGTTTACTGCTATATCAATCACTTCTGGCACTTAATGTTCTGTGTCTATGGATGTTTTTTCTATAGGTATACGTAATATTTTCCTGCTTTTTTGCTTATCTTGTTATTTTTGAATGGATGCTGGATATTGTTAAAGGTTGAATTGAATTGTATTCCTTTAAAGAATGTTGAAATTAAGTTTTATATGAATTTCAGACTTCTGGGGCTTGCTTTTAAGATTATTTAGTGTAGACTTAGGTCATTGAAGCCCCATTGGATATCCAATGCCTCATTGGCTATTTAAACTCTGACTATTGGGATCATAAATTATACTTAGCCCTGTGTGTATTGTAGAAATTGTTTGACCTATTGCTTTTCATACTTTTCTAATCTTGGATAGTTTGTCTCATACATGAGAAAATCAGTATTCAGCCAAATATTTGAGGGAACCCCTCTCTCTGTGCATCTCTGGAGTGTGTGCTCTCTTTCTCTGTAATTTCCCTTTCTCCACTACTCTATCTCACACAGTCTAGTTGTTTTGCCTCCCTGAACTCTCATTTTTGTCCCTATACTCAGTGAAAATAAGACTTTGACAGGGTTGCCCCTCTCTGAGGTGTGACACAGAAATGCCTCCAAACAGCAGACTCTGGCAATTATATGCCTAACTTTGTTTCCTTTCTCTAAGGGAATAAGAATCATTTTCTGTCTTTTGTATAATGTTTAAATCATTTGTTCCATGTATCTTGTGGGGTTTTCTGCTATGCAGGAAGTGAAATTCCTGTCATATTTAATCATTCATGGATATAATACTATTTATAATTTTCATTTTTCAGCTCATATATCCTATCTGTTCATATATTGACTGTATTTTCCTTTTGTGTTTTGAACATATTTATTATACCTGTATTCAATTTTTGTCTGCTGAATTCACCAGCTTAGCCGTTTTAGGGTTGGTGTCTATTGACTGCTTTTTTCCTTAACTATGTATAACAATATTTCTGGCTTTGTATGTATAATTTTCATGTGTACTGCACATTATTCATAAAGCATTGTAGAAATTTTGAATATTTTTTTCTTTTAACCTGCAGGTAACTTACTAACTCATCACATTGGACTTGTGTAGGTTTGACTTTATGCATTGTTAGAATCTCTGGAAAGCCCAGGGTGTTTCTTAATCTCCTCTTACTTGTGGCATCAATCTTCAAAATATTTCTTTCTTGCTGATCTTTCAAGACTTGGTTTTAATTTGTTTTAGGGTAGATTTAAAGTAGGCCTTAACTTAGGGCTTGTTCCTTATTTCCAAAGTTGGATTTTGGTCTGTGCTGAATGCACAGGGTATTAATGAGGTGTTAAGAAGGTGTTAATAAGATCTCTCTATTGCTCTCTACTGCTGCCTTCTTGGCAATATTAAAAACAGTAAAGCAAAGTGATGTAACCTAAATATTATCAACTCATTCTCTTAGATAATAAGTAGTTTCAGATAACAAGAACTTGATGGTACCTTCTGGAATAAGAACCTATATAGGGTGGCTTTGCTTTAGCTTGTTGGGAGTTTAGTCATCCTCTGAAAAGGAGCTTCTCTTATTTCTAGAATGTCTTTTAAATTAAACTATGAAATTTACATTATTTTAAAATATTTTGTAATAATATTTTAGTCATTTTTGTTTACAACTGAGAACTGAGACTCTGGGTATTTAAAATTAACATCCTTGCCTGTGTTGCCCTTTTAGACAACAGAAAAAGTTTCAACCTTGTGTTCCACATTATTCTGCTGTGTTTTATCCAAATGAATCTTTGAGTTAGTTGGCATCCAGTTTCACCTGGGTTCTCTTGCCTACACTTTCACTTGGAAAGACTAAGTCCTCTAGGATCACATGTGCATGGTTGTCAGAGTATGGTTTCTAGGATGCTTTTGCTTATTTTTTTGTACAGCCGTTTTGAGTTGGCTTAGGCAGAATTCTCCTCTGGGCTTTAAAGATAATGTATTTCTCACTGAACATTTTCTCCAATTCAAGTACTTACCAGACTTGGTTTTTCTCGAAAGATTTCAGTTGAGGAACAGGAACAATGATCATAATAGCTTTCTGACCGCTATCAACTTACTTTCCCTGGCTGCTGTTATATTCAGCTCTCTTATCTGGGACTTAAGGTCTGAATTCATTTTCAGCTCAAGGAGACCCTGAGAGATGCTGGACTAAAACTCATCCCACTTTTCACCATTGGGCTTCACTATCTTCACACTCTAACTAATAAACATGTTCTCCTTATTGAGCACTGACCTAGGAAGAGAATACTTTATTTTTACAATTTCCTCAGCAATGTGTGAGATATAATCAGATACTAAGTTATTAAAAAGGCAGCTAATGAGGTTACATTTCAGTTTATAATCCATTTAATCAACCCTGTCTCTTTAATATCACTCAAGTGTACCCATCCTCTCTACCTTCACTACCACAATCTCTGTGCAGCCTCCTGTAATTGCTTGTCTGGTTTACTGGTCTCCTAGCCTCTACTCTGGAAACCCAATAATTCATTTTCCACATAGAAGTTATAGAGAGTATAACAGGATTTTAAAAAGGAAAATGTCACCACTTGGAGTGTGAAATCCTCCTCTGCATTTAGTAGTGGAATTTACTTATAGATGAAAGGATTGAGCAGGGGGATGAGGAAGAAATATCCTTGAAAGAGAACAAAACATAACATTATGAACAGTTGGGTTTTTTACTCTTTGAACCATGCATTTATTGCTAAGGTTGCAGACTTCTCCTCACAAGCTACAGTTGATCCTTGAACAGTGAGGAAGTTAGGGGTGCTGACCCTCTGCATACTTTACAGTTAGCCCTCTCTATCCATGATTCTGCACCTGCAAATTCAAACTCAACCAACTATGGATTGTATAGCACTGTAGTACGTATTTAGTGGGGGGAAAAATCTGATATGAGTGGACTCATACAGTTTAAACCTGTGTTGTATATTCTACGACTCAGTGAATTTTTCAATATCTCTGCCCCACTTCAAACCATCTTGCTCCCATCTGATTTACTTAGTGTCTTCCCCATTCATGCATACCGGAATCTCCTGTATTCACTGCCACTTTCAGCTTAACAACTTCCTTGACAGGTTACCTGGCTTTGAATTTATCGTCTGAGATACTGCCTCCCAGATTGCCTCCTCTTCCCTAACTGCATGCGAGTGACTACCTGAAGACATCCTTCTACTACATTCAGCCTAGGTTTCTAGAATTAGTTTTCCTGGGAGTTAAAAAAAAAAAAAATCATAGTTTTTCTGCATAGTTCTGCATAGGGAGAAAAAACAACTAAGCTATCAGGTATATTTTTTGTCAACATTTATTTACTAAATATTGTACACTTAGTATGTGCTAACTTTTGGTGTTGGATATACAACAACTGACATATTAAGCTAGTTTTCTATTTCTAGAGTGCTTGCAGTATTCTGGAGGATATAGTCTATTAAAATAGTGAGAGAAGTTCTATTGTAAGGAAGTATAGAGTGTCATTAAAATACCTAGTTGAAATACATATCTCAGTTTATAAGGAAAAATTTATTGGGAGAATAATTAAAATGAATAGGAGTTAGCAAGGAAGAAGTTGGGGCAGTGTGGAAAAGAGTATTCAGGAAAAGTAAACCAACATTTGAAAATCTAGATGCAAGAGACCACATAGCATCTTTATAGGCTGGATGGATGGGGGTTGTCAAGAGAAGTGTCAGGAAAGCTAATTTCTGGGTAGTTCATCAAAAGCTTTGTGAGCCATGAGTTTGGATTTTATCCTAACATAGTGGTTCTTAAACTTTAACGTGCATTTAAACCATACAGAAATTTTACAGTGTAGAGAGCCTTATTCACTAGGTTTGTAATGGACCTTGCTACTCTGCATTTCTCCTAAGCTCTTAGGTATTGCTGACGCTGCAGGCTCATGGACCACACTTTAAATAACAAGCTCCTAAGGGAAATAGTAAAGGTATGAGGGAGTTCAAGCAGAACATAAAATATGATTGATATTTGTTTGTCTTCTAGAAAGATCACTTTGACTACAGAATAGAGGATTAACTACAGAAGGGCAAGTTTAGTTGCAGGAAGATTTTGTAGGCTATTTTATTAATCATAGTCTACTGTAACAGCACTTTAGGCTAGTTGATGTCATGGATATGGAGAAAACTGAGCAGATTCAAAAATATTTGGGAGCAAAAAATGAGAATCTTGGAAATAGATTGCACTTTGGAGTTGAAGGAGAAAATAGAAGAATAAAGAAAGATTCCTAGGTTTCTGATCCAGTCAAATTTATCACTATTCAATGTGATTTAGGGCACCTGTGGAAGGTGTATAAAATAAAAGATCAAGAGATTTTTTTTTTCCTGTGGTTCCACTAGAAACTATTTTTCTTGAATTTTAATGAATTTGGTGTGATACACCCAAGGAACAAATCCCATCCAGACAGGGCAGATAGTTTGATGTTCTAGCTGTAACATAGCTAGTTTTCAATGTGGAGTACACACTCTGTTGTCAATTTGGATAGAGCAAATCAGTGGAGTTTCAGTAAGCAGGAAAAATTATTGGATTATTTGCTATGTGAGACTACCAGTTCTGGTTTGTTACTCACAGCTCACATTCTTTCATAGGTAAACGTGATTAGACTGAAGGCAGCTTTGCAGTCTTATAACACCAGCTAGAAATATCCAACATAAGGGAGGATTGAAGAAGAGGATTTTTTTAAATGACCAGATGAAAACATACCTATGAATCAAAAGACCTCAAACATGAGCTGGCAAAAGCCCTAACTACCTACCTCAGTCCTAAGCAGCCCATTCCTGGACAATCTGCCTGTTTACCACTTGGAAGGTTTAGCTCTCCCTGTAACACTAAGTGCTGGTGAGTCTGAGGATAAAGGTGTGTGGAGCAAAATTCTCAGAGCTTCTGTATTGTCCTTTCATTGAATGAGTCACAGATGTTTTCACTTGCAAGGATTTTGTGTTTTGCCAGTGCAGTCCATCCTTCTGTCTTGATCTGTATCTCACAATTTTCAATCCATGGTTGTTTGAATCCAAAGATGCAGAACCCATGGATATGGAGGGCTGACTGAATTGGTTTTACAAGTTAATGATGAGATAAAGAATATGTAAGTCACCTAATGGCTTCACAAGCTTTTCCCAAGTCAGCCTGTCCTACACCAGCCTCTACTTCCTTCTAACATTGTTCATTTAAACGTCCAACATTTTCCTAGTAAGGCTAATTTTTCACTGATTTTTCTCCTAATAGTTGTGGGGCATTTGATTTGCAGCATATGGAGGCTGTTAACTAATGCAGTTACAGCCAAGAATCTCTTGAGTTTCTCCTGGTTATTATCTTTCTCCTCTGACATTGTGCAGTTACACTCTGTGAGCAGGTAAAGGATTATGACAAAACATCTAGCAGTTGGAAAACACTTTTAATTCTTACTTTCCCAAACCTACTGATGTTGACAGTCTTTTTTTCTTTTCTCCAATTATTTTTTAAGGTTAACATATTTATTTCACAACTCTTCATGGTCTAGTCGGATAATTAATTGTAAGTTCAATATTGCTGACTAAATAAAACAAATTATCCAATATGTGAAAATTCAGTTATCACATGGGTGTGCCTTCCGTAGATCAATTTTATGGCTATCCAGAATATTTTATTCTGCAAAGATTTTGTCCACAAAGGAAGGTTCTATCTAGTGGTTGGAATTTACTACAGTCTGCATATTTCTCTTATGAAGAGCTGAGTTTTAGAAGGGTTATTTCACCTTATTAGACTCTCTGAGCCAATTATGGTTAGAGCCCAAGATGAATTGTTTGCTTAAGTCAGAGCTTTGGAACTTTCCTCATCATGACAATCACTTGGGGTGCTCATTAAAAGACATTTTTTCCTGATTCTAATCCAGAAATGAATTAGAATGTTCAGGAGATAAACCTAGTGTTAGGGTTCTCCAGAGAAACAGAACCAATAGGATAGGTATATATGTGGGTACGTGGTGATTTATTATGAGAAATTGGCTCACATGGTTTTGGAGGCTGAGAAGTACCACGAGATGCCATCTGCAAGATGGAGCACCAGGGAAGCTGGTAGTGTGATTGAGTCGAAGTCTGAAAGCCTGAGAACAAGAGGAGATGATGATGTGAATTCAGACTGATGCTGGAGAAGATGAGATGAGCTGTCCCAGCTCAACTTGTGAGGCAGGAAACAAAGAGGCAAATTTCTCCTTCCTCCACATTTTGTTTTAGTCAGCCCTCAGCAGATTGGATGATGCCCAACCATATTGTACAGGGCCTTCTACTTCATTGGGTTCACTGATTCAGGTACCAATGTCAACCAGAAATCTACTCAAAACACTCCCCCAGTAAGATATAATCCAGGCATCCATGCCTCACTCATGTTGACACATAAAATTACCCAACCCAACTACACCTTTTGTTAACTTTGCACCCATACTCATCTCCTTAAACCATACTTAAGATGCAATTCGTGAAAATAAGATCATAATTTTGCCTGTTGTGCTACAACTCTCCTGTGTACAATTGAAAATGCACTGACTGCTTTTCCGGTAAAGGAGGTAGAGTTCTTGAGTGATGGTTAGTCTTCTCTTTGATAGTCTATAACTTATACTATGATGTTAAATTAACAATACTTAAATATATGTTGTAAAGTCAATATATTTTACCTTACATTATAAGAAAATAAGAGGGGAAAGAGAACAAGCATGCCTATGTGTGTGTATATCTGAGTGGTATAGAAACAGGCCTAATTTCTGCAACTGGCCACATGGTTTTAGCTAGTAATTATAACTACCTTTATCCACTATCCATTCTCTATCCCCTTTTCTTCACCAAGCACCTCAGTTGGTCATGGTTCTTTAACCGGTGGAGTGACCCAAACCTTCATTCCTGAAGGGTCTGGACCATTAGTAGTCCTGCCTGGATTTGGTTAGTGTAGTTTTCTATTGACTTTAATCACACGATATGATAATATTAAGTAACACCCTAAGAGATTGCCTATATTCAAGACTTACTCTTCCTTGCTGCCATTGTAAAGTAGTAGTCCAATTTCCTCTTGGTATGAGATCAGTTACCCGAGCTTACACTGAAACGCCCTTCTTTGGTGATTTGGAAGCATGAGGAGCCCAAAGTGGCCAGTGGGGTGTTGGCATTATTAACTTCAAGGTCAGTGGAATCATCTCCTGGTGTAAGCATTCCTTCCTCTGGAACTAAAATCCCCAGTCCAGCAGAGTATATAGCCTGAAGAACACAAAGCAAAAATTTTGCTAGAGGTACCAGGGGTAATATTGAGTGGATCCATTGCCATTTCTACTCCTTGACTCCTGGACCTGTGAATCCTGGCTTCGGGAGAAAGAGCACCATATACAGGATGTTGATTTAGAGCATGTACAGCCTTCTGCAGAACCTTGCTACAGCCCTGTGAGGTATCACCACCTTACTGGCACTGTAACTAAGTCTTCAAAAGACCATTACACCATTCGATCAAGCCAGCTGCTTCAGTGTGGTGAGAAATATGGTAAGACCAATAAATTCCATGAGCACTGGCCCATTGCTGCCCTTCTTTTGCTGTGAAGTGACTTTCTTGATCTGAAACAATGCTGTGTGGAATACCATGATGATGGATAAACCATTCTTTAAGTCTATGGATGGTAGTTTTGGAAGAAACATTGAGTGCAGGGAAGGCAAATTCGTACCCAGAGTAAGTGTCTATTCCCATAAGCATAAAACACTGCCCCTTGCATAATGGAAGTGGTCCAGTGTAATCCACCTACTACTAGGGAGTTGGTGCCATATTAGGGACTCAGAATTGGTCTCTATTGCTAGCAGATGAGGCACTCAGTGGTAGTCGTAGCCAGATTGGCCTCAGTGTGTGGAAGGCCATATTGCTGAGCCCATGCATAAGCTCTGTCCCTGTCATCATGGCCATTTTGTTCATGAGCCCATTTGGCAATGACAGGGGTGGCTGGGGAAAGAGACTGCCTGGTATTCACAAAACAGTTCATCTTATCCACTTGAATATTAAAATTCTCCTCTGCTGAGGTCACCCTTTGCTGAACAATTACATGGGATACAAATATCTTCATGTTTTGGCCCAATCAGAGGGGTCAACCCCTGTACTTCTTCCCCAGATTTCCTCCTCATAAATTTTCCAATCATGTTTCTTCCAAATCCCTGACTGACTAGCCAAACCGTTGACCACAACCCATGAGCCAGTTTATAATCATACATCTGGCCATTTCTCCTTCCAAGCAAAGTGAAAAACCGTGTGCCTGCTTGAGGCCAATCAAGTATATACCACTTTCATTTGATTATGGAGTGTTTCTATGCATGCCCAACTGTGTAGCTTGGTGGATCAGATAATGCCTAGGCTAAACTAGTTATTTCTTGCTCACTAGTTCCAATCAGCATAATGTCATTGATGTAATGGACCAGTATGATATCTTATAGAAGGAAAAGTGATCAACATCTCTGGGCTAAGTTATTATATAGGCCTAGAGAGTTGTGATATACTCTTGAGATATGACAGTCAAGGTATAATGCCAGCCTTGCCAGCTGAAAAAAAAAGTCTGCTCCTGGTGGATCTTATGGAGAAAAGGGTATTTGCCAGGTCAATAGCTGAATACTTGATACCAAGGAATGTGTTAATTTGTTCAAGCAATGAAACCACATCTGGTACAGCAGCTGCAATTGGATTCACTGTCACAGTTAAGCTTACGGTAATCCACTGTCATTTTTCAAAATCCATCTTTCTTTCGCACAGGCCAAAATAGGACTGTTGAGTGGGGATGTGGTGGGAATCACCACTCCTGCATCTTTCAAGTCCTCAATAATGGCACTGATCTCCGCAATCCCTTCAGGAATGCGGTGGTATTTTTTGGCTTACTATTTTTTTATGTAGGGAGACAGGCCTTTGCTGCCATAATAGCCCTCACTCCTCACCAGATTATGATTTTATGTACACAGATTTGGGTATTACTGACTTACATTATTGGTAGGCACCAAGTTTGTTATCGTATTGTATAAAAGTTTAGTAAAATGTTCTCCCAAATATGCATATTCTAAGAAGTAGACAAAATTAATGTAATTATAAGATCTTGAGAAAAGAAATGTTTGGACATTTAAGGTTGGAAGATTCATTGGCTACCTGTAAAGGAACGCCTGAGCAGATATGATAGCACAGTTACAAAGTACAGTTAGAATGTGGCAGGTAAATGTAATTGTAAACTATTGCTATATTGGTTATCCTTTTATTTGTTTCCTGTTTTAGGTTTGCTATACTGTGAATTATTGGAAAACTTACCAGCAGGTGGTAGCACTGTTTAACAAATATACCCCTGATCACGAAGTGACTGAATTATTGGCTGCGAATGCAGCAAAATTCAAATATGTCAGAATAGTGGATTGTGATCCAGAAAATCCAAGTCCTGGTCCCAGTGGTATTACTTATTGGCCTCATCACTTTGCAAAAATAAATCTCATAGTGTTTAAATAACACTATAAATAAAATTAGTATAATAACAACTGCCTTGGCTTCTGCTGTTTTAAGGTTAGGAATAGAAACTGATTGTAAAAATCATTAAGGGAAAGGTAGGATGCTGTGTAAATGCAAATATCATTTCTCATTTTTTTGTCTGTTTTTCCTTTATTTTCCGGGCATTAATTTTAAGATGTGTTCTTACTAGTAACAAAGGTAGTCCTAAAAAGGTCCAACATGAATGTAAAATGATTTCCCATTGGTCATATGTTCAACTATTTTTTGACCATTTTTCTGTTCATTTCCATGTGGTATAAGATCTCAAAACCCATTTTGTTGGGTCTGAGGAAGAGTAGCTCTAGCCTCTGAATCCTTCTTTGCACACCCACTGCTTTCCTAACCTTTGTAAATGCGTGAACTAAAGAGGAAAAGTCCAAGAGAACGCAAATAACTTCAAGGAAATATGTGTTAACATATTTAAAGTATAAGGAGGATAATGAGCCAGCACTTACCTTTACTGTGTGCAGAGAAGTGTACTAACCACTGAAAGGATTACAGAATCCAGAGACTTCCAAAAATGAAGAACTTTTTTTTTTTTTTCGACAGATGCTTACTGATCTCCATCAGTAGACAAGGAAATTTACTAGATGCTGGGGATCCAGGCTGTATAAGACATACATAATTCTCAAAGTTGAAATTTCTATAGTTGAGTTGAAGATCACCTATCAGCAAGAGTAAACAGATATAGTACAAGGCAGGAGACGAACCATGAAAGGAAATGCACGACTGGGTGGTGGTTTAGATTAAAGCCAACCTGGGCAAGATTGAAGGAGAGAAGAGAGTCTAGGTGGACGTAAATGATACTTACAGAGACAGGTATTTGATGTGAAGGTGATAGGGTATAATAGTTAAGACTATAGTCTTTGGGTCAGAATGATCTGACATAAAGTAATAACTCTACCACTTACAAACTGAGTGACCTTTGGCAAGGTACTCTGATTTTTTGATTCTTCATCTGTAAAATGTAGGTGATAATAGTGCATCTGTTTCATAGAGTTATTGTGAGAATCTATGTGGAAATTAGTGTACAGTAAACTCTAAATGGGGAAGCAAACAGAGTTTTTTGAGATGTGTAAAATATATAGAAGAGCAGTTGATATAAGGCGCTGCATGCTGGACACTTAAGTTTGTATTTATTATAGCGGACAAAGGGAAGTGTAGATTCTTGTATAGAAAGAGATGTCCGTGAAAAGATACTTAAAAGGTGTTATAGGAGTTTGTATAGGTGTTTTAGAACAGAGAAGGGGTGGAGGCAACAGAAGGAAGGTCATCTGAAGAGTGTGGATATGAGGTCATATGAGGTTACATTTGAGTAAAGCATTTGGAAAGACTTGGTGAGATCAAGGGAGAGAGAGGATTAAAAAGTTATTCCAATAACTTGAGCCTAGGGAACTAGGGGGATGGTTGTATCTTTGGCAAAAATAAGAGACAGTTTCTTTATGTGTGAGGAAAGCAAATATATTTATTCTCATGAGAAAGAGGCTGTAAGAAAACACACAACAACAAGCAGAAGGGTCCAAGATCAAGGCTGGACATTTCAGTTGGGAATCGTCTGCTGACTTTGAAAGTGTTCATTGAAACCAGCTGCTATAGGGTGATTGAAGGTAGTAGAAAAAAAAGGAAAAAGAAAAATCACATAAGTATATGCTAAGAAAGACTATCCTTGGATCTGATAGAACATTTGGGAAAGTGATAAACTTATAAGCATCACAGCAAGCCAAATTCTGTTTACATGAACGTGGAAGAGCAATTTCCCCTTCCTGTGCAGAACTTTTGCCCAGGCCCATAGTCAACATGAGTTGACTAATAATTCGGATACTAACACATTATAACTAATTTAGTATCTGGCTGAGGCATGTACAGTAATGTCAAATAGCAGGTACCTCATTTTCTGTTAAATTATTGTGTTCTTTAGAAAAACTTAGTTTCCCCAGGTTTTCCTTGTAAAGAGAATGGAATGTCTCTCTGGAACAAGTTGACCACCCATAAAACATGCAAAAAGATGAAACAGTAAAATTCCTTCCAGAGGCTCTGGGAAGACTTCTCTAAGATCCTATCCCCATAGCTGTTTTGGGCAATTATCCTCAATATCAGAATTATATGCCACACTTACTTTTACCAGCATGCTTACAACACTGTGTTGGTATTATCATTTTAGAGGTGGCTGTGACCCTGAGTAAAACCAAAGGCCTTAAAGACAATAAAAAAGCTATTGAAAATAGCACTATTAAGATCTAATTTATAAAAAGTCACCAATTTTGCAAAATGTATGCATTCTAGTAACCACTATGGTAGTGGTTCCTGTGTAGAACATTTCCATGACACTAAAAATTCTTTAGTGTCCCTTTGCAGTCAATCCTCTCCTCACTTCTGGCCACTGGCAATCAATATTGTGCTTTCTGTCTCTGTAGCTATAACTTTTCTAGGATTTCATATAAACAGAATGATGCAGGATATATTCTTCTGTATCTGATTTCTTTCTCTTAGCATCTTACTTTTACACTTCAGTTTATTGTTGCCTCTATCAGTAATTTGTGCCTTGTTTTTCGTTATTGACTGAACTTCATACTTTATTTGAAATTCATTAGTTTTTCCATAATATATGTTTCTAGGATCCAATCCAGAATATCACATTACATTTAGTTGTTATGTCTCTTTAGACTCTTTTGGGCTATAACTGTTCCTCAGACTTTTCTTGTTTATTGATAACCTGGACTTTTTTGAGGAGTACTAGTTGGATATTTTAAACAGTATCTTGTTTTGGTTTGTCTGGTGGTTTTCTCATGGTTAGACTAGGGTTAAGGGTTTTTCAGAGTATAACCAAGAAGTGAAGTAGTTTTAAATTTATAATATCAAAATGATTTATCACTTACGGTAACAATTCTGATCATCTGGCTAGTTTTTCTGCCCTGAAAAGTCACTTTTTCCCTCTTTCCATTCTGTACTCTAGAAGCAAGTCACCAAGTATAGCCTGTACTTAAGTGTGAGTTTATGCTTCACCTTCTTTAAGGGGAGAGTGTCTATATAAATTACTTGGAAATCTCCTGTAAAGGAGATTTGTCTCTTGTCCCCTATTTATTTATTTATATAAGCCTTTATTTTATCAGTATAGACTCATGTTTTTATTTTATAATTTGGGTTATCATTGTAATACTACATTATGTATTTTGATTGCTCACATTTTCCCAGCTTTGGCAGCTGGGAACTCTTTCACTTATGAGAATACATTCACTCTTTCATCGTTAATTACAATGTTGGATATAGATGTTTTATAGATGTGCTTTATCAGTTTGTAAAAGTTTGCCTCTATTTCTAATTTTCTGAGACTTAAAAAGTTTAGAATAGATGTTGGAGTTGGGAAAATAGTTTTTGTGCATCGATTGAGGTGATCATATGATTTTTTCTTTTTAATTAACAAATACTATGAATTGCATTCATTGATTTTTTTTTTCTCTTTTTTTGGAATGTTAAATCAACCTGATGTTCCTGAGAAAAACTTCCCTTGGTCATGATTCTTAACCTTTTTCATATAGCTTGATCTGTTGAAAATTTTAGAACCTTTGCATATATGTTCATGAGGGATATTAGTCTTCTTTTTCTTTCAGTGTCTTTTTCTGATGTTAGTATCAGGACCTCACAGAATAAGTTGGAAAGCATTCTCTCCTCTTCAATTTTTTGAAATATTCTTGTGTAGAATTGGAATTAATTTTTTCCTAAATGTTTAGTAGAATTCACTTTTGAAGCAAACCGGATGTGGAATTTTCAATGTAGGAAGGTTTTTAATTACAAGTTACATTTCTTCAGTATATATAAGGCTAATCAAGTTATCTATTTCATCTTTAGTGAGCTTTGTTTGCCTATATATTTGAAGGAATATGTCCATTTCATCTAAGTTTTTGAGTTTATTTCCATGAAGTTTTTCATAAACTTTTCCTTTGCTCTTAATATCTGTAAATCTATATTGATGCTATGTCTCATTTCTGATATTGGTAAATGCCTTTCTTGCTCAGTCTGGTGAAATGTTTATAAATTTTATTGAACTTTTCAAAAAACCAGCTTTTGGTTTAGTTGATTTTTCTCTATTTTTTCTTTGTTTTCTATTTCATTGATTTTTTTTTTCCCCTCTGATAATTTTTTATCTTCCTAATTTGGTTTTAATTGACTTCTTCTAGTCTTCAGTTGGAAACTTAAGTCATTGATATTTAAGACCTTTTTCTTATCTAACATAAGCATTTACTGCTATAAAGTCTTCATGAAAAACAGCTTTAGCAGCATGTCACCAATTTTGGTATGTTGTCTTTTCATTTTCATTCAGAGAAAAATACTTTGTAATTGCCCTTTTGATTTCTTCTCTGACCTATCAACTATTTAGAAGTGTTATATACTATATGGGCTTACATACCATAAAATGGTCCCATTTAGGTCTTAGAATTCAATGGCTTGTTTTGTACTTTTATCTAGGTATGCAACCATAGCCACAATCTAGTTTGACGTTTCCATCACCTAAAAAGTTTCCTGATGTCCATTTGCGGTAAATACTGGTTTTCATTCCCAGCTCCTGACAATCACTAATCTACATTCTATCTTTATAAAGTTGCCATTTCTGTGTATTTTGTATCAACAGAAACATACTGGGTCATTTAGAGGTATGTTGTTTAATTTCAAATATTTGTGAATTTCCTGAATTTCTTTCTGTTATTGATTTGTAATCATGTACTTTGCATGATTTTAATTCTTTTAAATATACTGAAGCATGTTTTATGGCTTGGTGTATAGTTTGTTCTGGAGAATGTTGTATCTACACCTGAGAAGGATGTGTGTTTTTTGTGGTGGATGGAGTATTCTAGAGATGTCAGTTATGTCAGGTTGGTTGATAGTGTTATTCAAATCTTCTGTATCCTTGCTGATTTTCTGTCTAGTTCCTCTTTTCATTATTGAGAATGTAGTATTGAAATGTCCGATTTTTATTGTTGAGATCTGTATTTCTCCCTTCAATTTTGTCATTTTTTTTACTAGATGTATTTTGGGGCTATGATGTTCGATACTCATGTTTTGATATTCCTTATTTTTCTGTTGAATTGACCATTTTATCATTCTTTGGTCTAATGTATATTTTCTTCTGACACTGATATGGTCATTCGAACTCTCTTATGATTACTGTTTGCCTGGTACAGCTTTCCCCATTCTTTCACTTTAAGTCACTTTGGGCCATTCAATCTAAAGTTTATCTCTTGTGGATAGAGTACAGTTGTATTACATATCTATTTGGTCTCAATTTACCAATCTCTGCCTTTTGATTGGAGTGTTTAACCCATTTACATTTAGTGTAATTATTGATATAGTTGGATTAATGTCAGTCACTTTGCTATTTACTTTTCCTCCTTTACTACCTTATTTTGCTTTAAGTAGATCTTTGCTGGAGTATCACTTTTTTGTTTTTGAGTTAGTTTCTCAATGGCTTTTTCCCTAGGGATTATAACATCTCAATTAAAAATAATCTGCTTCAGATTATTCCTAATTTAATTGCAATAAAATGAATTTTGCTCTAGTATAGTTCCCTTCCCTCATTTATCCTTTGTGATGTTATTGTCATATATATTTACCCTCAAATATTATATGATAGAAGTTATAAAATATAGTTTTATAATAATCTTTTATTCTTACATTAGTCAAAAGAAGAAAAAAATATTCTTACTTTCTCTTATATTTATCTAAGTAATTACCTTTCCTAGTATTCTTTATTTCTCCATGGATTTAACTTACTGTCTGATGACACTTCCTTTATGCCTCAAAGATTACCTTTAGTATTTTGTGTAAAGCGGGTTTGCTAACGATGAATTATCTGTCTGGTTATTTGGAAATGTCTTCATTTACCCTTTTTGGAAGAATGGTTTGAATAAAGAATTCTTGATTGCCTTCTTTTTTATATCATCTAGGCCTTAGTGTTGTTAGGAGGATCTGGTCTGGTTCTCACAAGTAGTCCATGATATTCTCCTATTGAATGTAACACTTTCACAGAGCACCAGCATCACAAAGTCACTCTGTCACCATATGGATCAAGATCAAAACAAAATTATTCTATAGTCATGTCTGAACACAGATGAAAAAGAAAACATTGCCAAAACCACAAAAATGCTCAGACATATCCCTCCCATGGTTAATATAAGTAATTATTGCTGCTTCACCAATTATAGGTTACTCTTGTTTCATTCTTCCTATTTTGCAGATTAAAAAAATTTTAAGATATAACCATAAATTTTCTCCACTTCATGACATCATCTAATCCTTAACCAAGCCATACTTCCTTGATCCCGCTTCCAAATCACCTAACACAAACCCAAATCCTATAACACCCTTTTACTGAGACACTCCATGGTTCCCCGATGTGTGGTCTCCTTCATTATAACACATTATAAAACTAACTTTGTTCAACTATACATGAATTCCTAGTCTCTTTGGCCAAAGGGCATTGACACCTGAATTAGAAAGGATGAAAGTTAGGATGGGCAAAAACATATCAGTTAAATGCAACCAAAACTAAAGTATGAATCATAATATTAATATCAGAAAAGTTTTAATTCAAAGTTAATATAGGTGAACAATAAAGGATAAGATTTATAATAAAGACTTTTTTTTTTTTAAAACATCTTTATTGTGGTATAATTGCTTTACAATGGTGTGTTAGTTTCTGCTTTATAACAAAGTGAATCAGTTATACATATACATATGTTCCCATATCTCTTCCCTCTTGCGTCTCCCTCCCTCCCACCCTCCCTATCCCACCCCTCCAGGCTGTCACAAAGCACCCAGCCAATATCCCTGTGCCATGCGGCTGCTTCCCACTAGCTATCTACCTTACTACGTTTGTTAGTGTGTATATGTCCATGACTCTCTCTCACCACGTCACAGCTCACCCTTCCCCCTCCCCATAACCTCAAGTCCGTTCCCTAGGAGGTCTGCGTCTTTATTCCTGCCTTACCCCTATGTTCTTCATGACATTTTTTTTTCTTAAATTCCATATATAAGTGTTAGCATACGGTATTTGTCTTTTTCTTTCTGACTTACTTCACTGTGTATGACAGACTCTAGGTCTATCCACCTCATTACAAATAGCTCAATTTCGTTTCTTTTTATGGCTGAGTAATATTCCATTGTATATATGTGCCACATCTTCTTTATCCATTCATCCGATGATGGGCACTTAGGTTGTTTCCATCTCTGGGCTATTGTAAATAGAGCTGCAATGAACATTTTGGTACATGACTCTTTTTGAATTTCGGTTTTCTCAGGGTATATGCCCAGTAGTGGGATTGCTGGGTCATATGGTAGTTCTAGTTGTAGTTTTTTAAGGAACCTCCATACTGTTCTCCATAGTGGCTGAACCAATTCACATTCCCACCAGCAGTGCAAGAGGGTTCCCTTTTCTCCACACCCTCTCCAGCATTTATTGTTTCTAGATTTTTTGATGATGGCCATTCTGACTGGTGTGAGATGATATCTCATTGTAGTTTTGATTTGCATTTCTCTAATGATTAGTGATGTTGAGCATTCTTTCATGTGTTTGTTGGCACTCTGTATATCTTCTTTGGAGAAATGTCTATTTAGGTCTTCTGCCCATTTTTGGATTGGGTTGTTTGTTTTTTTGTTATTGAGCTGCATGAGCTGCTTGTAAATCTTGGAGATTAATCCATTGTCATGGCTTCATTTGCAAATATTTTCTCCCATTCTGAGGGTTGTCTTTTGGTCTTGTTTATGGTTTCCTTTGCTGTGCAAAAGCTTTGAAGTTTCATTAGGTCCCATTTGTTTATTTTTGTTTTTATTTCCGTTACTCTAGGAGGTGGGTCAGAAAGAATCTTGCTGTGATTTATGTCATAGAGTGTTCTGCCTATGTTTTCCTCTAAGAGTTTGATAGTTTCTGGCCTTATATTTAGGTCTTTAATCCATTTTGAGCTTATTTTTGTGTATGGTGTTAGGGAGTGTTCTAATTTCATTCTTTTACATGTACCTGTCCAGTTTTCCCAGCACCACTTATTGAAGAGGCTGTCCTTTCTCCACTGTACATTCCTGCCACCTTTATCAAAGATAAGGTGTCCATATGTGCATGGGTTTATCTCTGGGCTTTCTATCCTGTTCCATTGATCTATCTTTCTGTTTTTGTGCCAGTACCATACCGTCTTGATAACTGTAGCTTTGTAGTATAGTCTGAAGTCAGGGAGCCTGATTCCTCCAGTTCCTTTTTTTGTTCTCAAGATTGCTTTGGCTATTCGGGGTCTTTTGTGTTTCCATACAAATTGCGAAATTTTTTGTTCTAGTTCTGTGAAAAATGCCAGTGGTAGTTTAATAGGGATTGCATTGAATCTATAGATTGCTTTGGGTAGTAGAGTCATTTTCACAATGTTGATTCTTCCAATCCAAGAACATGGTATATGTCTCCATCTATTTGTATCATCTTTAATTTCTTTCATCAGTGTCCTGAAGTTTTCTGCATACAGGTCTTTTGTCTCCTTAGGTATGTTTATTCCTAGATATTTTATTCTTTTTGTTGCAATGGTAAATGAGAGTGTTTTCTTGATTTCACTTTCAGATTTTTCATCATTAGTGTATAGGAATGCCAGAGATTTCTGTGCATTAATTTTGTATCCTGCCACTTTACCAAATTCATTGATTAGCTCTAGTAGTTTTCTGGTAGCATCTTTAGGATTCTCTATGTATAGGATCATGTCATCTGCAAACAGTGACAGCTTTACTTCTTCTTTTCCGATTTGGATTCCTTTTATTTCCTTCTCTTCTCTGATTGCTGTGGCTAAAACTTCCAAAACTATGTTGAATAAGAGTGGTGAGAGTGGGCACCCTTGTCTTGTTCCTGATCTTAGTGGAAATGCTTTCAGTTTTTCACCATTGAGGATGATGTTTGCTGTGGGCTTGTCGTATATGGGCTTTATTATGTTGAGGAAAGTTCCCTCTATGCCTACTTTCTGCAGGGTTTTTATCATAAATGGGTGTTGAATTTTGTCAAAAGCTTTCTCTGCATCTATTGAGATGATCATATGGTTTTTCTCCTTCAATTTGTTAATATGGTTTATCACATTGATAGATTTGCGTATATTGAAGAATCCTTGCATTCCTGGAATAAACCCCACTTGATCATGGTGTATGATCCTTTTAATGTGCTGTTGGATTCTGTTTGCTAGTATTTTGTTGAGGATTTTTGCATCTATGTTCATCAGTGATATTGGTCTGTAGTTTTCTTTCTTTGTGACATCCTTGCCTGGTTTTGGTATCAAGGTGATGGTGGCCTCGTAGAATGAGTTTGGGAGTGTTCCTCCCTCTGCTATATTTTGGAAGAGTTTGAGAAGGATAGGTGTTAGCTCTTCTCTAAATGTTTGATAGAATTCGCCTGTGAAGCCATCTGGTCCTGGGCTTTTCTTTGTTGGAAGATTTTTAATCACAGTTTCAATTTCAGTGCTTGTGATTGGTCTGTTCATATTTTCTATTTCTTCCTGATTCAGTCTTGGCAGGTTGTGCATTTCTAAGAATTTGTCCATTTTTTCCAGATTGTCCATTTTATTGGCATAGAGTTGCTTGTAGTAATCTCTCATGATCTCTTTTATTTCTGCAGTGTCAGTTGTTACCTCTCCTTTTTCATTTCTAATTCTATTGATTTGAGTCTTCTCCCTTTTTTTCTTGATGAGTCTGGCTAGTGGTTTATCTATTTTGTTTATCTTCTCAAAGAACCAGCTTTTAGTTTTATTGATCTTTGCTATTGTTTCCTTCATTTCTTTTTCATTTATTTCTGATCTGATTTTTATGATTTCTTCTGCTAGCTTTGGGGTTTTTTTGTTCTTCTTTCTCTAATTGCTTGAGGTGCAAGGTTAGGTTGTTTATTCTAGATGTTTCCTGCTTCTTAAGGTGGGCTTGTATTGCTATAAACTTCCCCCTTAGAACTGCTTTTGCTGCATCCCACAGGTTTTGGGTCATTGTGTCTCCATTGTCATTTGTTTCTAGGTATTTTTTGATTTCCTCTTTGATTTCTTCAGTGATCATTTCATTATTAAGTAGTGTATTGTTTAGCCTCCATGTGTTTGTATTTTTTACAGATCTTTTCCTGTAATTGATATCTAGTCTCATGGCGTTGTGGTCAGAAAAGATACTTGATACAATTTCAATTTTCTTAAATTTGCCAAGGCTTGATTTGTGACCCAAGATATGATCTATCCTGGAGAATGTTCCATGAGCACTTGAGAAGAATGTGTATTCTGTTGTTTTTGGATGGAGTGTCCTATAAATATCAATTAAGTCCATCTTGTTTAATGTATCATTTAAAGCTTGTGTTTCCTTATTTATTTTCATTTTGGATGATCTGTCCATGGGTGAAAGTGGGGTGTTTAAGTCCCCTACTATGAATGTGTTACTGTCGATTTCCCCTTTTATGGCTGTTAGTATTTGCCTTATGTACTGAGGTGCTCCTATGTTGGGTGCATAAATATTTACAATTGTTATATCTTCTTCTTGGATCGATCCCTTGATCATTATGTAGTGTCCTTCTTTGTCTCTTTTAATAGTCCTTATTTTAAAGTCTATTTTGTCTGATATGAGAATTGCTACTCCAGCTTTCCTTTGGTTTCCATTTGCATGGAATATCTTTTTCCATCCCCTTACTTTCAGTCTGTATGTGTCTCTAGGTCTGAAGTGGGTCTCTTGTAGACAGCATATATAAAGGTCTTGTTTTTGTATCCATTCAGCTAATCTGTGTCTTTTGGTGGGAGCATTTAGTCCATTTACATTTAAGGTAATTATATAATAAAGACTTAAGTCAAAAATCTATCATTCCTCAAAAATCTGTCGCTATTCAAAAATGGCATAAAAATGAAAAAAGATATTCCTGGATTACTCTAGTTCTAGATTAGCAGTCAGCAAGATTTTTTTGTAAAGGACAAAATCAGTAAACATTTTTAATTTTGCAGATCAGATATTTACAAGTACTCAACTTTGCCATTTTAGTATGAAAGCTGCCATAGTCAATACACAAACGGGCATAATTGTGTTTCAAGAAAAGTTTGCCTGGGCTTCTCTGGTGGCACAGTGGTTGAGTGTCTGCCTGCCGATGCAGGGGACACGGGTTCATGCCCTGGTTCGGGAAGATCTCACATGCCGTGGAGCGGCTAGGCCGTGAGCCATGGCCGCTGAGCCTGCGTGTCCAGAGCCCGTGCTCCTCAACAGGAGAGGCCACAGCAGTGAGAGGCCCGCGTACCGCAAAAACAAAAAAAAGAAAAGTTTGCTTATGGACACTAAAATTGGAATTTTATATAATTTTCATGTGGCACAAAAAATTCTTTTGATTTTTTCTCTTCAGTAATTAAAAGACATGAAAATCATTCTTGGCTTATGGGATATACAAAAGTAGGTGATGGGCCAGGTTTGGCCTGTGTGCCTTGCTTGTTACCCCTTCTCTAGATCATTGTATGGCTCACTGCCTCACATCTTTACTGTAATGTTACCTTCTCAGTAGGGGTCTTCCCTACTTACCTTCTAATAACAGCACTCTCTGCTACCCCCTTCTCTACTTTTTGTTCCCCTATTGGACTTAAAATAATTAAATAAACTGTATATTTTATTCGTTTGTTTGACCGCTCCCCCCACTACAGTGTACACTTCCTGAAAATTAGAATTTTCAGTTTTGTTTACCATTTCAGCCCCAGGGTCTACAAAAGTGTCTGGTTTGTTGTATTCACTTAATGAATATCTGTACAATGAATACATCAGAACTTGTAGAAAGAATCACACAGCAGCAGATGACAGTAGTCACCTGGGCCTAGGGTTGGTCAAATTTCAATGTCTCCAGTTTGAGAATACACATGAGAGATACCTTTAGCTCCCAGTTTTGAGAACACTCAGAAAATACCTTGGGGAAGCCAAGGGCATGGGCATGAGGGCTAAAATAATAAGCTTTTAATTCAATGGTCTGAGATACCAGAAGAGATTTTTCAAATCAGGGAATTTAGTGTAAAAATCTAGTTTGGATTAAATTTTTGTTTCTTGATGCCTAGCTGGTAAAGTTTTACAGATAGTATTATAGATAGAAACTATAATTTTATTGTCTGAGTCCTTATATCAGTAATTTATTCATTCTTATTTTAATTAAAAAAAAAACTTCGAGAAGGGTAGAAGGAGTATGTTAGCAGTTGTTGCCTTACAGAAGGAGGACTGGGGATTTAACTCAGGAGAACTTACTTTTCATTTGGATTGTTTAAATAGCATTTAAAGGGAGGCTCCAGAATTTTCATGTGCTGGAGTCTTAGAATGCTAATCTGATTTGAAGATGGGGAGGTAGAAAGCTTTTTTGGTTAGGTTTGTACAGCAAACACAATTTCATTGCTTAGAGGAATGGCTTGGGAAGTGTGATGGACATCATGGGGGTCTAAAGCCCCTTGAAACTCCTTTTGGGGGTTGGATATACCATTTGTATATTTTTTTTATTTTTCTAAGTAGAGATGAAAATAGAAAGTAGATCCCAGTATACAAATCAGAATGTCAAATATCCAGGAAAAATATTTTTCAATGATCTGTGCCCTTTTTTCTAGAACAACCAAGAGTAAAGTGTGTTAGTTTCTAACGTGTGTTCATTTGCTTAGAAGCCTAAGCAAAGCTGTTAGGATGTTTTCCTGCAGACCTATTGTAAAGGAGTATAAGACATTCCAAATAGATACACTCCTGGTGTATGAAGTGGCCTACGGCTGTGGATGGGAGGACAGGATTCTGAAGCCAGAGCCTCCTTCTTCCTTTTTGAGAAGAACTACTACTTACTTCCTGATTAAGAACACTAGAATCAGGCTAGCAAATCAAATGCATTCAGAGAGGTCTGTTAATATAAATGCAGGGAACACGGCCTGCTGTAGGATGAAGAGGAACAGTGGAGAAGGTGGCAACCTAGGAAGGGGCACCACCATTGAGAAGCATGGCAGCCATTCAGTAATTCTTAAACGGCCATTCAACTATTAAAGAGCATTCACAATATAGGCCTGGTCTCACCAGTCTTCCGATTCATTAAAAGAAGGTAGGCATCTACCTTCTTTTTTAGATTTGTATGTGAGATCTATCCAATTTTTAAATGTCAATCAGTAATTCAAGATATTTAAAAATCCTACATAAGTTAAATACAGTTCCATCTAAGGCTTAATCTTCTGGCTTCCAGCTTGATGCGACTTCTGAACAAGACGATTGTTTGAGCTACAGTTTGAGCTACAGTTACGTTCTTTCACGTGATTGTAGAGCTACGGTGCAGTACAAAGTTTATAATATTTGGGAATACCTTTCCCATTCCAGTACTAGAGTGTAATGGCTAAGGAAGGACAGAAAAAAAAAAAAATGGGGTGGGATGTGGACTTGAGTACATTTGTGTTTCTGGAGTCTTGAGTTAAGATTCTGAATATCTAGATAAAGAGATAGGCACAGGCATAGATATAGATTATAGGTAAATTCACTTCTTATTCCTGTGATCATCTTCCTTGGCAATGGCAATCTATTAGGATGGGGAAGATATTTCAGATACTGTAAACATCATATCCCAGTATACCTCTGTAACTAGGTGAAATTAAAAAAAAATAAGTTATAGATATTCAGAGTTTAAAGTGGTAGGTAGCTGTAACTAAAATAGTACAATTGAAACCATAGTTTCAGAACAATATAGGTTAAATAGACTTTTGAAAATTTGAAAGGGGAATGAATCTCATTTACAGCACGGTTTTTGTGAGAATAAGTTCCAAGTACTAAACTATTTATATTCCAAGGAACATTTAAAATACAGCCCTTTCATAAGCTTGAGGCTGCCTGCCTGTGGTCTCTTCTCCCAGAGAACAAGATTTGGCTACAAGGAACATTTTCACCATTCTTGGAGCTTTGTGTAGCTGTTAAGCTAAGTTACTTAAAAAGGAAAGAAAAAAAAAAGTGATGTGGGGTGGCATATTGAATGCTGCCTGGGCACCTTAGAAACACAGGACTGCACTGAATTTGAAAACACTGACATTGTTATTTCCTTTTTTCCTGACCTGATAAGAAGAAACTTCCCTGGTCCTTTTAGGGGATGTTGATCAGGCTCAGCAAAGAATGACCCCACACAGACTTAACAGGGACCCTTGGGCAGTAGATGGAATTTCACAGGCAATTCATCCTCCCCTTCCCTGTACTTGTGATACATAATTTTCCTCCCTAACTGCCAGTTTCTGGAGGCTGAGAAAAGTTTTCAGTATATGTCTATAGTCCCTAGAAATGCATCAATCTTGGATAACACATTTCCCTAATTCTAACTTGTACATAGTTGCTCTGTTTAATAATAAAGATGTGGCTGTAAAGATACATTTCCATTTACTTTATGGATGTTTCTCACCTCAATAAGTCAAGACCATAAATGTTTTATATCATTTTAAAAGCTTCTTAATATGTTTCTTCCTAATACTAAACTGTTAAATAGACAGTCATCTTTTAGCAAAAAGCATGATGAAAGCACTATATCAAAATAGTAAAATAATCAAAATGCATACTATTCTTCTTTATTGCAGCCTGCAGGCTCAGATAACACACAAATGAGCAAGTCGTTTAAGAAGATAGAAGTATCGCTCACCTTCGGGCTTGGAACTATCTTTATTGTTTCTAACTTTAAAATGTTACTCTACTTTGTTGTAGTATTTCAGATTCTGTCCTTCCACAGTCCTGGCCTAAAGTGGACGTAGATCCTATTATTACCAGCCAGCTTAATCACACTCCCCTGTGCAAGCTCTTTCAGCTAGCAAACAAAGTTCAGTTTCAGACTTTCAATCTTCTTCCAGTTTCCCACGTTTACATTAGAGATCATGCTCTTAAAAGAAACTTTTAAACTAATGCAGTTCCTTTT
Source organism: Pseudorca crassidens (assembly GCF_039906515.1). Classification (NCBI taxonomy): domain Eukaryota; kingdom Metazoa; phylum Chordata; class Mammalia; order Artiodactyla; family Delphinidae; genus Pseudorca; species Pseudorca crassidens. Next base: position 106,998,959 of record NC_090298.1, read on the forward strand.
CACCTTATATCCATTCCAAAGCTGCCTCTCCTTTGAGACCATGTTTTCCAATCCCTCAGTGGGGAATTTTCAAAATTTTAATCTCAAAAGGCTTTGCTCAGTACGTTTAGAAGCTGGGTTCATCAGCTCCATACATATCTATTGCCTGTCTAACCTTGACCAATCTGCCCAGCTCATCTCTCCATCTTAAAATGATGTCTCCCTCCTCCCAAGAAAGCTCATTTCAAAAACATGCTTTATCAGACTTCCCTGGTGGTGCAGTGGTTAAGAATCCACCTGCCAATGCAGGGGACATGAGTTCGAGCCCTGGTCCAGGAAGATCCCACATGCTGCAGAGCAACTAAGCCCATGCACCACAACTACTGAGCCTACGCTCTAGAGCCCACGACCCACAACTACTGAAGCCCTCATGCTTATACCCTATGCTCCGCAGCAAGAGAAGCCACTGCAATGAGAAGCCTGTGCACCACAACGAAGAGTAGCCCCGTTTGCTGCAACTAGAGAAAGCCCGTGCACAGCAAAGAAGACCCAACATAGCCAAAAGTAAATAAATAAATAAATTTAAAAAAAAAAAGAACCTGGAAATAATAGCCTAGTTTAAAAAAAAAAAAGCTTTATCTCAAGTGCACACAAAACAACTTCCCCTTGAATATTCAAATTGGAAACCTCACTCATATAGGGCTATAGAAAGAATTATTCTAGGTTACACTCTGCACTTCAATTCAAAGGACAGTTCTTAGGATATACTGAAACATCCCTTTGTCTCTCCTCTTTCTTTAAAAACAATTGCACAAGCAAAATCCTTACTTGGAAATTTACCTGACAACACAAGAAGAAAAATGAACATAAATGAAAGGTGTGGTAGGCAGAATCATGGCCCCTCTGAAGATGTCCATGTCCTAATTTGTGGCACCTGAAAATATGTTACCTTACATGGCAAAATGGATTTTGCACATGTGATTAAATTAAGGACCTAGAGATGGAGAGAGGATCCTGAATTATCCAGGTGGATCCAGTGTAATCACAATGGTCCTCCTGAGTGGAATAGGGAGGCAGGAGGTTGGGTGTCGGAGTCAGAGCTTTGAAGATGCTGCGAGGAAGGGGCCACAAGCTAAGGAATGTATGTGTCCTCTAGAAATTAAAGAAAACAAGGCAACATTCTCCCCTAGAGCCTCCAGAAAGGAATGTGGCCTTGTTGACACCTTGATTTTAGCTCAATGAGACTTGTGTCAGACTTCTCACTTCCAGAAATGTAAAATAATAGATTTGTGTTGTTTTAAGCCACTAAGTTTATTGAAATTCAATTTGAAATCGAGTAAAACTAAAATCTAATACAGTGGGGTAAGAGGACTTTAGATTTCTTTAGTAAGGTGTATGAATATTCGAATTCTTTAAGTAGACAGCCCAGAAGCCGTCTGCCATGTAACATTATGTGTATATGTGCATATCTGTATGTACATATTTTATATATTGGCATACATATATATGTATACATATGAGTTGAGATATATAAATATATATGCCATAAATTAAAGTATTCTGAAAACAATTTAAAAGTCAAAAAGTAAATACTTCATGATGTTCTGTGATAATTACCTTCTTAGTTTCATAATCCTTTCTGGCCAGCAAAATAAAACATAAAGCATATTTATACACACTGTAACTTAGAGTTCTGTCACCTGTGTCTAAAGGAGAGGCATCCTGTTCAGTTCTGCAGAAAGCCAGCTGTTACGGTTTACCAACCATTCTATAAACACTTGGAGTTTGGATAAGATTCGAAAGTAATAGTTCATGGGTTTTCATAGTCTGAAAATTACCTCTAAAACTTACTCTCTGTAGATAAACTAATAACATAAAAATTCAGAAGCTCTGTAATGGTGAAAGTTTGTTTTTCAAATTTTTTTTAAATCAAAGAATTAATTCTAATCATTGAATTAATATTTAATTAGAATTTATGTACTTGGTTATAAAAGTGGCTGTTTTTAGTGAACCCAAGATAATCATTTATGTTCCTAATCTCTTTTGTTTTTCTTAGCTTTCTTTCCAAGTCATTTATTAATGAAATGTTATAAATGTTCATTTTAAGTAATATTGAGTCATAATAACTTGGTAAGTCCTGGTAGCTATCAAGTGCTCAAGGAAATGTATTAATTCTGGTGGAATAACTTTATTATACTGTTATGTTATTGGTAGCATAATAATGAGAAGGCTAGATGGTTTAATTGTGATGCAGCCATAATTTAGGAGTTACAGTTTTTATAAAAATGACACGTGCCCATTATAAACTTTAAATAAAATGAAAGAGTACAAAAAAAGAGCAAAACAAGTTATTTCAAATATTGATGTATTACATATATTTGGGTAGAAAAATAGATAAAAACACAACAATGTAATTATATTGCCCGTGGTATTTCCAGTAAAAATTTTAGATTTTATTTCACTAAAATGTAATACACATTTGAAATTGAAGGAAATGCTTTTTTTTTTTTTTTTTTTTGCTGTACGCGGGCCTCTCACTGTTGTGACCTCTCCCGTTGCGGAGCACAGGCTCCGGACACGCAGGCTCAGCGGCCATGGCTCACGGGCGTAGCCGCTCCGCGGCATGTGGGATCTTCCTGGACCAGGGCACGAACCCGTGTCCCCTGCATCGGCAGGCGCACTCTCAACCACTGCACCACCAGGGAAGCCCTATTAATTTTTTAAGGCGTGTTTTAAGGTCATGAAAAATGATTAGAAGAATGTTCAGGCTGGAGTTATTAGTTAGACAGTATGAACATTCATTATGGTAAAAGATGAGAAAATGGTGTACTTATACTTCGGTTTTCACTCCCTTGACTGGCAGACAGATTGTAGGGTGGCTCCCACTTCTCCCCACCTCCCCCTACTCTTGCTCTTGTGTGATCCCCTCCACCTCTGATTTACATCTAACCAGCAGAACACAGCAAAGGTTAAAGGATGTTACCACCTTGATTACGCTGCATAAGGTTTTAATGTCCATCTTGCTAGGTGTCAGATCCTTGAAGACTGTTGAAACAAGAGCCTCAGTTTCTTGCTGGCTATTGGCCAGTGCTGCCCTCACTTTCCTCCTTATGAGTCTTTTTAGAAGACAGCTCACAAAATAGTTTCTTGATTCATCAAAGCCAGCAAGGAAGAGAGTTTTAGTAATACAAATTATTTCACTTGCAGGTGATTTTATTTCTGACAAATGAATGAAACTGAGTTCTAAGTCTCATTCTATCCTTCAAATTCTCCCTATTGCTCACCCTAGGGATTGGAGGTAATAAAAGAGTCTGGATAGTGGAGGCTCAGAGGTTGTAAGACTTCACGTACAGCTTGGCAGGCAAGCTTCTTACAACCAGGAATCTTGTTATTTTAATACTTGCTCATCTCTTAAAAAGCCATCAGTCATTTGAACCAATCTCATGGTTGTCTGAGAATTTACTTGTGTTTAGAAGAAACTGCAATAAAATTCTCTGAGTTCTTAATTCCAGCGGTCATAGTTATTTAATTTCAAAAACAGATTTATCTGCTTAATCATAGAACTTAATTTGTGTAGTTAATATTTTGAAATGTATATTTTTTAAATTTTTGGCTGCGTTGGGTCTTCGTCGCTGTGTGCGGCCTTTCTCTAGTTGCAGCAAGCAGGGGCTACTCTTCGTTGCGGTGCACAGGCTTCTCATTGCAGTGGCTTCTCTTGTTGCAGAGCATGGGCTCTAGGTGCGCGGGCTTCGGTAGTTGTGGCGCACGGGCTTAGTTGCTCTGCAGCATATGGGACCTTCTTGGACCAGGGCTCGAACCCATGTCCCCTGCATTGGCAGGCAGATTCTTAACCACTGCGCCACTAGGGAAGTCCCAGCATTTGAAATTTTTGCCTGACCTACATCCTTTTTCCCTTTGTGGTTTAGTTTCTGTAATTCTACTAGATTGGTGTTGGGCTGTCAATCATGTGGTCCCACTTCCCCTGCCGCAGGGGTGTGAGCATGAGTCAGCATGATCATGCCACGACAGTAGACTGGGGAGTATTGGTGTGCTCAGGAAAGACCACAGTCATTTTGGGAATTGCCGTAAATATTGGCGAAGTTATTGGAATTTTTATTTAAACAAATTTGAGTCAAGTTTCTTTCACTTGCAACTGAAATAATTGTGACAAATATAATTTGTTTTGCATTTGGAAATCTCAGTAAACACCTCTGTTTTTGGCTTCTTCATTACAGTAGATATATTTGATTTGATTCCCTGAGAATTCTACCCTAATTTAATTAATTAAATCTTGGTTACTGAGGTAAGGATGTATGAGTAGATCTCTTATTCTGTGTTCCAGGCTGCCTGAGAAATACCCAATGAAAGTGTTATTAGTTCTCCTTGTCCTCAAAGATATATAGAAATTATGTTTAATGTAGTCAAACATCTTTATAATTTTTAAGGCATGAAGCTCATATTCAACGGCTAATTTGTTTTTAATAGTCTAAAACACATTGTTGTAATCACACATACATTTTTGACTTACACAAAAGTGAGATTAAGTAGAAAGTGAACATTTTTAGTATTGAAGGTGGACTTTATGAGATGAAATGGTCAGAAATATTTGTCAAATATAATACCATGAAAACAGTGATTTTACATTTTCCAGGATATTTTGATATAATTGTGTCAGCATAACCATGTAGTTTCCTTGCTTTGTAAATATTCTGCTTTTAAACTTTGTGAAATGTTACTTCACTTCATAAGTGCTGAGAAGATAGTTCTTTGTGATCAGAAGAGGGATGTTAAAGGCTTGTTTAAGTAAAATTGTAAATCTGTCTTTTTCATGTTGCTGTTTTACCTTCAGATGCTACCCACCCTTTATTCTAACTGCTTCATTCACTGATTTTCATTCCTCTATTCACTTTTTTTTTTTTTTTTTTTTTTTTTTTGCGGTATGTGGGCCTCTCTCACTGTTGTGGCCTCTCCCGTTGCGGAGCACAGGCTCCGGATGCGCAGGCTCAGCGGCCATGGCTCACGGGCCCAGCCGCTCCGCGGCATGTGGGATCCTCCCGGACAGGGGCTCGAACCCGTGTCCCCTGCATCGGCAGGTGGACTCTCAACCACTGCGCCACCAGGGGAGCCCTCTATTCACTTATTAAACTCATATTTATTGAGAACTTATTTTATGCTACATATTAGAAATAAAGTAGTTAATAGATATGAACCTTTCCCTCATGCGGTAACAGTCTCATAGGGGAACACAACACAAGCACTCATAAAATTCCAGCTCAACAAGCGTCGTGGAGACTCTACGAGCTCTCTAAGGATCAGAAATGTGGGAGAACAGGCAGGGAAGGTATCTATGAGGATGTAACCCTTGGGCTGCAAACTGAAGAAAGCATGGGAGGAATTGGGGGGAAGAGAGACTGGAGGAGTATTTGAGGTAGAGAGAAGAGTGTGTTCAAAGACCCAGGGAAGTGTACACTCACATATTAGGGACTCAAAGAATACAAAGGTGGCAGGATGGATGGTCGGTGGCGGGTGCTTCACAGTGCCAGGTGAACCTGGGAAAGACTAAAGTGTTTTACTCCATGTTGAGCAGTGTTTTGGTTTATCTTGAAAAAAAAGGAAATCGCTGAAGTTTTTAGGGTAACATGTTGCTTTGCATATTGAAAAGATGACTCTGTGGTGAGGGGAAACAAAAACAAAAAACAACGCAATGGGCATTGTCTCCAGAACTAGAGCCAGTGAACGCTTTCACAAGTTCAGGAAAAAAGTGGATGGTGCCTTGGATTGGGGGTGGGGAGGGGGGTGATGTTAACCATGGTAGAGATGGGCTAGATGGGGAAGAAGATAGATTTGCAAAAGATTTATAAGATAAAATCCACCATATTTGGTGGTGGGCTGAATGGCAATGAAGGATGGGAGAAAGAGGTTTCAAAAATAATTGTTAGGATTCTAACTTTGTGCAAATAAATGGATACTGATGTCTTTAACTGAAGTAAAGAAACATTCTCCTCTCAAATATCACAGCCTTTCGAATCACTTTTCCTGTGAACTGTCTTCCCTTCCCTCACTTGATCAAAACTTCCGTGTTCTCCTAGATACTATAACCTGAGGGTAAATTACCCAGATCAAATTAATATAAGTTACCATGTGGATGACTGATTCACCAGATGGTGCAACAAAGGGAAATGAAACATTTTGGGTACTATAGGGCAGATATTTCCGGGCATGAGAAAGTTCAGTGCTTCTCTTTTCCTATTATTCAGGTTCATCTAGAAAACATGACGGAAGCCCCTAGATATCACGTGAATAAGTATATTGAGGTAGTATGTTATTCCAATATATTCCTCTTTCAGTATCTTACATTATTAATATGTAGTAGTTGAAAAATACCAGCTGTTTATCATTTCAAACAAATGATATATGTTTGAGTGTAAACAGTGTAAGTAGAAAGCCATATTAAGTCTCATAGCACTCTAACTTGTTTGATTGATAAGAATTTGAGAATCCATTTTTCATTTTCTCCCAGACTTACAAAAACCAACTTTAACTCTTTGTAACTTATTTTTACGTTTTGCACTGTTTAAATTCAAGATGAGTTTAAATCATTAAAACCCTCAATGTCATGAGACACTTATTTTAAAGCTGATGTTTCTTATTATCAAATAATACCTGCTCATTTTAGAAAACAGAAAAAAGGAATTTGTGGTTGTGGAATACAGGAACTTACTACTTTGTTAGAGGAAGTGTAGACAGAACAGGCAGCCATTCTGACTGAAATCTGGGACCACTTTGTCAGCAAATCTGTTCTAGGCATATGTCCCAAAGACACTGTCTCCTGGGCTCCTAAGAGAACATGAGTGAGAATGTTTAATGTGGTGCCACCTGTTGGAGTGGGGGACTGGAGACCCACTGGGGGCATGGGTAGCTGAAATGGGTGGATGTAAATAATGGAGAGTTGTGCAACAGTTAGAAGCAATAGAATATATATACACACACAGGGCTGTATGGGTGTACCGTAAAGCATGATGCTCAAGGGAAAAAGGACAACAGTATGAAACACATAACCCAATAGCATAGACTAATTAAACAATACAGTTTTTAGAGCACACCAAAACTAAGACACACCATAAACACATTAGAATAGTTGTTTATGAAGAAGGACAGGGGAATGGTAGCAGGGAATGAGAATAAAATGGAGTCAGTAGTTAAATAAACAAGAGGAAGAATTGAGCAGATCAGCAGTGATAATATCCAGTGCACTGAGGTTTCTGATTGATTCTTTTCTCCTCACCTGAAGTTCCCACATCATGAAAGATAAAAATGCTTGTGTTAGAAATTACATAAAGGTGCAAAGAAGGAAATAAGATATCCCTACCATCCTACTGTTTAGGAATTCCTGTTTATATGTTGCTTTCTTTCTTTCATATCTAATTTAATGCGTTTTTACAGTTGAGAACATGATAACTACACAGTTTTATATCTCCCCCCCCCCCCCCCCCCCACTTAACAGTACAGAGTAACAGGTAGTGAAGTCTGGTATAGAGTTTTGTAGTTTTGGCATTTAGTAGCTTTGTTATCTTGGGCAAGTTGAGAAACCCTTCTAGTGACAGTCTCTTTATCTATAATAGCAGGTAATGATTTCTACCTCCCAAGGCGGAAATCTGAAGATTAAATGAGATCATGCCTGAACGGTGCCTAATTCGCTGCTGGCACAGAGTTGGGGCAGTTTCTGTTTTCAGCAACATTTCCTCATGCTGGTCTTAAAAATAAATACATTGTAGTATTTCTCTTACACTAAACACACAAATCTCTTATTCCTGGATATTTAGATTGCTTTAAATATTCTGTTATTTAAAAAATTTTTAAGACCACCTATACACTTAAAATTTTATCATACCTTATTTCCTTAGGAGATTTGTAATTGTTGACCAAACACTGTTGACATGTTTAAGGCTTTTGATAATATAATGCTCCATTTTCTCCAACAAGCTAATACCACTATAATCCTCAAATTCACTTTTCTAAAACACAAATTTTTAATTTTCTCAGATTTCTATCATCATATCTTTGTCCCTTCTTTCTAAAAGATTTGGCTCCAGTAAGCTACCATTTTTATATACCTCCCTCCCTTTTTCCTCCCACTGTTTCCTTAAGTTCCAGATATTCTTATTAGTTTGGGGCTATGATTCCATGTTTGATAGGAGCTATATTCTGTCTTTTTATTGAAAAAAAAAGCATGTAATTGGGAATATTTTTCCTAAGTCATTTTTAATCCTAAAAACTGGATTTTCAGGACTTATTTTCTTTAGCCTTTTGGAGAAAGTCTTGAATACTACCATCACCTTTTCTATACCTAAATTTTACACAAGGCAGAGACAGACTGTAATTTTCTTTGTTCTAATAGCCATTATTTTAGCATTTTGAGTAAATATGCTTTAAACATTTTATGTACAATTGGACATTCATTCATAGTTTTCATATATAGTATTTAGGGTAGCAAACCAGTGTTTAAGATCGCTTCTTAGTCTGTTGGGAGACTTGGTCTATAATACTTGTAATTCAACCCCAGTGTCAAAACATCCAGGAAAAGTTGCTTAGATATCTTTCCTTCATCTGAAAACAGACAAAATCAGGGGGTGTTTATCCCACAATAAGTGCATGGGATAAATTTATACACAGGAATTAATCAGCCATCACTTACTGAGCGTAGAGTATGGGCAGCAAATTATATGAGCTACAATAGATGAATGGAAGGGAATAAAAGGCCTGTGCCTTTCCTTCCAAGAACTTTTAATCTGGTTGGGGTATATAGGACAACATAGAGAAAAAGAGAACTAATGTTATAATGTACCACGTGTAGTGTCTGGAAGTGGAAAAGATCGTGCCATAGGGCTTTCGTGGAGAAAATGTACAGACGGGAGGAGTTTGAGAAAGTGTTAGGCCAGCCAGCTGAGGTTTGAGGAACAGGTAGGATTTAGATGGATGAAAAGAAGGATGATTGTGTGCAGTGGATGAGAGTGGTGGGGGCTTGGAGGAGGGAGGAAGGTCATAGTAGGTCACTGTATTCCAGGAATCCTAGCAGTGGACAGCAGTAGGCAAAGCTCTTACTGACCCTGTAAGGTAGAATGGGGATGGGCTCTAGGGGCAAAGATTCCCCCTTGAAACACAGAGCTCTCTGCCACACATGTGAGGGAGCATTCTCTAAACAATTTAAGCTTGCAAGTTTATCAGTGAATCAGTTTATTCACTGGTCAGTGTACAAATGAAAACCAGAACATTTTCTATACTTGGTATTTGATGAGGGTTTTCACTCGTTCAGTAATAATTTCTTCTATTCACGGTTGCTATCTGTTCCAAGTAATATTTCAATGAACAAGTGAGGGAGGGTAGGCAGGAAGGAGAGGGAATGAAGAACTAAGAGTGGTAGGAAAAGACCTAATAAACCATGCCAAGAGCAGCTGTGCTTTGGACTCAGTAGGGGCGTGTGTTCCAAGAAAAGTACTTTAAGAAAATGAGATTAAAACCAGGGAGATGATGCAGATAGAAATCAAACTGGAACTTGGAATTTCCAAAAGATTGACAACCAAATGACAGTGACCAGAAGGAAAACCCACTCCCTACCAAAAAAAAAAAAAAAAAATCACTAGAAGCCAAGTTCAGCCAGGAAAATCAAAGTGACAGAGTGCTGCTTCAGCATTTTTAGTCATTCTTAACAAAATGGGAATCTTACCAGTAAGTTTCAAGGCATGATTGATGAGAATGGGGATAAGCATTTGCCATAAATTACTCAAGTTCTGTTGTAGAGAAACAGTATGTGTGGTCAGCTTCTGTGCTTTATTCTTGCAGTGCCGAAACTTGAATACTGCTTGCCTCATGTCTTAGGTTACATTACAGAACTTTTGCTGGGAATGCAGGAGGTTGAAACCTTGAAGCCTACTTAGTAGATTTTTTAATGTAAGGTTACACAGTTTGCTTGTGACAATCCTATAAAAGAAAGTTGTGTTCTGGCGCTTTCGTTGAGTATGCTTTAGAAATTTTACATAAAATTGGCCATTTATTTATAGTTTTCACATACAGTATTTAGGATAGCAAAGCAATGTTTCAGATAACTTCTTAGTCTGTTGGAAGACATCATCTATAACATTCGTAATTACAGATTTTAGAGAATTCACTTAATATTTGGGTCACCTTTAGAAAGATGACTGTTCATCTACACAGATTCAAAATGTTACAAGTAAAAGAAAATAAGAATTATGAACATTTTAAATCTAGGCTTTCTTTGAGTGAATTCAGGTTTATTTAGCAGTGCCTAATTTCTGCTTCTGTTGTTTTGACTATTTGTGATGTGAACTTGAACAAAGTCATCTACAGCATCCTTCACAGTGTTTGTTAGAGATCAGCAATCTTTTTCCATAAAAAAACAGCTAGTAAATATTTTAGGCTTTCTGGATGGACTAGGTGGTCTCTGTCACAACTACACACCTCTGCTGTTGTAGCCCAAGAGCAGCCATACACAAGGGAATAAATGAATGTGATAATAAACTTGACAAAAACAGATGGTGGGCCAGATTTTCCCAGCAGATTGTAGTTTGCCCACCCTGATCTATGTTTTAAAACCTTAAATAGAGACTTAAGTGAAAGAAACAGAGAATTGGGTAGTTCAGTGTTTTAGGCATATTTCGCATTATATACTTTTCTATTCTGGATGCTAAATTAGTGTGACTTCTAAAAATCTATATGAATATATTACTTAGGAAAAAAATCTCCATTGGAAGGAATACTTGCAAGAAGATAAAACTCTTAATTTTAAATTTGCCTACTTCTTAGAAAAAAATAAGATTTTCTAGAATATGTATTATATATATATAAGCTTTTACAATTTGTGCAAATTCTAACAGTATCTTAATATCCTTACTTTAGTTTGTTAACATTGTAGGCCAAGCTTTCACTTCAAGTTTGGTATACTGTGTGCCTGTATTCTCAGTGGAAATTGGGGTGGGGAAACCTAGAAAAAGCATCAGGAAAAGAAGGGAAGGAATCACTGACATAGCTTAATGCCTTTGTTGTTTTTGAAAATGATGGTTAAAACTTGTGAACACAGTGAGTGAATCGTGTGTAAGTGGTAAAAGGTGGGTATGTAAAGTGAGGATATTTTATGGTTTCCCTTATGACCAGGAAGAGGGGAAGAAACTAAGAAACATTGAGTGCATATATGTCATAGGCATTGTGCTAGAGTTTTGTTCAACTGTAAAAGCAACTGTGCAAGGTAGATATTTTTATCTTCATATTTGCAGTTGAGAAAACTTAAGCTTGGGAAAGTTAATATCACAGTTGGTTAATACCTGAGCCAGTATTGAAACATGACCCCATAAAATGAAAAAGCCCAAGCTCCTCCATTGTAGTTCATTGTACAGATTTTTTTTTTTTACATCTTTATTGGAGTATAATTTCTTTACAATGGTGTGTTAGTTTCTGCTTTATAACAAAGTGAATCAGTTATACATATGTTCCCATATCTCTTCCCTCTTGCATCTCCTTCCCTCCCATCCTCCCTATCCCACCGCTCTAGGTGGTCACAAAGCACCGAGCTGATCTCCCTGTGCTATGCGGCTGCTTCCCACTAGCTATCTATTTTACGTTTGGTAGTGTATATATGTCCATGCCACTCTCTCACTTTGTCCCAGCTTACCCTTCCCCCTCCCCATATCCTCAAGTCCATTCTCTAGTAGGTCTGTGTCTTTATTCCTGTCTTACCCCTAGGTTCTTCATGACATTGTTTTTTTCTTAGATTCCATATATATGTGTTAGCATACGGTATTTGTCTTTCTCTTTCGGACTTACTTCACTCTGTATGACAGACTCTAGGTCCATCCACCTCACTACAAATAACTCAATTTCGTTTCTTTTTATGGCTGAGTAATATTCCATTGTATATATGTGCCACATCTTCTTTATGCATTCATCCGATGATGGACACTTACGTTGTTTCCATCTCCTGGCTATTGTAGAGCTGCAATGAACATTTTGGTACATGACTCTTTCTGAATTATGGTTTTCTCAGGATATATGCCCAGTAGTGGGATTGCTGGGTCATATGGTAGTTCTAGTTGTAGTTTTTTAAGGAACCTCCATACTGTTCTCCATAGTGGCTGTACCAATTCACATTCCCACCAGCAGTGCAAGAGGGTTCCCTTTTCTCCACACCCTCTCCAGCATTTATTGTTTCTAGATTTTTTGATGATGGCCATTCTGACTGGTGTGAGATGATATCTTATTGTAGCTTTGATTTGCATTTCTCTAATGATTAATGATGTTGAGCATTCTTTCATGTGTTTGTTGGCACTCTGTATATCTTCTTTGGAGAAATGTCTATTTAGGTCTTCTGCCCATTTTTTGATTGGGTTGTTTGTTTTTTTGTTACTGAGCTGCATGAGCTGCTTGTAAATTTTGGAGATTAATCCTTTGTCAGTTGCTTCATTTGCAAATATTTTCTCCCATTTTGAGGGTTGTCTTTTGGTCTTGTTAATGTTTCCTTTGCTGTGCAAAAGATTTGAAGTTTCATTAGGTCCCATTTGTTTATTTTTGTTTTTATTTCCATTTCTCTAGGAGGCGGGTCAAAAAGGACCTTGCTGTGATTTATGTCATAGAGTGTTCTGCCTATGTTTTCCTCTAAGAGTTTGATAGTTTCTGGCCTTACATTTAGGTCTTTAATCCATTTTGAGCTTATCTTTGTGTATGGTGTTAGGGAGTGTTCTAATCTCATACTTTTACATGTACCTGTCCAGTTTTCCCAGCACCACTTATTGAAGAGGCTGTCCTTTCTCCAGTGTACATTCCTGCCTCCTTTATCAAAGATAAGGTGACCATATGTGCGTGGGTTTATCTCTGGGCTTTCTGTCCTGTTCCATTGATCTATCTTTCTATTTTTGTGCCAGTACCATAGTCTGAAGTCAGGGAGACTGATTCCTCCAGCTCCGTTTTTCGTTCTCAAGATTGCTTTGGCTATTCGGGGTCTTTTGTGTTTCCATAAAAATTGTGAAATTTTTTGTTCTAGCTCTGTGTAAAATGCCAGTGGTACTTTGATAGGGATTGTATTGAATCTGTAGATTGCTTTGGATAGTAGTCATTTTCACAATTTTGATTCTTCCAATCCAAGAACATGGTATATCTCTCCACCTATTTGTATAATCTTTAATTTCTTTCATCAGTGTCTTTTTTTTTTTTTTTTTTTTTTGCGGTACGCGGGCCTCTCTCTGTTGTGGCCTCTCCCGTTGCGGAGCACAGGCTCCTGATGCGCAGGCTCAGCAGCCATGGCTCACGGGCCTAGCCGCTGCTCTGCGGCATGTGGGATCTCCCCAGCTCGGGGCACGAACCCGTGTCCCCTGCATCGGCCGGCGGGCTCTCAACCACTGCGCCACCAGGGAAGCCCTCATCAGTGTCTTATAATTTTCTGCATACAGGTCTTCTGTCTCCTTAGGTAGATTATTCCTAGATATTTTTTTCTTTTTGTTGCAATGGTAAATGGGAGTGTTTTCTTGATTTCACTTTCAGATTTTTCATCATTAGTGTATAGGAATGCCAGAGATTTCTGTACATTAATTGTGTATCCTGCTACTTTACCAAATTCATTGATTAGCTCTAGTAGTTTTCTGGTAGCATCTTTAGGATTCTTTATGTATAGTATCATGTCATCTGCAGACAGTGACAGCTTTACTTCTTCTTTTCCGATATGAATTCGTTTTATTTCCTTTTCTTCTCTTATTGCTGTCTCTAAAACTTCCAAAACTATGTTGAATAAGAGTGGTGAGAGTGGGCAACCTTGTCTTCTTCCTGATCTTAGTGGAAATGCTTTCAGTTTTTCACCATTGAGGATGATGTTGCCTGTGGGTTTGTCATATATGGCCTTTGTTACGTTGAGGAAAGTTCCCTCTATGCCTACTTTCTGCAGGCTTTTTATCATAAATGGGTGTTGAATTTTGTCGAAAGCTTTCCCTGCATCTATTGAGATGACCATATGTTTTTTCTCCTTCAGTTTGTTAATATGGTGTATCACATTGATTGATTTGCATATATTGAAGAAGCCTTGCATTCCTGGAATAAACCCCACTTGATGATGGTGTATGATCCTTTTATGTGCTGTTGGATTCTGTTTGCTAGTATTTTTTTGAGGATTTTTGCATCTGTGTTCATCAGTGATATTGGCCTGTAGTTTTCTTTCTCTGTGACATCCTTGTCTGGTTTTGGTATCAGGGTGATGGTGGCCTCGTAGAATGAGTTTGGGAGTGTTCCTCCCTCTGCTATATTTTGGAAGAGTTTGAGAAGGATAGGTGTTAGCTCTTCTCTAAATGTTTGATAGAATTCGCCTGTGAAGCCATCTGGTCCTGGGCTTTTGTTTGTTGGAAGATTTTTCATCACAATTTCAATTTCAGTGCTTGTGATTGGTCTGTTCATATTTTGTATTCCTGATTCAGTCTTGGCACGTTGTGCATTTCTAAGAATTTGTCCATTTCTTCCAGATTGTCCATTTTATTGGCATAGAGTTGCTCGTAGTAATCTCTCATGATCTCTTGTATTTCTGCAGTGTCAGTTGTTACCTCTCCTTGAGAAGTAACATTTCTAATTCTATTCTAATTCTATTGATTTGAGTCCTCTCCCTTCTTTTCTTGATGAGTCTGGATAATGGTTTATCAATTTTGTTTATCTTCTCAAAGAGCTAGCTTTCAGTTTTATTGATCTTTCCTATCGCTTCCTCCTTTTTTTTTCATTTATTTCTGATCTGATCTTTATGATTTCTTTCCACTGCTAACTTTGGGGTTTTTTTGTTCTTCTTTCTCTAATTGCTTTAGGTGCAAGGTTAGGTTGTTTATTCGAGATGTGTCCTGTTTCTTAAGGTAGGATTGTATTGCTATAAACTTCTCTCTTAGAACTGCTTTTGCTGCAACCCATAGGTTTTGGGTCATCGTGTCTCCATTGTCATTTGTTTCTAGGTATTTTTTGATTTCCTCTTTGATTTCTTCAGTGATCACTTAGCTATTAAGTCGTGTATTGTTTACCCTCCATGTGTTTGTATTTTTTACAGATCTTTTCTTGTAATTGATATCTAGTCTCATAGCGTTGTGGTCGGAAAAGATACTTGATACAATTTCAATTTTCTTAAATTTACCAAGGCTTGTTTTGTGACCCAAGATATGATCTATCCTGGAGAATGTTCCATGAGCACTTGAGAAGAATGTGTATTCTGTTGTTTTTGGATGGAATGTCCTATAAATATCAATTAAGTCCATCTTGTTTAATGTATCATTTAAAGCTTGTGTTTCCTTATTTATTTTCATTTTGGATGATCTATCCATTGGTGAAAGTGGGGTGTTTAAGTCCCCTAGTATGAATGTGTTACTGTCGATTTCCCCTTTTATGGCTGTTAGTATTTGCCTTATGTATTGATGTGCTCCTGGGTTGGGTGCATAAATATTTACAATTGTTGTATCTTCTTCTTGGATCGATCCCTTGATCATTATGTAGTGTCCTTCTTTGTCTCTTCTTATGGTCTTTATTTTAAACTCTATTTTGTCTGATATGAGAATTGCTACTCCAGCTTTCTTTTGGTTTCCATTTGCATGGAATATCTTTTTCCTTCCCCTCACTTTCACTCTGTATGTGTCCCTAGGTCTAGAAGTGGGTCTCTTGTAGACAGCATATATATGGGTCTTGTTTTTGTATCCATTCAGCCAGTCTGTCTTTTGGTGGGAGCATTTAATCCATTTACATTTAAGGTAATTATCGATATGTATGTTCCTATTACGATTTTCTTAATTGTTTTGGGTTTGTTATTGTAGATCTTTTCCTTCTCTTGTGTTTCTTGCCTAGAGAAGATCCTTTAGCATTTGTTGTAAAGCTGGTTTGGTGGTGCTGAACTCTCTCAGCTTTTGTTTGTCTGTAAAGGTTTTAATTTCTCCATCAAATCTAAATGAGATCCTTGCTGCCTAGAGTAATCTTGGTTGTAGTTTTTTCTGCTTCATCACTTTAAATATGTCCTGCCAGTCCTTTCTGGCCTGCAGAGTTTCTGCTGAAAGATCAGCTGTTAACCTTATGGGGATTCCCTTGTGTGTTATTTGTTGTTTTTCCCTTTCTGCTTTTAATATGTTTTCTTTGTATTTAATTTTTGACAGTTTGATTAATATGTGTCTTGGCGTGTTTTTCCTTGGATTTATCCTGTATGGGACTCTCTGTGCTTCAAGGACTTGATTAACTATTTCCTTTCCCATATTAGTGAAGTTTTTGACTATAATCTCTTCAAATATTTTCTCAGTCCCTTTCTTTTTCTCTTCTTCTTCTGGGACCCCTATAATTCGAATGTTGGTCCGTTTAATGTTGTCCCAGAGGTCTCTGAGACTGTCCTCAATTCTTTTCATTCTTTTTTCTTTATTCTGCTCTGCAGTAGTTATTTCCACTATTTTATCTTCCAGGTCACTTATCTGTTCTTCTGCCTCAGTTATTCTGCTATTGATCCCTTCTAGAGTATTTTTAATTTCATTTATTGTGTTGTTCATCGTTGCTTGTTTCATCTGTAGTTCTTCTAGGTCCTTGTTAAATGTTACTTGCATTTTCTCTATTCTATTTCCAAGATTTTGGGTCATCTTTACTATCATTATTCTGAATTCTTTTTCAGGTAGACTGCCTATTTCCTCTTCATTTGTTAGGTCTGGTGGGTTTTTATCTTGCTCCTTCATCTGTGTGTTTTTCTGTCTTCTCATTTCGCTTATCTTACTGTGTTTGGGGTCTCCTTTTTTGCAGGCTGCAGGTTCATAGTTCCTGTTGTTTTTGGTGTCTGTCCCCAGTGACTAAGGTTGGTTCAGTGGGTTGTGTAGGCTTCCTGGTGGAGGGGACTAGTGCCTGTGTTCTGGTGGATGAGGCTGGATCTTGTCTTTCTGGTGGGCAGGTCTATGTTGGTGTGTTTTGGGGTGTCTGGACTTATTATGATTTTAGGCAGCCTCTCTGCTAATGGGTGGGGCTGTGTTCCTGTCTTGTTAGTTGTTTGGCATAGCGTGTCCAGCACTGTAGCTTGCTGGTCGTTGAGTGAAGCTGGATGTTGGTTTTGAGATGGAGGTCTCTGGGAGATTATCGACGTTTGATATTACGTGGAGCTGGGAGGTCTCTTGTGGAGCATGTCCTGAAGTTGGCTCTCCCACCTCAGAGGCCCAGCACTGACTCCTGGCTGCAGCACCAAGAGCCTTTCATCCACACGGCTCAGAATAAAAGGGAGAAAAAGTAGAAAGAAAGAAAGAAAGAAAGAAAGAAAGAAAGAAAGAGAGAAAGAAGGAAAGAAAGAGGATAATAGAAAATAAAATGAAGTAAGATAAAATTAAGTTATTAAAATAAATAATTATTAAGAAAAATAAAATTTTTTAAAGTAAAAAAAAAAAGGACGGATAGAACCCTAGGACAAATGTTGAAAGCAAAGCTTTACAGACAAAATCTCACACAGAAGCATACACATACACACAAAAAGAGGAAAAGGGGAAAAATAATAAATCTTGCTCTCAAAGTCCACCTCCTCAATTTGGGATGATTCGTTGTCTATTCAGGTGTTCCACAGATGCAGGGTACATCAAGTTGATTGTGGAGATATAATCCGCTGCTCCTGAGGCTGCTAGGAGAGATTTCCCTTTCTCTTCTTTGTTCGCACAGCTTCCGGGTCTCAGCTTTGGATTTGGCACCGCCTTTTAGTGTAGGTCCCCGGAGGGCGTCTGTTTTTCGCTCAGACAGAACGGGGTTAAAGGAACCACTGATTTGGGGGCTCTGGCTCACTCAGGCCGGGGGGAGGGAGGGGTATGGATGTGGAGCGAGCCTGTGGCGGCAGAGGCTGGCGTGACGTTGCACCAGCCTGAGGCGTGCCGTGCGTTCTCCCGGGGAAGTTGTCCCTGGATCCCGGGACCCTAGCAGTGGCGGGCTGCACAGGCTCCCCGGAAGGGAGGTGTGGATAGTGACCTGTGCTCGCACACAGGCTTCTTGGTGGCGGCAGCAGCAGCCTTAGTGTCTGATGCCCGTCTCTGGGGTCCGCGCTGTTAGCTGCGGCTTGTGCCCGTCTCTGGAGCTCCTGTAAGGAGCGCTCTTAATCCCCTGTCCTTGCGCACCAGGAAACAGAGAGGGAAGAAAAAGTCTCTTGCCTCTTCGGCAGGTCCAGACTTTTTCCCGGACTCCCTCTTGTCTAGCCGTGGTGCACTAATCCCCTGCAGGCTGTGTTCACGCCGCCACCCCAGTCCTCTCCCTGGGATCCGACCGAAGCCCGAGCCTCAGGCCCCAGCCCCCGCCAGCCCCAGCGGGTGAGCAGACAAGCCTCTCGGTCTGGTGAGTGCCGGTTGGCACCCATCCTCTGTGCAGGAATCTCTCCGCTTTGACCTCTGCACCCCTGTTGCTGTACTCTCCTCCGCGGCCCCGAAGCTTCCCCCTCTGCCACCTGCAGTCTCCACCCGGAAAGGGGCTTCCTAGTGTGTGGAAACCTTTCCTCCTTCACAGCTCCCTCCCACTGGTGCAGGTCCCGTCCCTATTCTTTTGTCTCTTTATTCTTTTTTCTTTTGCCCTACCCAGGTACGTGGGGAGTTTCTTGAATTTTGGGAGGTCTGAGGTCTTCTGCCAGCGTTCAGTGGGTGTTCTATAGGAGCATTTACACGTGTAACTGTATTTCTGATGTATCTGTGGGGAGGAAGGTGATCTCCGCGTCTTACTCTTCCGCCATCTTCCTCATTTTTCCATTGTACAGATTTGATTCATTTAGGCGTGGAATGTCTGTTTGAGAAATCAGCATCTATGAAAACTTTGGTGATGGCTTTCCTCTGCAGCCTGGGTTGACTATCAGGGGTACATGAAGAGAATGATGTTGGTCAGGAGTAGCTGAGGCTAGGTGGTGGCCTAAAACTATCTGAGGCAAAGTGGACATAAATGAATGGTGAGAGAGAAATGACTAATTTGGATGTGCCTTGGCTTGTATGACCCTTTCTTCCCCTAGATGAAATCTTAGCAAGCAGAAGGCTGATGTCAACTACTGCAATAGAAAAATCACAGTTCTTCACTCAGTTTCCAAAGCAAAGCCATTCACTGACCCAGACCCTGCTGATTGAAGATCCTCCTGGTAGGACCTTGCAAAGCCACAACAAGTACATATGATAAACATTCTTCTGATCCATTCCCAAAGGAATGTACAGCCATTTACCAGGTTAACTGTGCACTGGAATAAGGGGAATATTCAGCTTGTTAAGGGTTTCTCAACTATGACTTTTGAGCTAACACTGCTACCAGAAGATCTGAAACACCATCATGGTTCTCCAATTAGAAAGGAAGCTCTGGAGGTGTTGGAGTTTTGGGACAAGTTCATCTTAAAGTGGTTCTAGTTAGCACCTGTGTGTAGGAAAATAGGGATACACACACTGACTTAGTAACTGACAGAAGCCTTACATTTTTTCACTGACTTAAGAAGTAATAGCCAATAAAGACCAAGTAAGAATGGCCAAATGGAAAACTTTCCATCCTTTCAAAGAATTGTCTGAAGCAATATCACATTTCACCCAGGATTTCAAGAGATTATCCTAATCTCCAAAGACTTAAAGGATATAAGAGTAGTGGTTCCCAATGTATGCCCTTTTAATTCACCTACTTGCCCCCTAGCCCCATACTAGATGAACCCTAGTAGATGATGGTGGATGCCTATAAATTGATCCAAGGGGTTCTAGTTCCAATCCCAGAGGCTATACTCGACCTGATATTTTTACTAAAACAAACTTACAAATGCTCTGGCATTTGGAATGTGCTATTCATCTGTTAAATATATTTTTCTCAATTCCCATAAGATGGATCAAGAATAATTTACATTTACATGAGAAGAGAAGCGAGAGACACATGTTGTCTTGCTTTTGGCTGTTAATTCTCCCTGATTTATGTCTTAACAAAGCTTGCAGGGACCTTTACCATCTTGATATTCTGTAGAACATCATGCTGGTAAACTATGTTGATGGCATTGTGCTAATTAGACCAGGTAGCAGGAGGTGGCAAGTAATCTAGAAGTATTCTAGAAGTATTAGGAAGTTGCATGCATTTGAAAGGCTGGGTAATAAACCCCATGAGGATTCAATGACCAGTCATAACAATGAAGTCTGCAGCTTGGAAGATCATCCCTACTACTTTCCACTAATAAAGTGACAGGATATACTGCACTTGGCAGTAATGCTCATTCCCACTTATTCAGTGACTTAGAAGATTGCCAAGTTAGAGTGGGGCCAGGAGTAAGGAGAACAGGTTTTGTACCCTAGAATATCTATGGTATTAGGAATTTCCATGATAGGAAGGAAAGCTTGTGGTATCTCTAGCTATCCCCCAAAGAGAGATGCATCATAGTCTTTTAGAAATCTAGACCAAGGTCTTTTCTCCTGCAGGAGAGAACTACTCACCATTTTGAAAATAGCTTCTGGCATACCACTGGGCCTTGGTAAAGACTGAGTGCCTGACCGTGGAAAACCAAATGACCATACAACTGCAGTTTCTTATCATGACTTGAGTTTTATTATATTCACTATTATTAATAGTTACTTTGGGATACCTGGCCTATACTAGAAATATTGCAGGCAACCTGGGGTTTAAGGATATCCTATTTCTGGATGACAACCTATGATGAATTAAAAGAATGGGAGACAATTGTGTTTAGTTCTCAGATCCTAAATTGAACACTGTGTTGGTATTAGCCATAGGTGAACTCTGGCACAACTCAGACCATTGGAGAAGGGAAATTCTCCTAGGAGGCAAAGCTGAGACCTGTATACTTGGAGGTTCACTTTGTATAGATTGAGAAGTGGCATAAGGTATGGGTATATGTGGGCAACTAAGACGTGACCAGTGGCTCAGGTGGTTACTGAGGAGCCTTGAAGGAGTAAAATTGGAAGATTAGAGTCAAGAGCATATAGGAAATTAGATTTTGGATGGTCTTATGGGAGTGATTGCAAGATGGGGTTTTGTGCCTCATGTTAATATCCAACAAAAAGCCCCACTGTTAAGTCACCAATAAGTGGAAAGGTAGAATGACTTGTTCTGTGAGATCAGATTTGGCCACTCCATTGCTGGAGCAATGTTCTGCTCATGACTTGAGAGTCTGTGATGGCCAATAGCAGGGACTTCCCCTTAACAAAGTCAAATTAGCAACTGCTACTTGAATGTCCAATGTGCTAGTATCAGAGACCGGTACTGATCCCTCAATAAAGCACTATCCTTCGAGGACATAGCCCAGCCACTTAGGGGTAGACTGACTTTTTTGATCTTCCATCCTTGAGAGGGCAGCGGTTTATCCTGGGAAAGGTAGTTATTTTTCTCGCCTGCCCACAATGCCTCTGCAAGCTCAGTTTTCCAGGACTTAGAGTGCCTGATCCATTATCATGGGTACTCTGTACAATGTAGTCTCAGATAAACACATTTTATATTAAGAAGTGTGATAATTGGCCCATGACCAGGGACTCCACTTGTCTTTCTGAATACATTATGACCCCAGATGTAGATTTATGGAATGGCCTGTTATAGGTAAGAAACTAGCTTGAGATCAGAACTCTGAGAGTTTGAATTGCTGTCCTACAGGCTGTGGTACATGCCCTGAACCAATTAGCTAGAATGCATTGCTTTGGGAACTAAAGGGGTAGAGGCAAGATTGGCTCCTCCCCATCACCTGGAACTGACCCACTTGTAGAATTGTCATTTCTTGATTTCTCAGAAGAATGCTTCTATCAGAGGACACAGTGAGGGTTCTCCTGAACTTGAAAGTGTCCAGGTGGTAGTCATACCTGCAAGTCCTCACGCCAATAGACCATCAGGCCAAGAAAGGAGTTAGCATATTGGCAACTCTGGTTTCCCTGGGAAGCCATGTTTGATGCTATACAATGACTGCAGAGAAGCATGTGTCTAAAAGCCAGGAGAGTCACAGGAGCATCTCTTGATGCATCTGTGCCCCGTGATAATGGTGATAAAACAATTGCAATATCCATGGCCTGACAAGGACACAACCTTATAATTTTCTAGTATTAGTATATTATTTACTTACATTCAATGTTTATTTTCTTGTCTACTCCTTTTAGAATGTAAACACAATGCCAGGGGTATTTATTTTGTTCATTTTGTGTATAAGTGGCTAGAGCATATTAGAGGTTCAATAAATATTTTTTAAATATATGAATAAAAGTGTAATGTTGAGAGGAGAAGGAACAGAAGAATTGGAAGGTAGCATAAGTGTACAAAATTCATCATCTTTCACCTATGGGAGTCAATATATTTCCTGCTCTCTTTACTGTTCTTCCAGATATAGTACACACACCAAATCAATTTCTAATAACTTAAATTTATACCTTTGGAAACCAAGGAGTTGCCAGTATGCTAACTCCTTTCTTGGCCTGATGGTCTATTGGCGTGAGGACTTGCAGGTATGACTACCACCTGGACACTTTCAAGTTCAGGAGAACCCTCACTGTGTCCTCTGATAGAAGCATTCTTCTGAGAAATCGAGAAATGACAATTCTACAAGTGGGTCAGCTCCAGGTGATGGGGGGGAGCCAATCTTGCTTCTACCCCTTTAGTTCCCAAAGCAATACATTCTAGTTAATTGGATTAGATGTTTTGTAGGTCTATACATTTCTTTTTCTTGGTTTACTCCCTCATGTGATTTAAATATATTTCCTGGTAATACCTAAGAGAGCATAGGAGATAATAGTTTTTGAATCCTTGCTTGACTGAGAAATACTTTCGTTCTGTCTTCTCTCATGAATGATAATGTGACTGTATATAGAATTATGGGCTTTGGACTATGTATTGATTTCTAGCACTCATTGTTTGGCTGAGTAGCCAAAAGCCTTTCTGATTCCCATTCTCTTTATAGATGTTCTTCTTCTCTCTCCCTCCCTGCCCTGGAGATTTAGGGATCTGTATCATTCAGTAAGTAACATTATATAATTTTCTCTTCCATTCATTATGCTTGGTGATCAGTTACAGTTTTGAGGTCCTTGTCCTTCAGTTCTGATGAAGTTGCCTTCAGACTTCCCTTATAACTTGAGAAGTCTTTTACTTTCCTTTTTTATGTGTTGTTGTTTTGCTATCTTCATGCATTACTTCTATAATTCAGGCATAAACTCAGAGATTCTGGTGGCATGTCTCTGATGATACGGAAGAAACTAACAGATGGTAGGAGAGCATAAAGCCCATGTGCAAAAGAAACAAAGATTAGAAACGGGAAAATCCTGTATCTCCTGAGTTCCCAATTATCCCATTGGTTCCTGGCTCTGCTTTTTCTTCCAGTTTACGGAGATTCCACATATTGATTAGCTAGTTTGACTTGTGTTGCTGTCACAACTCTGAAGTGAGCCCTGAATATTACAGTGTTTTACTGAAATGTGAAGAGGTAGCCACTGATTTATGCTACTTGTTTTCCAGAGGTATGCAATTTGATTAAAATTCCCTTGACTCTCCAATTTCCAGCCATGACTGGGAAGCTGTTCTTCACCCAAGTGATCAACGTCTAAGAAGAGATGCTTGGTTTAAAGAATCTTGCTTGCTATTAATTTTATGACTCTGAGGATTTTAAATTTTAGAAAAGTATATCAAGGAAACAAATTGGCATTCTCAAGTGTCTTTAAAGTTAAGATAATGTAAGATAATTTAGAGATAATTTAGTCATATTCCTGCCCAAAGGCTGAAAGCTACATTTAATCAATTTTTAAAATGTTTTCCAGGGAAAGAAGTGGAAGATCTCAATGATATGAGGTCCATGTACACACTTGAAAGAAAATATTGGCATGATAAACATACTAAGTTGTGCTTTCACCATATCAAGACTAACCAAATATGCAAAAAACTGTTTAAATCACTAAATGTAACTAAACAGAAACATGTTAAATTCTATTTTTATAATTCCATAAACCTTTGATAGTTTACAGCAAACAGTAGGTCTTTAGTATGTATATGATGTCAAAATATGAACATCAAAATTATATACGTTATGGGATGGTTGCTTATATTCAAATAATTATTTGGTTCATCAAATATATGCCACAAAAATTTAAATGATTTAGTTAAAATATTGCAATTTTTCATCAACATTTGCTGTGTAAAGGGCATAAAACTCCATAGACTGCTATTGATGGAATTAAACTTATATAGTCATGCTGAATGCATTTTTAATAACTTCTTTTTAAAAATTATAACCATAGAAAACAAAAAAACCCCCAAAACTTTCAAATATTTACAGGTTTATGTCACCACTAGCAGAGATGTCATTTAAAGATTATCTACCACCCAAACATCAATCAGCAAGTTTCTTTGTTTTATAATTGACACATGATATGGACTCTGGCAGATCATGTGTTTTTATAGGAGAGGATCAGCCTGTTTTAAAAAAAAAAAAGGGAGTTGAGAGAAGAAAAAATATTTTTATCAACATTCTAAATCTTTTTCAGTATATTCGCTATTGAATCCAAAATAAACATTTCAACTTTCATTTTTCATCTTCAGACTTCAGCAGCACAACATTGATCATTTTATGTCACAGTTTTTCTGCAACATCAGTTAAAGAGGGATTTAGTTCAGGAATGTGCTGTGCTAACAGAGCTGGTAGGGGTAATGAATGGAGCGAAACATACCCACACTGCATACTTTCCATCTGTAGAACTTTTATGAAAAGGAGGGTGAGTGGTTATTGGGACCAAGTGGCCACAAGATGCTTTAGTCATTGTGTGAATAGGGAAAATCTTTAAATCAGAGAATGGATTCTGCTAGAATGTAGCTGGCATTTTTCAGGAGAAAAAGATAATCTATTTTGCAACATTGAACCCTGGCCAATTTGGTAAGAACATAAATCCTACTTCCCTTTCACTAGGTTTTCATACATTGTGATATGTTTTTAGGTTCATCCAGATTTAAAATTTAGAATTGATATCTTCCTGGGGAATAGAATCTCTTTTACCGTGAAGTGATCATCTTTATCTTCTTTTCTCCTTGATGTTTACTTTGATACTAATATGATGACTGACTTTTGGTGACCATGTGGTAAAACTTACTCTATCATGTTACTTTCACACTTACGTTTAGATGTGTCTTCTTACAAGTATACTAAAATTAATTTTTGAAAAATTGAGTCTGACAATCTTAGATTTATTTCATACTGTTTGTCCTGCATGTTGTAGGTTTATATTTGCTTTGGGGATGATTAAATGTTTTTATCAATTTTTTTAATACTGCTAATTTGGAAGTTAGAAACTCTACTTCTATAATATGAGGTTACTCTTCTATCTTAAACTATATCAAAACCTAAAGTCAGTTTTTATTAAAAAATTTTTTAAAAATTATTTTTGGCTGCATTGGGTCTTTGTTGCTGCACGTGGGCTTTGTCTAGTTGTAGAGAGCAGGGCCTTCTCATTGCAGTGGCTTCTCTTGTTGCGGAGCACAGGCTCTAGGCGTGCAGGCTTCAGTAGTTGTGGCACGTGGGCTCAGTAGTTGTGGCACACAGGCTTAGTTGCTCCACAGCATGTGGGATCTTCCTGGACCAGGGATCGAACCTGTGTCCCCCGCATTGGCAGGCGGACTCTTAACCACTGTGCCACCAGGGAAGTCCTAAAGTCAGGTTTTAAAATTCCCTTGTAGATGATACAAGAATCTTAGAAAAGGTTGACTTCATTAATTTCTTTACCTATTTAAAAACTCAGGTTGCTGTACATTTTTTGCTTGTGCATTTCTTGCTGTGTTTTAATAACTCAGCAAGACTTTACTATAATTGTTGCTTTAAATTGTCGATGTTTATTTACATTTAAAAATTTTTTTCTGAGGTATAATTTGTATACAGCAATTTGCATTGAAATATTTTCTTCTAGTCTGTGTTTTATCATTTCATTTTCTTACAGTAACTTTAGAAGAGCAAAATTGTCTTTCATGACTCATGCTTTTGGTTTCCCATCTAAACAAACTTTACCTACTCCAAGTTTGTGAAGACGTTCTCCTATGTATTCCTTGAGGGGTTTTATCTTTTATGATAAATCTGTAATACATTAAAAGTTAATTTTCATGTATGTTTTGGGGTAAGAGAAAGTTTTACTATTTTTTCTACATAAAAGTATGTGGTTGTTCCAGTATCATTTGCTGGGAATATTTTCCTTAATACATTGATGTATCTTGAAAACATAATGGAAAATCAATTGACCATATATATGTGGGTACATGTCCAAACTTCCTGTTTTGTTCAATTGATCTGTGTAACTATCCTCTTGCAGTCTTGATTACTATAGCATTATTTTAAGTTTTGAAATTAGATATTATAATTCCCACAATTTTATTCTTCCTTTAAAAATTTGTGTAGGCTATTTTACATCTTTTGCATTTCCTTATAAATTTAAGAATCAGCTTTTTATGTGAATAAGTATGCTGGCATTTGCAAATTTTGTCAAATTTATAGACCAAATTGAATAGAAATGATGTCTTAATAGTAGTAAGTGTTCCAAACTGTGAACATGATACACCTCTCCAATTACTTAGATCATCTTTAATATCTGTACAATATTTGTAGCTTAATTTGTACAGTTCTTGCATATTATTTTGAGTCTACTCTCTTACACATCATATGTTTTGATGTTATGATAAATGGCATTTTATAATTTCAATTAATTTAACTTAGGTTTTATGTTTAGGTCCTTTTTCTATATAGTGTGAGGTAAGATTCACGTCCTCTTTCTTCGTGGGTTTGTTTCTGGCATTGCATTCTGTTCGTTTGCTCTATGTGTTTATCCTCTATCAATAGCATGCTGTCATGATTACTAAAGTTTTACATTAAGTGTTAAAATGAAGTAATGTGAGTCCTCCAATTTTTCAGCATTGTTTTAGATATTCTAGTTCTTTTGACTTTTCAGATAGATTTTAGAATAAGTATGTCAATGTTTTAAAAAAATTCTTGCTGGGATTTTGATTGGGATGTATTGAATCTGCAGATTAATTTAAGGAGAGTCGACATCTTAAATGGTGAGTTTTCTAATTTATAAACATGGTATAGCTCTCCATTTATTTAATTCCTTTTTCTTATATGTTTTCAATTTGTACCTAAAGATTTTATGTGTCTTGGTGTAACTGGGGACAGTACTGTTTTCTTTTTTTTTTTAATTTCAGTTTTAAGTATTCTATGACTAGTATATAGTAATACATTTATTCATTTGTTTATTCATTTATTTAGATACATTGATGTTATATTTCAAAACCTTAATAAACTCAATTATAATATTATTTCTGTACATCCGTTGAGGTTTTCTACATAAAGAATCATAATCAGTGAATATAAATGGTTTCATCCCTTATTGCACAAACTGAATGCTTTTAATTTCTTTTTCTTGCCTCATTGCACTGGCTAGGATATTGAACAGAAATAATGAAAAAGGATATCTTTACCTTATTTATAATACTAGGGAGAAAGTACTTAGTCTTTCATCATGAAATATCATGTTAAACATAGGGGTTTGGCAGATGTTCTTTAGCAGATTAAGCAAGTTTCCTTCTGTTCTTAATTTGCTGAGTTTTTATAATGAATGGATGTTGAATTTTAGCAATGCTTTTTCTTTATCTATTGAGCTGAGCATGTAGTTTTTCTTTAGGATGATGATATAATGAATTCTTTTGGCTGAACTTTGAATATTAAACCAGTCTAATAGTCCCAGGATAAAATCCACTTGATTAGGAGACATCATCCTTTTTATATTTTGATGGATTAAATCTGCTAATATTATGTTAAGGATTTTCTTTTGCAGTTATGTTCATAAAGTATCTTAAATTTAATTCTTCTTTTACTGGTTTTGTTTCATAAAATGCATTTTAAAGTGTTTCTAATTTCTTGAAGAGTTGGTATAAAATTGGTATTATTCTTTAGTGGTTTGGTAGAATTCATCAGTTGAACAATCTAAGTTTTGAGATTGCTGGGAATTTAATTCCTTTGGTGGATATAGGATTATATAGACGATTTATTTCTTCTTGAATAAGCTGTGGTATAGGTTGTCTCTGTCAAGGGATTTATATATTTCATTAAGTTGTTGAATTTATGAACAAAAATTGATGATAATGCTGTCTTAATATCCTTTTAATATCTTTCAGAGTCATAAAACTCCTCCTTTTATTCCTCATATTGGTATTTTGTGTCTTCTTTCTCTCATGTGACTTTTTCTTGATCAGTGTGTCAAGTTTATCAATTTTATTAATCTCTATAAAGATTCAACTTCTGGTTTCCTTGATTTTTTTCTCTTTTTTTGATTTACAATTTCATTGATTTTTGTTCTTTATTTTCTTTTCTGCTTGCTTAGAGTTTAATTTGCTCTTCTTTTTTTAGATCCTTAAGGTCAAAATTTATTTGAGACATTTTTCATTTTCAATATAAGCACTTAACGCTATAAATTTTAAGCACTGTTTTAGCTTCATCTTATCACTTTCAGTACTCTGTGTTTTCATTTTCTTTCAGTTGAAAATGTTTTCCAGTTTCACTTGACTTCCTCTTTAACCTGTGGCTTAATGGTTTGTTAATGGTCTCTAGTTTAATTCCATTATAATCGTAGAACACAAATTCTATGAGTTAAATTTTTGAAAAACCTCATAGCTTCTTGTAATGAGGAAACAATTTTCCCTATATTTCTTTTCTTTTTTTACAATTTTATTTTTGGCTGTGTTGGGTCTTTGTTGCTGCGTGCAGGCTTTCTCTAGTTGCAGCAAGCGGGGGCTACTCTTCATTGCAGTGCACAGGCTTCTCATTGCAGTGGATTCTCTTGTTGCCGAACACGGGCTCGAGGTGTGCTGGCTTCAGTAGTTGCAGCATGGGGGCTCAGTAGTTGCAGTATGTGGGCCCTAGAGTGCACGAGCTTCAGTAGTTGGGGCGCATGGGCTCAGTAGTTATGGCTCGTGGGCTCTAGAGTGCAGTCTCAGTAGTTGTGGTGCACAGGCTTAGTTGCTCCGTGGCATGTGGGATCTTCCTGGACCAGGGATCAAGCCCGTGTCCCCTGCATTGGCAGGTGGATTCTTAACCACTGTGCCACCAGGGAAGGTCCTTTATTTCTTACATTCCTGCAAAGTTCAAGCCTCTGAGTAAAGGGCATTTTTCAACAAGAAACATGCCATGGAAGCTAAAGATAGTGTCTCCCTAAAGACAGAGAACTCTGGAGATATCTCAGGATTAATATAGCTTTGATCTTACCCTCCCTAGAGACATGTGTACATAAAAATAATGTGTGTTCTATTATTTGATGAATTGTTTTCCAAATGTCACTTACATGAAATTGGCTGGTATTATTCTGCATGCCTTATATATCCTTAGTGACTTGCTCTCGTTTTGTCAGTTACTGAGAGGAATATTGAAATCTCTAGCTACAGTCATGAATTTCTCTATTTGCCTTTTCAATTCTTTAAGTTTTTGTTTCATGTATTATTTAAAAATTTTTATTGGAGTATAGTTGTTTCATCTATTTTGAAACTCTTTTGTTAGATGTGTACATTTTTAGAATTGCTATGAATTTTTGGTGAATGAATCCTTTTGTCACTATGTAATGTACCTCTTTATCCTTGGTAATATTCCTTGTTCTAAAATCTACATTCTTTGATATAAATATAACCAATACAGTTGTCTTTTGATTAGTGTTCACACCATATTTATTTTCCACTGTCTTTTACTGTATTTTTGTATACTTCATGGGCATTTCTTACAGAAAGCATGTATATATTTGAGTCATTTAAAAATCTAATCCAGGGATTTCTGTCTTCTAATTGATGTATTTGAACCATTTACATTTAATGTAGTTTTTTTTTTTTTTTTTTTTTTTTTTGGGTGGTACGTGGGCCTCTCACTGTTGTGGCCTCTCCTGTTGTGGAGCACAGGCTCCAGACGCGCAGGCTCAGTGGCCACGGCTCACGGGCCCAGCCGCTCCACGGCATGTGGGATCCTCCCGGACCGGGGCATGAACCTGTGTCCTGTGCATCGGCAGGCAGACTCTCAATCACCGCACCACCAGGGAAGCCCTAATGTAATTTTTATATGGTTAAAAGCTACCATGTTTCTAAATAATTTATACTTGTTTCATCATTTCTTCTATCTTCTTTTTCTCTGCCTGTGTTTTATTAGTTGAATTTTTTTGCTTCCACTTTACCTCCTCTCTTGGCTTATAATTTATGCATCTTTCTCATTAAAAAAAAAAAAGGGTTCCCTAGGGTTTGCCATATACATCTTTAGATAACTATTCTACCTTCAAATAATATTGTTACACTTCCATGTAGTGTGATAACTTTGCAACAGTATATTTCAAATTTCTCCCTCCACTTTTTGTGTTATCTTGCTACTACATGTTACTCTTTTCCACACACATCAAACCACAGTACATTGCTACCATTTTTTGCTTAAGATAATACATTACCTTATAGAGCAGTTAAACATAAGAAGAAAAGTATTTTACATTTATCTTCATTTTAACCATTTTCAGAGATCAAGCTTCTTTCTGGTATCATGTTCATTTTGCTTGAACTTGTTTTGACATTTCCTATGATGCAGTTTTACTGGTAATGGATTTTTTTTCCCTAAGTCTATTTGTTTCTTAGTTTTGTTTTTTTTTAAAGATTTTTTTGATGTGGACCGTTTTTAAAGTTTTTATTGAATTTGTTACAATACTGCTTCTGTTTTATATTTTAGTTTTTTGGCTGCGAGGTATGTGGGATCTTAGCTCCCTCACCCCCTGCATTGGAAGGTGAGGTCTTAACCACTAGACCGCCAGGGAAGTCCCACTCCCTCAGTTTTTGAAAAGACATTTTTGCTGTGTCTAGATCACTGAGTTAAGTTTTTAGGCATGCCTAGTTTCTGATGAGAAGCCTGCTATAGTTCTTACCTTTATTCCTTTATGAGAACTTTTCTTTTTTTCTCCCTTTGACTGCAAGGTTTTGTTTTTATGTCTGGATTTTAGCAGATTGAATATGATTTTTAAAATATTTTATGCTCAAAGATTTATGGACCTGTGGTTGACAACTTTTTAAATAAAATCCTCAGTCTTTTCCTGTCAAATGTTTCTTCTGTTCTCCCTCTGGGTCTTCAACTACATGTGTATTAAATGATTTGATACTTTACCACAAATCTTAGATGCTATGGCTCTGTATTTTTCCCCTACGTACTCTTTTCTTACAGTTTCAGTTTGGATAATTTGTATTAATTTATCAAATTCACTAATATTTCCTCAGGAAACTAATATTTCCTCACTAATATTTCCAGTCTACTGATGTCCCTGGTAAAGTCATTCTTGATCTCTGTTAACATGTGTTTTATTTCCATCCATATGCGTTTTTTTTTTTTTTTTTTTACTATTTTCTATTTCTCTGCTAAAATTCTCCGCCTGTTCATGTATGTTATCCACCTTTGCTTCTGAAGTTATTCGTATATTAATTATAGTTATTTTACATTTTGAATATCTGGGCCATGTTTATTCTTGTTCTGTTGATTACTGTATCTTTTTCATGGTGCTCTTGAGAGTTTAGTCATTTTTGGTGTGATGCTTATTTTCCTTAGAGTTTTATTTTTGAGCAATCTTTGTGAACTTGGAAGGAAATGTCTTCTCCAAAGAGAAGTTTCATTTGCTCTTCCCAATGCCCAGTGACAGCAATGGTTCAGAATCACTCTGAATGAAATTCTTACTGAAGTTCTCCCAATGAGAATTATTTCAGTTTAGGCTTTAAAACAGATTTTTGTTGCAAAATGTTAATGGTGGTATTTCCCTATTTGACCTTTTTACCCAGGTTTGAAGAATCAAATTTCTTTGCAATTCCTGAAGCAGTAATAAAATTTCCAGATGACCCCTATAGTATGATATAATCCTTGGTGCTCAAATTCATTGGGGAAGAGCATACTGTTATATTCTCTTTCAGAATCAGATACCCTAAGGATGACATTCTCTACTTACATCCCTAGAGTCTTCCCTCCATCCATCCCTTCCTTCCATCCTTTCTTCTTTTTCCTAGAAAATTTGTTACTCTCATGATTACTCCTTGATGCATCAAGGAAAATATTTTAAAAATTATATTAAGGAGTATTTTTGATTCAGGCAACTAGCCCATTATATAATCAGAAATAAAATTCATCCTAGGTCTTAGGTTTTATTGTGATAATTTTTTTATTTGACTTTAAAATTCATGTTCGAGTTTTGAAGGTTAAGCTAGGAGGCTGATTTTGTATTCTAGCTGGGTGATCTGTCCATTTATGTAAGTGGGGTGCTAAAAGTCCCCTACTATTATTGTATTATTGTCAGTTTCTCCCTTTATGTCTTTTCGTATTTGCTTTATACAGTTAGATGCTCCGGTATTGGGTGCGTATATGTTTAGGAGTGTAACATCCTCTTCTTGTATTGATCCCTTTATCATTATATAATGTCTTTCTTTGATTTTTGTTATAGCCTTTGTTTTCAAGTCTGTTTTGTCTGATATGAGTACGGCTACCCCTGCTTTCTTGTCATTTGTTTGCATGAAATATCTTTTTCCATTCCTTCACTTTTGGCCTGTGTGTGTGTTTAGCTCTGAAGTGAGTCTCTTGTAGGCAGCATATGCAAGGGTCTTGTTTTTTTTTGTTTTTTTACCAGTCATCCACCCTATATCTTTTGATTGGAGCATTTATTCCATTGACATTTAAAGTAATTATTAATAGGTATGTATTTATTGCCATTTAATTACTTGTTTTCTAGTTGTTTTTGTAGTTCTTCTCTGTTCATTTCTTCTTTTTGTTTCTTCCCTGTGGTTTGATGGTTTTCTTTAGTAGTATGCTTATGTCCCTTTCTTTTTAGTTTTTGTGTATCTATTATAGGTTTTTGATTTGTGGTTACCATGGGATTCATATATGTTGACTTATAACTATGTTTACTTGCTTTAAACTTGTAGTCATTTAAGTTCAAACACCTTCTAAAAGATCAACATTTTTTACTCCCCTCTCCCACATTTTGTGTGTTTGATGTCATATTTTACATGTTCATGTTTATCCCTTACCTGTTTATTGTAGTTACAGTGCTTTAAAATTTTTGTCTTTTAATTTTCATACTGGCTTATTTAAGTGGTTGATCCTCAGTCCCTATTAAATATTGGCATTTCCTAGCAGCATTTTCTCTTTCCTTAGATTCTTAATTTCTTTTGCACTCAGAGAAGACCCTTTAATGCGTCTTTCAAATTTTGCTTTTTTTTTTGCTTGAATAATTTCCATTATTCTATCTTCTAGATAACTTAGGCATTCTTCTGTCTCACTTAATCTGCTATTCATTCCTTCTAGTCTCTTTTTTTTTCACTTATTAAATTCTTCATTTCTAATTGGGTCTTTAAAAAATATTTTCTAGTTGCTTGTTAAAATTATCACTATGTAGCTCTATTCTTTTCCCTAATTTAATTAACATATTTGTATATATCAGATGACTTTATTTTACTCTTATTTTTTAAATTTATCTTTTATTGAAGTATAGTTGAATTGCAACATTGTGTTAATTACTGCTCTACAGTAAAGTGATTTGGTTATACATATATATACATTCTTTTTCATATTCCTTTCCATTATGGTTTGTCACGGGATGCTGAATATAGTTCCTTGTGCTATATAGTAGGACCTTGTTGTTTATCCATTCTATATATACCACATTGCACCTGCTAATTCTAAACTCCCAATCCTTCCCTCCACTACTCCCCTGCCCCACCAACAACCATCAGTCTATTCTCTGTGTTCCTGATGGTTTTTGATTCATAGATAGGTTCATTTGTGTCATACTTTAGATTCCACAAGTAAGTGATATCATATGGTATTTGTTTTTCTCTTTTTTAGTTAACATTTTTATTATCAGTGCTTTGAATTCTTTATCTGGTAATTTGATTATTTAATTATTTATTTTTTCAGGGGTTTTCTTTTGTTATTTCAATTAAGAGCAGCTCCTCTTCCTCTTCATTGTGCTTAAACTTCTCTGCCTCTATGAATTTAGGTGAAACATTTACATATCAGTCTTGAAGGGGTGTTCTCAGGCGGGGGCATTCCTATACAGACTGCATGTGCCCAACACCTTTGACGGGAGAGCTGGATTGACATGGACACAAATCATGTCTTTCCTGAGAGTGTACTGTCAACTCTCACCTTGGTACTTGCTGGGGCTGGAGATGGAGGGGCCACAGCTGGAGCTTGGTGTGAGACAGGAATTCCCCTCTGCTCAGTGGCTGTTCCTCCCCTGTTGACATGGGGTCTGATCCCAAGTTGCTAGAGCAGAAGCCCTAAGCCCAAACTGGCTCTGTTCCTTTTAAAAGTGTATTTTCCTCTTTCTCTGCACTGGGACCCTTCCCCCAGAGCAGAGGATTGATGAAGCAAGTGGGGCCCATGCAGGCTCTTGGCTCCTGACAGCCACAAACAGAGGTCTGAGCTGTCTCTGAGGAGCTGCCTCTGCAAGAGCTCCTATTTGTTTCCCTCACTCTACTCAGATGCAACTTTGGGTGCAATTCCCTTTGTCCCTAATAGCCGATCACTGTCCCCAGCCTCCAACACCATGTTATGGAGCCACCCTGCAGAGCTAGTAGGGCATGTGTGGACTCTTGGTATGTATTGGGAGGTGAGCTGTGGTGGAGTGGCCACCATTAGCAATCTGGGCTGCTTCTAATGTGCTACTTGTGTAAGTGCCAGCAATGCCTGCTACTTCCACACCCCAGGCCCTGCCCTGGGACTGATTTGCCTCTGCACCCCAGGGTCAAGTCTTCTCTTCGCTTGTGGCCATCCCAGAGCCAGTGCTGCACTATGATGTGGAGTAAGCAGGGCCAGAGTGTTCACTCAGCTTGGGCTGGGTGAGGGCAACCTGGCAGCTGCTAGAGCAGACCTCTCTCTGCCCTGCCTGGAGGGCTAGTCAGAGTGCGCACTCCTCGTGAGTGGAATCTAGGCTTATCACAGCCCTTCTGTTAGTCCCAGGAGTCCTTCGACCGCCCAAGGGGGCTCATCTTCCCAGTGTAGGACCCCAGGACTAGAGCACCCAATCTGTGGCTCTCACCGCTCACTCCCCAGGGCAGATCTCTGCCCGTGTATTCTCCCTTTTCCTCTGAGTCTCCTCCCAGAGCATGTCCCAACACAATCACTTTTCTTCCTTTCCTACCAGCTTACGTGTGTATCTTTCTTACAGCCTTAGTTGCACAGGAGTCCTTCTGTCAGTTTCCAGTTAGTTTTCAGTGAGAATTGTTCCACATGTAGATGTATTTTTGATGTGTTCATGGGATGTGATGTGTTCCACATCCTCTTACTGCACCATCTTCTTTTTTTAAATTAATTAATTTATTTATTTATTTTTGGCTGTGTTGGGTCTTCGTTTCTGTGCGAGGGCTTTCCCTGGTTGCGGCGAGTGGGGGCCACTCTTCATCGCGGTGCACGGGCCTCTCACTGTCGCAGCCTCTCCCGTTGTGGAGCACAGGCTCCAGATGCGAAGGCTCAGTAGCTGTGGCTCATGGGCCCAGTTGCTCCGCGGCATGTGGGGTCTTCCCAGACCAGGGCTCGAACCCGTGTCCTCTGCATTGGCAGGCAGATTCTCAACCACTGCGCCACCAGGGAAGCCCTACTCCACCATCTTGATGGATCTCCTCCCAATGATGTTGAATTAACATTTAGTTTGGGGGGGTTGTCATCATAAACTCAAGGGTTTTTAATATATTCAGTGTGCATTCAGCAGCATGCATTATTCATTAGATGCTCAAATTTTTCCTTGCTTAACAGAAGCCCCCGTGAGTTCATTTCTATGTCATTTTGAAGTCACTGATTAGTCTTTGATCTCTTTCCTGCTTTCCAATATTTCCTATTTCTTGTTTTACCCATTTGACTTATCTATATTTACTCTTCACTATGAAAAATGAAGATATTGGTAAGATTATACTCTCCCTATGTGAGCAGGAAGTAATGCCTTTCATTGGGGATATTCTACTCCCCCACAATACTGATGACTTCAAACCCCAAGAATTACCCTGCTTGTGTTTTACCTATATTTGGTTTTAGGTGATGGTTAATTACAGTCATGCCAGTTTTGGAAACTTTTATGAAGCCCACAGGGGAGGTTTCCAGCCCCAGACACTGATGGTTCTTTTTAGAATAAGTGATGCTTAGGACCTGTGTTTTCACCTGTGACCAAGTTGTCAACTCTGGGGCAATAGAAATCCCATCTAACTTCTTGTCACAATGTTTGCAAAACTTCTAGGCTTGTGGGCTGAGTTTTCAGTCCCTGTACTACAGATAACGTAACACCTGGTGATAAACACTTTTATGAAGGTGGATCAGTTCCAGCCACATTTCCCACACTGACATGAGGCCCAATTTCCTTTAAGTTCACAGTAGGTATCCCAGTATTCCTATGAACAGTGTTGTGTTAGTTCCAGTTACCTTTTTGACTTTGAATTCCCTCTTTATTTCTGGCACCTAGATATTTTCTTGGTTTCAAGCTTGGTGTGGCATTAAATTTCATTTTTAATGATAAACTGTCTGTAATCTATGTGTCTTTGTATGGCATTCCATGCAGTTGGCCATAATAACAGGAAGTTATGACACCTTAACAAGAGATGAAAATTAAACATTTAAAAGACTTCTAAGTTTTCTTCTGGTAGAGGAAGGTGAAAAAGTTGATAAAAGCTTTCTTTCCCCCACTGAATATTTCAAAAATTTGTGAATTCCATCAAGAAAAAAGAATCAGACTTATAAATTATTTTAGTAAACACATAGTGAAATACTTCCAGTTGCACATGGTAAAGTTAAGGTGTTTCTAGTTTACTCCATTTCTAACACTAATTAAAATGATGCAAAAAACAAAAGTCTGCATCTTCAATGACACTAGTAGACAGCCAACACCCGATCTACTAATTGTAAATGGTAGTAGCCTAGCAGTGTAAAATTTTGACCAAATGAAGTAACATGCTGAGAACCCTGTATATTTTGATGTATCTTGGACACAATGACGTTCAGGATTTGAAGGACCTAGTCAAGAGACCCTTACTTGGAACATGAAAATCTGGAGACAGGAATAGGCCATGAAATTGTTCCATAGTAGATATTGTCATACATTGTATGTAATTTTATACCTTGATTAGAGATGGATACTTCCTTAATTTGGTAGAAATTGCATCTCTGATCAAATTCCAATATCATGCTCAAGGCTTAACTATTTGAAACTTTTCCATCAAAGTGCCTTTTACTTTTAGTATTTTGTAATATTATTGTGGACATATCAGTAAATGATATTCAAAAATTTTACAAAGAGTTTTAAAGACTGTCAAGTTGAGGGAAAAATATTTTCATAGAAAATGTGATTGTATTCTTGGAAAACTCAATAATAAACTAAAAATAGTACTGGAACTAAAAGGAAAATTTGTAGTAATCAGCCTGGTTACAAAATCAATCGCTTCCTTATTAATTATAGCTAGTTAGAAACTATATTAGATAAAACCTCCTGTTCACAACAGCAATAAAAAAGTAAAATACTGAGAGAAATTTAGCAATATAAGTTAACAGGGCTTACTTAATTGAAAAATTTAAAACACAGAATGAGATTTGAATAAATAGAATGAGTTCATTACTCTTAGTAAATTGGTGTTCTAGAGACTGCAGTGCTCTAACTCATGTAAACTTGGTACTGTGACAATAAAAATAAGACTTTTTTTTGTAACTTAAACTGATTAGAAAACTCAGAGAAATAAGCACTTAAGTAAAAATGAAGAAAACTTTAGGAGTATTGAAAATCTAGTAGCCTTGCAAGATTTATAATATTTCATAGTTTTACTATATGACAGTTTTGTTGTACTTTATGAGAATATAGATAGATCAATGTATAGAACAGAGAAACTATAAAGTAAACCAACACAGATATGGAAATTTAGTATATGGTGATGGTGGGAAACCTGGGTAGTTATTTGGGAAAAGAAAGCTAGAATTCTATTCAGTACAACAATTCTATTGTACTGAACACATAATACACACACACTCCATCTCCTATTAGATCACAAACTGAACAGTTAAAAAAACAAAACAAAACTGTGTCTTGGAAGATATGGGCAACTTTTTCTATAATAATAGTGTAGGGAAGGTCCAAACACAAAGTTAATACTCCATAAAGAAAAAAAAAATGATACATTTGACCACATGAAAATATAAATGTTCTCACCAATCAAAATAGTCAAAGTGCTCAGCTGAGAAAAGGTATTTACAACTCCTGCTGCAAAGTCTTGTATTATTACTGAGGATTTTGTTAACTGTAATCCACATCTTCCTGATGTTTAGTATCTCTAGAGTGGCAACGTTGGGAAGCCTCCTAAAATGGCATCACTGTAAAAAACAGATGGCTGTGAGAGAGAGGGGAGGGCGGCTATCAGACTAGTTAGCAGCATTCCTGCAGTTGGAGTCTAGAGCAGGCTAGCTTTACTTAATGGCAGTGTCAGTTTCAGAGCCCAGGCCTGGTGGCTTTTAGATCTTGTAGGGACTGCTTTTAAGCAATGCTTCAATACCAGTTCTCTTGACTGCACAGAAGACACTCTTGTGAAGAAAACCATGGACATGGAAGACTAAGGGTTGCAAATTGATTCTGAAGAATCAGACGTTGAATTGGAGAAATATATTTTGCTTTATTTCCTGTCTATATTTGCTAGAGTGAAACATGGCCAAAACATCTGTCTACTTAAGTGTAAAAAGATTATTTTAATATGTTTAAAAATTATAAGTGATAAAAAAGCACTGTTTCTTAGTGTAATGAGCAGGGATTTTTTTCCCTTGTTACAAATAATGATGTCTTAGATTTGATGAAATATGGAATATAATGGTGTCGACTTAAAAAAAAAAGCACAACATGAGAGTTGCGAGTTTAGTTTTATTTGGGGCAAAATGAGGACTGCAGCCCGGGAGACAGCATTTCAGATAGCTCTGAGAAACTGCTCCAAAGAGGTAGGAGGGAAGGTCAGTATATATGTGATTTTGGTGAAGGGGGAGTACATACAATCAAGCACATGTTTTTTTGCAGAAGGTTTCTGCTAGTCACGAGGAGTAGTCTTCACCGTGAAGGATTTTAGTGCTTTTCTAGATATGAGGAGATTGGCTCCCGAAAATATCTATCTGAAGACCTGTTCTGCCAGTTTTCCCCAGGGCACTGAGTGCCTCATTTCTGCTCTCCAGCCTGAACTCCTTTCAGGGGGTGTTGAAAATCAGCAGCTGCAGCAGCACATGATTTGATCCTTGCAGAGGTAGCTGGCAACTGCCAATGGCAAGTGCCAATTTGTTGTTGACAATGGGTTTCAACAAATCAATGAAAGATAAAACTTCAAATTCACATTTAAAGAAATACAAATGGCTGTTAAAAAATATAAATGGATGTTAATATTATTCATAGTTTTGAAAATAGAAAAATGAAATGCCATTTTACTATTAAATTCACCAAAGATCAAATATAGTGTGTGACAGTAAGAATAAACAAAACCTCCTTATACAGTTTTGGTAGTGGATTAAACTCTTTTCAAAGGACAAAATGATGTATTTGTAAAGAATGAAATATTTCAGTGTTAATGGCAAGTTGAATAAATGAAGGGACATCCAATCAACATATTATCTTGTCCCTTAAAAGTGAAGCAGATGTTTATGTGCTACCAAAGAAATATCTCAAATATAGTTTAACCAGAAAGAGACCAGGTTCAGAACAGAAGCTATGTATATATAAAGTATGCTTTCATTTGTGGAGAAAACAAAAAACGAAACAAAACAAATATAGACATACACATGCAAATACAAAATTTTATAAGTATAAATTTTATATATACCAGTAAGTATATATTACTTAGAAGTATAACATGTTATACATATATCTATATATCTATACCTGTCTATGTATCTATATCTACCTATCTATATAAAAAACGTGTTATATTTCAATCAAAACACTTGTTTAAAAAAAGAGTAGACAAAGGTCATTCCTGAGACTTTTTGCACTTTTGGGTAAGTAACCTCAGGCAGCTTTTGGTATGTGTACACACTGAGTCATACCTGTAAGATTAAGCTGACATCCATCTATTTACCTTGAACCTGTTTAACATCTTTTGTTTCCTTGTTGCTTCCATCAGGGGAAGAGCAGACCTGTCTCACCCCCCTGCCCTTGCAATTCCTTTCTCTAGTTCAGCCAAAGGTGACTGCCATGCTCAGTGCTCATGTATTTTATAGGTATCTCAGGGATCTCTCTGTTGAAAGACACAGTTCTGGTGTTGTGGTTTTGGTTTGTTTTTCTCTATGCATGAGCTGTTCTTTTTGATTATTCTTTGGGAATATGTCAGTTCCGCCCCTTAAGATGGATATTTCTATTCTTTGTCCTGCCTATGCTCCCAAACATGCTGCTGTTAGAGATTAGAGGGAAAAACAATGTTTTCACTGTGGCTGGAATGTGTTCTTTTTTTCCGGTGATTGTTAGGACAAGCTCTATTATTTTTGCTGTTGCCTGAGTTGAATGATTTATG
This sequence comes from Pseudorca crassidens, assembly GCF_039906515.1. Classification (NCBI taxonomy): domain Eukaryota; kingdom Metazoa; phylum Chordata; class Mammalia; order Artiodactyla; family Delphinidae; genus Pseudorca; species Pseudorca crassidens. Next base: position 107,039,444 of record NC_090298.1, read on the forward strand.
AGTGAACTATTTAATTTTTGGAGCACTTGACATTTTTGACCTCTAATCCATCAACCCTTTGAAATTACTTTGCTTGGTAGATTGAAATACTGCTTCATTCCTCTGTGGATATTTTCAATTTTCCTTGTCATAGGAATTACTGCCCTGGGTTTACCCAGGGGAGTTATCTGAGAGGTAAGCATATGGCTTTCAGAGACAACACTGTCAGGACACTGCAAAGAAGGTCTGTGAAGAACAGTGCCCCTGTTGAAGTGCTTTACTGGCGTTAAATTCTGACAGGGTAACTTTTCTTTTTCTTATACATTTCACTTTTGTTATGATAATAAAACTAACCAAAAATATTAGCATTATCTTCCTTACAAAATAATCAAGTTGTATTAAAAATAAATTTCCCTGTTGTCATAAATATGTCCATTAATACAGGTAGCTTTGTGAGACACTAATAGAAATTCTTGCTTTTATTTCAGCTATTTAGCTAAAAGCATTTCAAAATTTCTCAATGGAAAAAAAATTGTTTTTTATTCTAACTCTCTAGAATAGATTACTCCTTCCTTCACAGCATTGATGGTGAAGGCAAGATGGTTAAACCTTGGCAACTTCTGTAACTTTCTAAGAGCGAAAGTGGTAAAAGAATCAGATATTGTCAAGATGTTAAGGATAATAAAAAATCTTGGTTATCCAGCATGTAATGAATGAGACAATGCATTTTGTGTCTATGTTCTATTTAACTCTAAAGTTAGGGGCTAATTAGACTGTCTGTGATTTGGCACCTGGACACGTTTGTTGCTTTTCTCACAATATTGTCAGGATTGTATCTCTGGCCTTGACGCTTAACTCAGAAAGAGGATATGACACACTGGAAGAGGTCATCATTATGAGTAGACGCTGGAGTGAAAACAGCTGTCCTCTTTATACTGATAGACCAAGAGGTCTGGCTTTGTGATTGGGCCCGTTCTGAGATGTGCTCCCTGGTGTCCAGAAATAGGTGCTGAATTAATCATCTTGTCCTAAGGAAAAACTCTTGGAATAACATTCAAAGAACAAAATTGACAGCTTATTATTGTTCAAGAGTTTTCTAAAATGAAGAGATGGAACTGATACCTGGCCACCAGGAAAAGATGATTATTTTCCTGTTATGTAATTTATAATTGTCCCTAATATAAGACATATTCAGGAATTAACATAGTGTTCTCTTCACCTCTTTGTATCCTTCTTAATGGCAAAAATCTCTTCCATATTAGGATACTTAAGAAAACTCACATCTCTAAAGTTTGAGCCAGTAGTGCCCTAGAAGTTATTCCTGTCCCCAGTTCTACTCTTTGAAGGATATACATGAATTGCCCTAAGAATCTTGAGGACATACATTTATTCATTCACCAAATATGTGTTGTGTCCCTACTTTGTGCTAGGTACTAAATGAGACAAAGTCACTGTTTTCAGGAAACTTATACCATAGAATTAATTATAGTCTTTCATATGCTCAGGAACTAAGACCGTTTACCTACTTGAGGTTTCTGAAATAAATGATAGTATATCATTTAAAAATAAGTTCTCAAAGGGACTTCCCTGGTGGTGCAGTGGTTAAGAATCAGCCTGCCAATGCAGGGGACATGGGTTTGAGCCCTTGTCCGGGAAGATCCCATATGCCACGGAGCAACTAAACCCGTGCACCACGACTACTGAGCCTGCACTCTAGAGCCTGCAAGCCACAACTCCTGAGCCCATGTGCCACAGCTACTGAAGCCCACGCACCCTGAGACCGTACTCCGCAACAAGAGAAGCCACCACAATAAGTCCGTGCACTGCAATGAAGAGTAGCCCCCCGCTCACCATGACTAAACTAGAGAAAGCCCGCACGCAGCAACGAAGACCCAAAGCAACAACAACAAAAAATGTTATTTTTAAAAAAGTTCTCAAAAGCACACTCTTACACATTCATATCATACTTTATGATCTCTCTTTTTTTTTTTTTTTTTTTTTTTTTTTTGCGGTACGTGGGCCTCTCACTGTTGTGGCCTCTCCCGTTGCGGAGCACAGGCTCTGGACGTGCAGGCTCAGCGGCCATGGCTCACGGGCCCAGCCGCTCCGCGGCATGTTGGGATCTTCCCAGACCGGGGCACGAACCCGTGTCCCCTGCATCGGCAGGTGGACTCTCAACCACTGCGCCACCAGGGAAGTCCCTTTATGATCTCTTAATACTTACTTTTGGGAAAAAAAAAATCTTCCTAAGTCCAAACAACTTTCTTTTATTCTTAAGAAGTGGAGAATTTGTTGTTTCATGACCTCTATAAAAATGATTATTTAGCTGGAAAACTTATTAAAATATAGATTAGATTCAGTGCATCTGAGGTGGGGCCCAAGAGTATTCTCCATTCTCCAGGCTTCCAGGTAATGCTAATGCTCCTGGTCCATAGACCACTCTGAGTGGCAAGGCTCTATACTACAGCATTATGGACTATATGTATTTCATCCTATTTCTCAATTATAAAATTCTTTATTTTATTCTTCATAATAAAAATTGGCAAACATGACTGTCCAAGTCGAGTAGTGGTTATTTATAATATTCCCATCACAAAGCAGAGACTATAAAAATATTTATGGTAAAGATTATGATCATTCAATCTATCATTCAATACTGTACATTTATGGTATAGCAAATAGGGGATTATATAACACAGTGGTTAAGAGTTTGGGATTTAGGATCAGAAAATCCCTACTAACTATGTAACATCAAGCAAGTTATTTAATCTCCTAAACCTGTTTCTTCATCTGTAAAGTGAGGATGACTAATACTACTTGCCATATAGGGATAGTATAAGATTAAATGAGAAAATGCATATAAAAACCTCACATAATTTCTGGCACATATTGTGTGGTCAATAAATACTAGTCCCATTATTATATGCAAGGGCTGTAGTGGGTAAAAAGTAAGGAAGGTTATTACCCTGTCCTCAGAGAAGACACACTTTGGCATGGAGGCATAATGTATATGTTAGTAACTAATTGGACTTGGAAAGATGGGTAAAGAAGAGCAAAAAGTGCAACTGGAGTCTGAAGAAGCAGTGATGAATTCCACTTGGGGAACATGCCAGCTGACCCTTATTGAGGACTCAACTCTGCATCACTCAGTCAGCATTCAAGTGCTCTTTATTGATTCACTTGATCCTCACAATAACCCTGTGGTAGGTTAAAGCTTTAATCTGCATTTAGTAGAGGAGGAAATTGCACTGGAGGAAGGTTGACTTGCCCACAACTAGGAGGTATTTGATCTAGGTGCCAAACTGAGTGTGACATTTGGGTCTACCTATTAACCACTGTACTAGTCTCATCTAAAAAGAAACAAAGCTGAGGGTAATCTCTGAGCTCACTTTTAGCAATCAGGCAATCTCAATTCCCAGGGTGGGAAAAGATGATTGAGGACAGGAGTTACAGGAACTGAGAAGGGCATGGACAAAGGCAGACTGGAAAATGGAAGCAAGTAGGGAAAAATGGGAGTATTTGGAATTACTGGGGCACATATTAACAGGAGAACTGTACTGACATGACATTAATCTCCAGGGAATAGAGATTGTCTTGGGACTTGGATTCCCGTGCATGATGTGCTTTTGAAAAGACAACCTCAACAGAAAAGACCACAATAGCCTAGCTGCTGACATATAGTTAGGAGAAACGTTTTCCCTGTGGATATGAAAAACCAGCATCTTTTTTTTTTTGTTAGATTTGGGTGAAATGTGTGCTCTTTTCCTTTCCAGGTCTTAAGAATGGTTTATTCATCCATATATACTTTCATACCATCTAATGCTGTTTTAAGAGGAATAAATAATATTTGCCAAACTTTAGCAGCTATTTTCTTTCTTTTACCATAGGGATTACTTTGTTCCCTCATCCAGTAGCTAAAAATTTGCTTGAATAGGCTCTGTCCAATTGGTCTAGTTTATTATCTTGTAACTTCAGCTATGATTCATATATATAGTCTCTGGCCTATTGCTTCCCTGCTTTCCCACTCCTAAAACTAACACTCTCTCTCTCTCTCTCTCATTTTCCTCTGTCATTCCCTCCCTCTCACACAATGGCCACACAGACATGATTCAAGAGATTTAGATATGTTTCTACCTCCACCATTCAATATCTAAACAATATTGGATGAATAGTTTATATTCTCTGGGGTCCATTGCAATGCAGGGATGCTGACTTTAAACCAAACCAAGATATTTGAGGGTAACATTTGAGAAGTACTTTCCATTTCTCAGGAGAACATTTTTTTCTGGTCTCAGGTGTTATTTCCAATACTCATGATCTTTTTTATTCCTTTATAGATGTTATGTCCTAGGAAAAGCAGCAGATAAATACCCTAGGTTAACATTAGTTTTATAGAGGAAAGTCAAGCCTCTAAGCATTTATCATTGAAACATTTTGTTTTAGAAGACTTGAATCTGGAGAAGGTTTATGTCCCACCTGTGCTGTTTTTGCAATTGTATCTAGTGATATATATAGCAATCTTAGTTAGAAGTAAATATGAGGTCTATCTTGGAACTCAAAAGCGGAAGAGTGAATTAAGTTTTATCTACCCCTCCTTTTCCCATCTTCCATTTTAGCTATTTTCTACTTTGGAAGAAAATCACAAATGTTGAGAGATCAGCTGCTTTTTCATATGTCGGTGTGGTAGGCTGAATAATGGCCCCCAAATATGTCTATATCCTAATCCTCATTCAAAGTTCTTGATACTAAGCTGCTTTCTAATAAGATATAACCCATAAATAGCCTGACTGTGGATCTTGGTTTTCCCAAGTCAAGCCTGTTAACACCTGTTGTCCCACCGTAATTATTAGTAGTTACCTCTTTCAGTCTCTCAAATTTGGATGAAAAATTATCTAGTCCCCTTACCCATAAGCAATCTGGGCAACTTGAATAAAACTGGAATTAGGTTCTAGAATTCAATACTTCAAAAAAATGTAATTGCTTTGTGTAGAAAATATATCTTCACTTGTGTAGAACTTTAATAAGAGAATAACTTGTCAGAGATAATCTCTTTTCCCTTGGCTAGGTGCATGAATTATTTTTCCAGATGAACTGCTTTTTTAATTTCTTAAGACTCCATACATACCACATCAACTGTCCCGTCAACCCAAGATTGGCACTCATATTTGTATTACATTGTATTTTTATCTTAATTTGGAAAGAATCGGCTTCCTTATGGTCTTCTCATTTTGGAATCTTCATTTGCTTACATAGGCTTTGTTTTATGTCCTATAGTAGAGCTTTGTACATTTTGTAAATGGATCTAGTTTATTTCATGTTGACTTTATTCCTAGGAAGTTTACAATTTTTGCTGTACTGCGAATGGAATTCCACCCCCCGCCACCCTGTACGTTTTCTAAGTAGTTATTGCTAGTACAAAGAAAAGCTATTGATTTTTTTGTCATTGAGTACATAGTTTGCCACTGACCATCTTTTGGAACTCAAATAATTTCCCAGTGGGAGTCTTCAGATTTTCAAGCTTTATAGTCAAATGATCGGCAAATAATGATAATTTTGTTTCTTTTTCTTCTAATTGTTGTTGTTGCTTTTTCTTTCTTCACTGTAGTGATTAGAACCTCCAAATAATCTTTAATGATGGTGATGAATTTTGGATATTTCTGTCATTTGCTGAATCCTTTATATATGTCAAGAGACTCTTCAACCCAGGAAAATTCCTTTTTTTTCTTTGACTATTATTTCTCCTCTAGTCTTTCCTTTCTCTCTTTATGGAACTCTTATTCATATACTACATCTCCTAGCCTTCCATCTTCCTCTATTTTCTTTATATTTCTTTACTTCCTTCTTATGTTTTAGGTTTGATTCCCTGGAAGTAGAGCTTGAGACAGGGACTCTTGTACAGGCACTTCCTGAGGTAGTGTTCTCAAGGGAAATCTTTGAAAGAGTGAGCAAAGCTGAATAAGACAGGGAAAGAAGCTGGGCAAAGATAGGGGTTCAGCTGAAGCCTGGCCTTGGCCTAAGACCGCGGGGAGCTCTGACGTATAAATGGTACCACAGGGTTATCCTCTCTGAAAACCAGGCCTAGCTTATGTACCTCCTTGTCAGGTGGTTACTCGCTGGGAACCCTAGCTGAGGCTGAGGGTGTGATTGCTCAAGTCATAGGGGAAGAGTGCAGCTGTGACTTGTTAGCAGCCAACAATTAATAGCAGTTGGAGAATGGGTGCATCAGCCCAACACACCTGCATGAGTCACCAAAAGCATCTACTAAATACTCTACATTTATATGCAATATAAATTGATAAAATATGTAAATATTCTATATTAAGAAATCCTCAACAACAAAAAATAAGCATAATAACAGCGACCACAACAACAAAATTTTCAGCTTCCAAGCAATGTTACAAATAAGTAGTATTTGAAAAAAGTTTCTATATTTTTTTTGAAAAACATAAGCCTTCAAGCTCTTCTTTTCTTTGTAGAATTTCCTTTGGTTTCTTCGAGTGTGTAAAGAACACGAGAAGAGACCTTTAGAAAGAGATTCATTTCTTTCACGTTTATGTTCTCTGGTTGTGCTCCACTTTCATCATAAGAATATTTTTCTATTCTCAAAGATTTTTTCTTAATAAATTTGTTGTAGTTCTGAACCACAAAAGTAGGAGCTTTATTTTGTCATCCTGAGCATCAGTTAATGTTTCAGTCATAGTGGAAACCTGCTGATCTTAAAATGGTCTGAACCTCATAAGCCTCTGAGCAATGTCCACAAGTCATTTTTAATCATAGAGTTTCTAGGGACCAAACTGCTTAATGAGGTCCATTTAGTCTTCTTATATTAGGGGAACAGTTGTTTTAGAACTCTCCAGTGCCTATTATAAAATTACTGCTTATTAGAAAACTATTGCTCAATGAAGCTTCTTTGCTAATAGTAAAAATATGAAATGAATGTGAAAACAACAAAAATATTGTATCATCGGTATGAACATATACATATACATGTAAAATGTAATGTTTTGCTTAGGATGATAAAATCAGCTAAAGGGTTATTTCATCCAAATACTCAAAGTTAAGTCTACCATCTCCCACTTTTGACTGGGGTCCAGCAGTAACCGTCCAAAAAGAGAAAGGGTCTCATCTTTTCAGTGTTCAAGGAGATGGAGACATTTTAGTACTGAGCAACCTGGGTGAGAAAGGCTCTGTGTAGTAGAAGATGAAATGAGTTTCAAAGCTTTCCTCTCCTTCAGAAGAAGCTGCTTTCCTCCTCTGATGCGGTTAGTAGGTGATTGTGTTGTTCAGTGGAGTGGTTAAAATAAGTTTTTTAAAGTCCATCAATATATTTAGATTACAAAATGCCATTGGAATTAGATAACTATCTTCCTGTATCACATTTCTTTTGGGTGAAGATATATTTCTATGATCCATACATACTTGTCTTTAGAAAGAATTTGGTTAGACTGGTGAGATCTTCAGATAATATTTGACTAGGTCATTTTCTTTATGTGAGAGTTATTTATATCTTGTGGAATGTTAAACATATGTTATTGAATATGATATGTGAATGTATACATATAATTATGTGAATAATATACATAAATGTGAATGAAAGGATTAGATTATCTTTAACAGTGAAGTTTTGAAGTTTCAAAGCCTTGTAGATAAAATAAGTGAGCTCAACTTTAAATGTGTAAGGACATTGGAAACCTGAATAAGCCACAAACTTGTTTTACATACTGAGGTAACTCTATTCTAGTATTAGATGTTTGGAGAGAAGAAAGGAAAATAGCCTCATAAAAATTGGAAAATTTATAGGTCTCACAATATTGATTTGTTAAGATTTAATAAGAGCAATATTTGTTTCCTGTTGCTGCTATAACAAACTACCACAAAATTTGTGACTTAAAATAACACAAATTTATTAAACTTTTTTAGGTCAGAAGTCTGTGAGTCTCACTGGGCTAAAAGCAAAGTGTACGCAGAGCTGTGCTCCTTTTGGAGGCTCTAGGAAAGGATCCGTTTTCTTGTCTTTCCAACTTCTAGAGACGCCTACCTTGCTTGGCTTATGGTCTCCTCCTCATCTTCAAAGCCAGCAATATTACATTTCTCTGACCCTTATTCCATCTTCATCTCCCTCTCTCTGACCATAGCCAAGAAAGGGTCTCAGATTTTAAGAACTCATGTAATTAAATTGAGCCCACAGAGATAATTCAGGATAATCTCCCTATTTCAAATTCCTTGATTTTAATCACATCGGCAAAATCCTTTTTGCCATGTAAGGTAACATATTCACAGATCCCAAGAATTAGAATGTTGACATCCTGGGTGGGGGAAGCATTGTTCTGCCTACCACACAGCAGATCATTTCTAGGTGGAGTAAGAGAGATGAGCCTTTCCCACAAAAGTGTCTATTTCTCCTAATACAGTCAACCTTCATAGCATATTTCTAACAATCACATCACTGTAGTATCTCACATAAAGTTTATAATCAACTGAAATTGCAAGATGGTTTTCTATCACTATTCAGGGCTAACTCCTGATTAGATAATATTTATTTCAATATTTTTTTTAAAGAACTCCATTTTTCAATCAATGGAATGAAAATGAAAATTATGATTGATTATTCAGTGTAGCTGATATTCAATGAGGCTTCAAGGTTAGTACTCACAATCAAAGGAGGAATAACTTCTCAGTCTTGAAACAAACACTTACCTCGGGTTCTTAGAAGTGAATTTTAATGGAACATAATTTACTTTTATTTAAGAAAGTTTGCCAAGCTCTTAAAAACCAAAGCATTCTCATGGCTTACAATAAAGGTAAATAAAATCATGCTGCTTTCAGTGTTTACCAAATCCAGCTGGTTAGAGACATTTGTAAATCCACTGTCTATTTTTTCAGTTCTGCAAACGGTTCCTTGATTTCCTCATTTGCACCTCCAGCCTCTGGTTTTTCTTTAGTCTGGAGCCATCAGTTCTTGCAGACTTCGAGCCATGCTTTGCTGTCAGGCTGAAGCTGTGGGGAGACAGCTCACCACTCCCGCAGCACCACACATCTTTTGCTGGGCTTCCCTCCAGGCAGAAGGAAGTGGATGTAGGTCCAAGACCCAGGCAGGCAAACTGATGTTCTTCGAAGCAGGGTTTGGTAGATTTCAGCAATGACAACCACCTCTTTTAATGGAAACAGTAAAATTTAGCCTTCACTGACCTTTTTAAGTTTAATGAAAAACAGTGACCTAGAGAAAAATCTGCAGTGAAGCCAGACTGGAGAATAGGACTAGACATTAATATGCACCACTGTGCATATTACTTTACACTGTGCATTTTACTATGAGTAAAACCTGCAGTTAACAGTGGCAGACAGGAAAACTGACTCATGCCATGACATCTTTAGGCAACTTTCTTAAATAACAAGTAAACCAGAAGAGACAGGAAAATATACAGCAAATGTGTATATATCAGTTATGGATCGTACTCCCATAGAGAAAAGCAGGATAAATCTGAAAATCCTCTTTTGTTCAAAGATGTTTGTGCATTTTTTTAGCTACAGTGTTTCTTGCATGCAGCCAGATTGGGTTGAGTGAAGACCACAATCAGGGTAACCCAGATCCCCTCTAGGCATTTAAATTTCATATGCCCAGACTATTTTTCTGGAATAAACTCTCCATCCCCATTTAGGCAGGGCTATCATCACATGACCCCATCTTGTAGGGTGACCAACAGTCCCACTTTTACACTGGGCTTTCAGTTTTAAAACTGAGACTGTCCTGGACATACCATTTTGATTTGAATGGGTTCCCGAGATGCAGGACTTTTCATGCTAAAACCAGGAAATTCCTGAGCCAGTTGGGACAAGTTGTTTACCCTATCAAGTCTCTTGCCTTGGAGTACACTTTAGGACTACTGTTGAAGCTTTGGGAAAGAGCTGCCCTTTGCTTACTGCAAGGGTGAGTAAAAGTCTTGCCACCTGGGAAAGACCATGTCTGCAGAATGAGGCAACACTGTGAAAGACTCCACTGAGAGGGCATATTCAAGGGAGAAGCGGAATTTAATACTGGTTTCATCCGTAAATTCTGGATATATTCCCTGGATTTTCAATTTCTGTTAGACAGTACATTCCTTTTTTTTTTTTTTCACTTAATGGTTTGATTGGGCATGATTATAGGCCATGTCCATTTTATATGTTCTCACGTAGTGCCAAATTACATTTCAAAGAGGCTACTAGATCAATTATTTTTTTACCATCAGGTAGATGACTATTTTAACCGATATTTGATGTTGTCAGGCTTTATCTTTTGCCATTAGTGTTAAATGCCGATTGATTGTTGATATAGTTTGAATTTCCTTGAATAATAGTGATGTTAAACATTATTTCAACTTCTTATGTTTTTTTTCAGAGATCCTAAATTGAGACTAGTGTTCTAAATCCTCTGACCCATTTGGTGTTGGTTGTTTGCCTTTTCCTAAGTGATTAGTTGGGTTTGATTTTATATATTTGTAGTTTGTTACCTGTTTTTTTAACATTGATTATGATATCTTTAGACATATATAAGTGTTTTATATTGATTTAGTGAAATTTACTGATCTCTTTTTATAGATTTTGTGTGTGTGTATGTTGTTTGAAAAACCTACCCTATTCCTAGTCAGAGATATTTTTCATATTTTTTCCTAAAATTTTTGTTGTTTCTCATATGTAGGTCTTAATTACGTCAGAATTTTGTTTGTGAGCTTGATATCCAAATTTATCCATATGGAAAGTCAACATCATTTATTCCATCCCCAAATGGTATAAAATAACATCTCTTTTTTTTTAACTGAATACACAATGTATGCTTAGGTCTATTTTTGAGGCCTTTAGTCTGTTCCACAGGAAGAAGTTTAAGTTCATTGTATAAAATCTTTTAAATATTTTGGTCAGAACTGCAACTGTTTTGTGGATTTATTTAGGGAAAATTGGTACCTTTAGGATAGTGCTTCAGGTCTTCTTTTATGTCTTTATATAGTTTTATAATTTTCTCCGTTAAGACCTTTTCTAACTTTTGTTATATTATTTCTAGGTGAATCGCCAAATGTCCTAACACTTCAGCTCTATTTTCTTATTTCTGGTAGATTGGAAGAATATTTCTTTATGTATTAGTTTTAGGTTCTGTGTCTAGCATCGACTCCAAGTTTTTTCATGCAGCCTATTGAAGTTTTTTGTGGTCATATCATTTGTAAGTAAAGTCAGTGGTCTTTATTTTGTGTGTGTATATGTGTATATATACATAACATTTTATTTATTGACAAAGATCATCAAAATAATGTTGAATAATTGTGATTATAGTGAGCATTCTAACCTTATTCTATTCACTACTGTGTTTGATGTTAATGAAGATTTTTGATCCATGAAGATAAAATATATTTCCATTTATTTAGATCTTTTATTTCTTCTAAAAATGTTTCATAGTTTTCAGTGTAAAATTCTTACTCTTCTTTTAATAAATTTGTTATTAAATATTTTATTTTTATGGTAATGTGATTGGCATGCATCCTTAGTCAAATTTCTTGGACTTAATCCATAAATAGTACTCCCATCCCATTTACCTGTCCACATACTGCATAAGAAATTCACAAATAACATAAAGCAAACGTGTGTCTCTCTGAAGGCGGTAAGAAGATAGGACTCCAAATTTTAGTCTTTTATCTTTTCGTATTTAGTCTTCCTTCCTGGATTCTCTTCCAGTTAATCTTCCGGCTTAAATTTTGGTGGTTTTCAGAGTTTTCTCCTTGGTCCTAGTCTAATCCAGATCTGTAAACCTTCTCTTGGTGATTGGCCTAACGTCTGGGACTTCTCTCATGACAGGAATTCTCAGATGTAACTCTGGCTCTGAATGCTCTTGTAATCCTGACCTATTAGAAGTTATCATTTCAGTATACATCAGACCCTCAACCACAACACATTCAAAGCTGAACTTCTTATCCTCTACTCAAAATGCTTGTTTCGTTGTCTTGGTTAATAGTGTCACTCACTTTGCAGATTGTTTTTAATGGGCTAAACTTAGTGGTTTGCAAAAATCCTATTTGCAAAAATTTTAATTCTCATCTTCATGGTTCAGGAGAATTAAATACTCTAGTGACAAAGAACAAGAAAAAGAAAGAAGAGTTTAAAAATCAAGGCCTATTTATTGGGAATTTTGGAAATATAATTATTTTGGGATCCATACCCCCAAATGACAATAGGATTCTGGTACCCAAAGAACAAAAGCATCAGCCATCTCTTTTTCCATAACCTCTTCAGACTTCTCCTTCCTATTCCTAGAAAATATCTTGGCTGTAGGATTAACTAGTACTTCAGAAACCCCAGGCTGTGATGAGGGCTTAGATTTTTAAAATGCTCTCTCACCAAGTTCTTGTCATCACACATTGAACTGGCTGCTCGTTTATTGCTTCCTTTAAAGTATTTTATTAGTGTTTGGGAAGGAGTCAGGTTTGATCTCCCATTAACGAATTTCCTCCCAAGACTCAGCTAGTGAAGCGAACTACTATCAATCGTTATGTCTTCTTTAGAGAGGAAATATTAATAAATTAGAACATAATCCTGTCTGGGTCATGTTGACTAGGAAAATATTATTGTTTATTCATCTGCATTTGGGGACAGATATTTCTGTTACCTAAACTTTAGGTATTATTATGGTCCTTGCTTTCGTTTTCTGAAGGAGAAAAAGTTAAAACTCCCTAACTCTCCTCTTCTTTTTGGTTCTAATCCCAAACTTAGATAATTGCCAAATGAACTTTAAAAAATGACCACTAGATTAACCTTCATTCCTTAAAGTGGAATCTTTGTTGTCATTCTCAGCTTCCACTTTTCCTTGCTCTCTATATCCAGTTGTTTTTAAAACCTGTTGAATCAAAAGCAAAAATACTCTTGCTTCTGGTTGGTGTGATATACTCCATAACTTGGCATATTAAGTCTTTCAGAAGATCTGTCTCCCAATTCTTCTCCCTATATCCTACATTGGTGCCTCACTGTTCTCCAGACAGGACTTTCTCATTGACTACTGATTGTATCTACTGATTACTCATCCTGAAAAGCCATCTTCACCATCTCTACCTACCTTCAAAAACTCACTCTACAGGACTGAGCTTAAATGGGGCAGGTAAAGAGGAAAAATATACCATTGGTCACTATATGATAATTTTTCATAAAAGTTCCAAAAGAGTAGGAATCATGTCTGTATCATCTTTGATTCTCTTTCATCCTTCATATTTAAAAGAGTAAATGGCCAGCAGTAAACAAGTGTAATTTGAAATTCAAAACACTATACCATTTACAGTAGGACCCCCCAAATTAAATAGTTAGGTATAAATCTAATACAATATGTACATGATCTATATGAGGAAAATTATAAAACTCGAACAAAATCAAAGAAACTTAAAAAATAAATGGAGAGAGATTCCATTTTTATGGATAAGGCTCAGTATTGTTAAGATGTCAGTTCTTCCCAGCTTGATATATGGATTCAATATAATCCCAGTCAAAATCCCAGCAAGTTATATTGTGGATATCAACAAAGTGGCTCTAAAGTTTTTATGCAGAGGCAAAAGACCCATAAAAACCAACATAATATTGATGAAGAAGAACAAACTTGAAGGACTGACACTACCCAACTCCAAAAACATACTGTAAAGCTACAGTAATTACGGCAGTGAGGTATTGGTGAAAGAGTAGTCCATTGGGAACAGACTGAAGAGCCCAGAAATAGACCCATGTAAATATAGTCAATGGATCTTGGACAAAGTAATGGCAATACAATGGAGCACAGATAGTCTTTTCAACAAATAATGCTGCAACAACTAGACAGCCACATGCAAAGAAATGAACCCAGATACAGGCCTTATACCTTTCGCAAAAATTAACTCAAAATGGATCATGGACCTAAATGTAAATGAAACCATAAAATTCCTTGGAGATAACACAGGAGAAAACATAGATGACCTTGGGTATGGAGAAAACTTTTTAGATAAAATACCAGAGGCATGATCCATAAAAGGAAATAATTGGTAAAATGGACTTCATTGGAAGTAAAGCCTTCTGCTCTGCCAAAGATAATGTCAAGAGAATGATAAGACAAGCCACAGACTGGAAGAAAATATTTGCAAAAGACACTTATAAAGGGCTGTTATCTAAAGTATACAAAGAATCCTCAAAACTCAACAATGAGAAGATGAGCAAACTGATTTAAAAATGAGGCAAAGACCTTAACAGATACCTCTGTTAAGATACACAGATGGCAAATAAGCATAGGAAAAGAAGTTTGACATATATCATTAAGGAATTATAAATTTAGAAAATAAGATATCCCTACATACCTATTAGAATGCCCCAAATCCAGAACACTGACAATATCAAATATTGGTGAGAGTGTGGAGCAACGAGGACTCTCATTGCTAGTGGGAATGCAAAATGGCACGGTCCCTTTGGAAGGTAGTTTGGAAGTTTGTAACAAAAATAAAATACTCTTATCATATGATGTAATGATCACACTCCTTGGAATTTGTCAAAAGAGGTTGAAAAATTATTTCCACCCTAAAACCTGCACACAGATGCATAGCAGCTTTATTCATAATTGCTGAAGCTTGGAAGCATCTAAGGTGTCTTTCAGTAGGTGAATGTATAAACAAACTGTGGTACATCCTGACAGTGGAACATTATTTAGTGCTAAAAGGAAATGAGCTATCAAGCTGTGAGAAGACATAGAGAAAACTTACATGCATATTATTAAATGAGAGAAGCCAATCTGAAAAGGCTACAGACTGTACAATTTCAGTTTCGTGACATTCTCAAAAAGGCAGAACTATAGAGACAGTGAAAAACATCAGTGTTTGCCAGGGGTTTGGGGGAGGGAGGGATGAATAGGCAAAGCACAGAGGTAGGGCAGTGAAGCTATGGATACATACCATTATAAATTGTCAAAACACATAGAATGTACAATATTTAGAGTGACGCCTAATGTAAACTACAGTTTAGGGGTAATGATGATGTGTCAAAGTAGGTTCATTGGTTGTAAAAAAATTGTACCACTGTCCATGTGAGGAGACAGGGAGTATATGAGAACTTTCCATACTTCCCACTCAGTTTTGCTGTGAATCTAAATCTGCCCTAAAAAATAAAGTTTATTAATTAAAAAATTAAGCTTTAGCCCAGGGATTAGGAAAGGAAACCATAACTTAAAGTACCACTGAATTTGTGATAAATTTCTAAATTTTAATTTTAAACTTTTTATTACTTCTAAACTTTCTTGGCCTAGACTCAAACGCAGGCTGAAATCAGAAACTGCGTACTGGGTGTGGACAGAAAAAGCTCCAGGAGAACTCCTCCATTTCTGATCTGAGTAGCCTTCTATGGGTGAGAGAGAGTGAGTTAAACCTTCTATTTCTGCTTTATTTCATTCTCTCCTATGGCAGTGATCATAGTAGTGGTCATACAGGCCACTAAACTCAGAGGAATGGAAACCCTTCTCTCTGACCAGAGGAATATGTTCCCAAGAGCATGTGAGAAAAATCTCCATTGCTTCTTTATTTCTCTATATCTTCATGTTGGTAGGTCCCAGAGGCAGATGCAGTCAGGGAAATCTGTGACAGAGAGAAAAATTAAAGCCTTGGCTCTCTAGTCAAAGATGAGGAAAGGAGTCCCTGTGATATGGAAAGTGTCAAGGAAAAAGCAGAAAGGAAGGAGTTTAAGAAAGTGATTCCATAAATTTGTATGTGTATTTCTGAGCTACAGATGTATGGATCTGATCTAACCAGCCTACCACAGGCTTTGAGAATTGAACTACTTGTGTAGATCACTGTGCATGTCCTAGAATGGCAACTGTGTGGCACACATGCAGGACAGATCTGAGTAGCACTGCAAAAGCTTTGATAAATGGACTGAAGGTGGAGCCACAGCCCAGGAGGACAAATAGGAACTTATGGTCCTAACCAAATCAGGCCAATTGCCTGTTAAAATAACAGGAACAACAGCAGATGAACATTCTGCACAAAATTTAAATTAGACCAATAGTCTCCTAATTTTCAAAATGCCCAGTATATAACCAAAATTACTAAACATATGAAGGACCAGGAAAATAGCAACAATTCACAAGGGAAAAGAAAATCAACAGACTCCAAACCAGAGATACCTTTGATGTTGTAATTATCAAATAAAGACTTTAAAACAACTATTATAACTGAGCTCTATGAAGTATGGGTGGCCATTCTAGAAATGAACTGATGTATAGAAAATCACAGCGGAGAAATAGAAGCCATAATAAAAACCCAATGGATATTTCCTTATTAAAAATATGATAACTAAAATAAAAACAGTAGAATGGAGATGACAGAAGAGTCAGTACACTTGAACACAGGTCAATAGGAATAGCATACTCTTATGTTACGTCTTAAAATTTAAAACAAAAAAGAGTACAGGACACATTTCTTTGCAAACAGCAATGTAAAAAATAAGAAATCAGCGAAGTAGAAACCAAATGCCAATGTGCCCTATATATAAAATTTCTTTTTATAAATCATCTTTGTTTGAAAAAGAAATCAGTGCTGAAATTGAAGAATATCAAGAAAATAATGAACCATGGATAGGCTACAGATAAAACTTACATATATGGCTAAATATATTTATGGTAAAATTTATTTCTTTGATTCCTTATATCTCTAAAAGTGAAGGAAGTAATTTAAATGCAGTTAGCACTCACCTTGCAATTGCATGAGGAATCATAAAATGCAGTGTAAAATTAGCAGTAAGAAAATATTTAAAAACAGAAATTAATGAAACATAACTGAAAATGCAGTTTGTAAAGGGAGAATACTTATGTGGAAAACTATAAATTAGATAACACATTATGTAGCCTAATGTTAAAAAAAGAGTCATAACAAATGAAATGAAGACGAAAAGTAAAACACAGGGATACAATCAAAAGAAGCATTAGAGAATAATATGTTAAACAAAATGCAAATAAATTTAAATTTTCAATTTGATTTGAGAAAGATGTTAAATCTATACTGGTTAGTACAGATGGAATAAAATTTAAAGATTATCCAAAATTCCACTTCAAAATCAAATCCATGTGGGAATTTGTGATTTTGCTATTGTTATCTTAATATCTTAATATTATGTTATCTTAATTTCTTAATTTTGCTATTATGTTATCTTAATATGTAGAATTAGGAGATAAATCTTTAAAGAACAGAAAAATCATAAAAACATTAGCTCTTCTCTGCTCCATAGCCCCAACCAAATAAATAAGTAAATACACAAAGAGTACCAGGCTGTGCACATCCGACAACTTCAAAGATGCTGTATTTCAGGCACAAAAATTCCAGTGTTAACAAGGTATTTGAGTTTATAAATGTAAAGCTCCTTTGTTTTTTATATTCATTCCAACATAAATAGCAAAATTTAACCAAAAGATCACCAAAAGAAAACTATAAACAGATTGCATTTATGAATTTTAATAAGAAACAATCTTAAATAACATGTAACAATAAGTATAATTTTGAAATCAATTAAAAATAATATGACATGACCAAATGGGGCTTATCTTTAGAAATACCAGATGTTAAAATATAAGGAAATTAATTAATATACTTCATATTTTTTAAAGTGAAGGGTAAAAAAATTATGCAGTCAGTTCATTGACAGCTGAAGATGAATTTTATTAAATCATTTACCAATTTAACATAAAACTTATTAAAATAGAAATAGATACTTATTTGCTTGATTTTTATAACTATTTATCAAAGCCAAAAGTACACAGAGTAAGTATTGAAAAACAAGAATAATAAGACAAAAATACCCACTAATACTATCGTTATTTAAATTTACTCTGGAGATATATATGGTGGTTAGGAAAAAGGCAAAAGGGCATAAAATTGAAAAGGAACGACATTTTCATTATTAACAGGTGATTGCATAGTTGGTAAATTTAAGAGAATAACCTGAGCACTGTTAGGAATACAGAAACAGTAAGAAAGTTCATTAAGATGTCTTATTCAAAATTAGTATTCAAACCTTAACAATTTCTTTCATACAAGAAGTTTTAAAGTAAAACAGATGAGAAGATATTAATTACAAGTTAACATAAACATATAAAATGCAAATAACCTGACATGAAGTGTGTAGAATCTATATAAAGAAAATTATAAAACTCTAGTAAGAGCTATAAATATAGTCTCCAGTTACTGAAAAGACATCCCCTATTTCCGAATAGAAAGACCCGATATTTTACAGATGTCAATTGCACCAAACCTGATCTGTAAATTTAATGTGATACTAATACATATAGCTGCAGAAATTTTTGAAAGTAGTCAAGCTGATTCTAAAGTTAAGTAAACACATTAGGCAGGAAAATTATGTAAAATAATAATGTGATTAGTGAGTATTTTTATCATGTATAAGAGAGATTATAAAGCTACACTGGTTCGAAATATTTAGCCCTGGCTCATTAAGAAACAAGCAAATCAATGGAACTCAATAGAGAATAAAGAAGATAAAGTAAATACATATGGAAACTTAGTATAAGATTGTAGAATTTTTAAGCATTAGTGAAAAAATAATTATATAATAAATGCTGTTGTGACAACTGACTATTTAGAAAAGAATAAAACTGGATTCCTACTTCTTGAAACAAAATACATTACAGATTAACTGAAATATGATGATATCTTGAGATATTAACTCTAGCAAATATTTATTTCATTCTGGCTCCCCAACTTTTCCCATCATGGAAGGGACAGTTATTATTCCACACTAAAAGAAACACATTCTAAATTTGAATTTATATATCTTCCTCATCATGCTTCAACAGAACCATTATCCATGAACATATAAAACTGTTTCTGAGCAATTAACTCAATTTACATGTATCATGCAGCAATGGGCTGACGTTCATAGAATTTACTGATTTTTCTGTGTACTCTAACACCAAAATACAGCTACCACGATAATCATTTGGACATTTGAAATGATAAATTGAAGACGGTTTTGTAAACTTGGTATCAGACCTCATCTTGACAGATCGAAGCCTCTCAAAGGGGTATATTAAATATATACTCGAAGCCGTTGACCAGCACATGACCACAATACATAAAGAACTGCAACTGAAAGTGAGAAATGCAGTGGCACCACTCACAATTGTGTCTACTGACCCACTTGCAAAATTTTTCCTGTGACTTGGGCTCTGCTCGTTTAGAGGTCTTACTGTCTAAAGAAAACAATGCTTCCACCAGGGGAGCCCAAGCTATGTCCCCTGGATTAGAAGCTGATATTGCCATTTGCCCATTTCAGGCTCTGTGACACCAGAGGAATAGATAAAAGAGGGTATCTATTGTTGACTGAGGTGAGTAACCCTGACAATTCAAGAGCAATTGTGTTCTGGTTGCAAAGGAAAGTGTAGATGAAACAAAGGGCTAACCTGAGGTCTCTGGGTCCAGTGGTAAATGTTAATGGAGACCATGGCGACCACAGGCAGAACCGACAAGTGCTCAGATCTCTCAGACTGCACGATACCAGATATAGAACCCCAGTCAACCGAGGGAGCCACTGAAGTAAAAGATCATATAATAAGTGGTAGAGGAGGGAAATCATAAACATACAAACAGGTCTCTATAACAGTTGAAGATACTTGCATTTTCTTCCTTGCTATATAATTATATATATATGTATTTTTTTTTCTTTTATATTATGATGGCAGTGGTGAACTTATATCACTTGCTCTCTATATTAAAGAATACTCATACGGAAATGTGATGGAGGAATGTGTGTCTCCCAGGAGATCCTGGATTTAGATCTGGAGGCAATAGCTGATGATATTTGAATTTATGCCTTTTAGAGAGTGGTTACTTGCATTTGTTGTTGTTGTATGAGGACTACTTGAGCTTGACAGGATTGAGTTTGTTTTGCTTAGAAGCACAAATAAACATACTTACTTTGGACAGCCAAAGGTGAGGGAACGTAGTGTACATCTATTGTTTTATGGGGTACCAATCATATAAATGTCCATCCTGCATTTGGCAATCCCTCACTTTATGTGTCATAGTTGACTGTACCGTGTAATAGCTGAAAATGCCAGACACTTTCCTTGGCAGTTTCCTTTCCATTGATGGCCTGTGACTTTGATCACCAAAAAAATAGGCTTTTATTCAATTACTTGTGACATAAAGAGGCAAGTCAACCAATAGATTTTCATTATGGTCAACTACATGGTAGTAGTTGTGGTAGTGATTTCTATTTTTCAACAATAGCGATGACACAGAAGGTGTAGTGGTGATGTTCAGTGGCCTGTGATGTGGCATGTAAGCTGTGGAATCGGGACTTGGTGGAGGCAGTGGTGATATTTATGGTGCTCTAGTACCTTGGCTTGGTGTTAGACACTGTTTTTGTTTGTTTTTGGTTTTTTTATAAATTTCTTCCTTGCTTCCTTCCTTCCTTCCTTGACTGTGTTGGGTTTTCATTGCTGTGTGCAGGCTTTCTCTGGTTGGGGCACCTGGGAGCTACTCTTCATTGTGGTGCGCGGGCTTCTCCTTGTGGTCGTTTCTCTTGTTGTGGAGCACGGGCTCTAGGTGCACGGGCTTCAGCAGCTGTGGCGTGCAGGCTCAGTAGTTTTAGCGCATGGGCATAGTTGCTCTGCGGCATGTGGGATCTTCTCGGACCAAGGCTCAAACCCGTGTCCCCGGAATTGGCAGGCAGATTCTTAACCACTGCTCCACCAGGGAAGCCCCAATTTTAGACACTGCTGAATTTCCCTTCTAGGTCCTCTAGCTTTCCTGAAGATTGGGAGTTACCTAATATCCTTTTAATGAATTATATTTCTGCTTAATGTAGCTAGAGTTAATTTCTATTGCTTTACAACTAAACATTCATCTCTGTTTTCTTTTCTTCTACTTGTGTTTCCTCCTTTCCTATTGCCCCATTTAAGTATTTAGTCACTCTTCCTGCTCATTGCATAAGGGATGGAGCTGGGTCAAGCAGAAATTCTGGCTTTGTTTTTGAAAAACTTAAGCTTTGGAATGGGATTGATAAAATGTCTGGGACAGAATCAGGGGTTAGTGGAGGTCATCACAAACTTAGAGAGAAATTTTAGAGGACTGAGAGAAGGAGAGCCATGGAAAGAGACATGGGACAGATGGCTGTGCAGGCTTTCCTAACATGCCCTGAGCCAGGCAGCAGGACCCCAGGGAGGAAATGCCTGGGGAGTGCATCTAGGTACATGAGGTCATGGGTAGTTTTAGAACAAAAGATTTCTTTGTCTTAAGCAGGGCATTTTTTAAGCTGTGAGTTCTGAGTTGCTGTGTTGATGGGAGGCACCTTGTTTGGCCAAATGAATCGATGTGGGCTGTTTTCCCAAATTTGGCATTGTGAGAGTCCCTAGAACCTTTCACAGTCTCAAGGAGACTAAAGAGAAACAAAAAGACTGACATGAGGCTTCCTACCAGCCAAGCGGGATAGGGATTCAAATTAAAAACTGAGTCAAGAAAAAGTAAAATTATATTTTCGACATTCCTGAATTTGCAAACTGAAATTTACATCTATTATGAAATTTTTAAAAATGCAAGAGTATTAACATTCCTGAATAAAATAAGGGCTTTTAAAAAGTAGTAATCTTGGGCATTCCCTGGCAGTCCAGTGGTTAGGACTTGGCACTTTCACTGCTGTGGCCTGGGTTCAATCCCTGGTCAGGGAACTAAGATCTCACAAGCTGCATAGCAGTGGCCAAAAATAAAGAAAGAAATAAAAATAAAGAAATAAACAAAAATAGTAATCTTAAATTAATGAAGCCATTCTAAGTATGACATCAAATCCAGAAATGTAGCAATCAAAATACTAGTACATTTAAAGATTTTAAATATTTAAATTTCTACATGGTAAATGATGTCATATAAAGGGTAACTTTTTAAATGTATAGAGTGCTTTTACAAAGTATTCAGAGAAGACCACTAGGCAGTAGAAAGATGAGCTAAGGTATAAAGCAGTTGCTTGCAGCAAAAGAAACTCAAACTTTGTGTGTGTGTGTGTGTGTGTGTGTGTGTGGTATGCGGGCCTCTCACTGTTGTGGCCTCTCCCGTTGCGGAGCGCAGGCTCTGGATGGGCAGGCTCAGTGGCCATGGCTCACGGGCCCAGCCGCTCCACAGCATATGGGATCCTCCCGGACCGGGGCACGAACCTGTGTCCCCTGCATTGTCAGGTGGACTTTCAACCACTGCGCCACCAGGGAAGCCCCTTCAAACGTTTTTAAACTTATAAACATATTCAGTATTGGTAAAATTATTAAAGTAGAAATTAAAACATTGAGAAGTTATTTTTTCTTTTGTTCAAGTAATATCAATGATAGCAATATAGTAGGAGTAGTAATAATAATAGTAAATAACAATAATAAATGTTTACTGAGCATTTACTATGTGTCAGACGCTGTTCTAAGTTCTTTACACGAATCAATTTATTTAACCTTCCACAAACCCTAAGGAGTAGTTATTTATTATTCCCCTCTAGAGTTTAACCTTCATGGACACAGGTATATTTCCCTATTTTGTTCACTGTTGGATCCTCAGTACATAGAACAGTGCCCAGCTCACAATATGTCCTCTATAAATGTTTATTGATTGAATAAACTTTTGTTTTACAAAAGAAGAAACTGAGGCACAAAGAAGTTAAGTATCTTGCCCAAAGATACATAGCTGATTAAGTGGCTGAATTCATTTTGCACCCAATCAGTCACCAGATTTTGTACTCTAAATAACTATACTAAACTACTTCATACAGAAAAACATTTGGGAATATACGACATCTGGAAGATATATGGAAAGACATTATCAAAACTGTTCTGACTTCTTTGCAGAGCAATATATACCAAAGTGAAAAATATACCCTTTAACTCAACAATTCTGCTACAGACACACTCACTCATGTACACAAAGATGTACTTAGAATTCACTTTAGTGATGCATTATCTGTGATGACAAAAGACTTTAAAGAACCTAAATGTTCATCAATAAGGTTGGATAAATTGATACCACTCTGCTATGCAGTAGTTAAAAATAATGTCATTTTCTCTATGCTGATTTGGAAAGATTGTCATTAAGTAAAAAATGCACGGTCCAAAACAATATAATATATTCTTCTCCTCATTGCCTAAATTAACCCAGTATACTCTCTCTCTCTTCCTATCACTATGTCGGTATCTGCACACATCTCTTATACACACATAACACATATATCCATGTACAGTTTCACATGTATAAGCTTACAGTTTTTCTTGGAGAGGGACTTGGAGTCTTGTTTATGGAAAGAGGCCTATGTTTGTATATGCTTTTGTAGTCTTTGAATTTTGCCATGTGTAAGCATTACTTTTCAATAAAAAAGCTAAAGCACAAACTAAATATTTGTATATATCCAAATGTATTTATGTAAATCTATGAAAATTTTCTCCCTGGAAAAATGAGAACAGTAGGACGGCAGTAGATTGGAGGCAAGGATGCAGGGAGAGGAAGCTTTCTCTTTATTGATGTTGTTTCATTTTTTATAATGGAAATATGTAATTTAAATTCCATTTTAGAATAAACTTACAGCCTTTCCTTTTAATCTGGAAATGCACACTAACATGTATAAGTTGTTGAACTCTAAAAATTAAAATTTTAAAGTACTAGGTTGAGACTGGAAAAGTTGACTTGTTTTTAAGGATATAGATAAGATTTTTCAAATGTGGAAAATATTTACTAGCCATTCATCTAAATCTGGATGATATTAAGAAATTTGTGGAAACTATGATTATTGTATAGTCAAATTCTAGGTAAGGTTGGTGGTGTTTACTTAAGATATTACGGTTTATTAGGTTGGGATCTAGTATTACTGTATTGTGATTAACAGTGTGAGACCTAGGATAATATTATGGAAAAGTTTAAGCTTAACACAGGTTTTGTTGATGCTTTTTTTTTCCATAAAGTCAAAGAAAAAAAGGTAAATAAGTGTTAAAATTTTACCTATTTCTTCCACGCTGTGGAACTTTATTTCTTATGCTGTGGTAAAGAAGAGAAACAAAGACAAAAATTTTTTAAAAATCCAAATGGCGTCAACTCCTTCCTGTACTTTAGAGGAAAGGATCCAAGTGAATTACTTAATTCTTTATGATGGACTGAAAGGTAAAAATGCAGATATACAAGCAAATGCCTCCAATTAATATTGATCACTTATTTAATCATCCATTCACGCATAGAGCCGTCAGGCCACCAGTACACTCAAGAAGGATTTTCAGAGGCTGACAACCTGATACAACTCATTTAAGCAGGAATAAAGAGGATAACAGAGTATGTACCCTCACTCCCGTAAACTTAAATTCAAATTTAGGAGATAATATAAAGATAACAGATGTAAAAGTGTAAAAATGGGGTAATGAGGTAGTCTTATAATTTTTAAATTATAAGAGCAAAGAGAAAATATGAAATAGAGGGTAATTATCATGATTAGAATTGTCAGGGAAGACTCACCTATTTGTAGAAAATTTAAGTAGTCAGAGGCAGAATTTATAATTCAACTCAGTCAAGATTTAAGGTGTTTTATAGCAAATATATATATATATTCTTAAGTACTAGGGATATAAATGTGAGAATATTGTTCGTTTCTCAAAATAACTTTAATCTTAGGATTAAAAATGCTATAATTGGAAGGTGCTGTAGAGATTGAAATAGTTGACTTTATAGATACAGTAAAAGAGTGTGGCCATTCACGGGGATGAAAACATTCCAAGCAAACAGAGAAGCTGAAGAAATCAAGTGGTGAGATGACGAGGGGCTGGCTTCACAGTTGATGAGCTGTGCTGAGTCAATTTAGAAATGAGATTGGGTGGTTACAGGGCAACCTGGAGTGCTGGACTAGTTCTTTAAAATTTGATCCAAAAGACAGTAGTGACTCATTATTGCTCTGGAGCAGAATAGAATTATGAAAGGGACATTTTGAGGAGGATAAGTTAATGTGGCTAGAAAGAGTAAGTAAAAGTCAATTAGGATTGATTTACAATACACACAAAAGAGAATGTTAGAAGCTAGAACAGTATGCTGGCTCTAAACTTAGAGAATTCAAAGTTCAGGTGCATTTTGGAGAAGGAATTGGGCTAATCTCCAATCACGGACACACTGTCTATTATACAATTTGTTTACTTTTATGGTAAGTCTCTTCAAACTGCCTATCTTCTTTGGTACTTATCAAAAAATGGATGAGGGAAGGGGAGATAACACGAGATGTGAAGAAAAGTATAAGAGAGAGATGGGGAGGCAAAAGAGAGAGGGAGAGATACACAGAAAAATAAGAAGACAGAAGTAAAGAAATAGGTGTAGAGAGACAGAGGCAAAAAAGTCAAAGAAGCAGATGGAGAGGAGAAGAGATTTTCTGACCTTTCCTTTTCCCCCGCACTGCACCCCACCTTTTCAGATCCCAAGGATCTCTGTACAACTCCTGGTTCCTTTTGTAACTCCATTTGTATCTGGTACATACAGATAATATATACCATTCTAGCAAATAGTGGTACAGCATGGGATGGAAGGAAATTTTCTGAGATGGCCATCACACTCTGGATCTTCCTCATTTCCACAGATGGTCTTTGAGATATTATTTACTCCTGGAGGATGTTCGTGTCTTACTAACATCTGGCACCAGGGGGCAAACTTCAAGGTTTTCCCTATAACCTCGGAAAATTGTGTCTTCTGATGATAGATGTAGAAATTTGAGCCACTGTATCCCTCAAGGGCTGAGGCAGGGATAAGACCAGTTTAATCTGGATATACCAGCCCCTGGTGTTGTTTACCAGGCTTTAAAGATTCCAGAGGGCTTTCAGATATATCTGTGGGGCTTCCCTGGTGGCGCAGTGGTTGACAGTCCGCCTGCCGATGCAGGGCACTCGGGTTCATGCCCTGGTCCGGGAGGATCCTACGTGCCGCGGAGTGACTGGGCCCGTGAGCCGTGGCCGCTGGGCCTGCGCATCTGGAGCCTGTGCTCCGTGGCGGGAGAGACCACAGCAGTGAGAGGTCTGCGTATCGCAAAAAAAAAAAAAAAAAAAATATATATATATATATATATATATATATATATGTATCTGTGGGTTCAGTTGACATAATATTCCACATGGTAGCCAGTTAGGGGCTTTATAAATCTACCTCATCCCACTGAGGAAACTGTAGCATAAACATATTAAATACTTTGCTCCGAAAGACGGAAAAAACTACATAGCCAGTGAGGTGTGGAGTTAGAACTAGAATTCTGCCAATCTGATTTGAGTCAGGAGTGCCTTAAGTGGGAAGTGCATGAGTATGATTATACATTGGGTAAAGAAGTAACAATGAAATGAAGCAAAATGATCATCTTGCCATAATCATATGAACTATTTAGAGGTCTTGTAAGAATTTGTTTTCAAATTAGAAGTAAAAAAAATTGCCTAAGTGGAAAGGTAGCATTTTCCTTGTTAAATGTCTTACCTTCATTGTTTATTGGGAGTCAATATAAATCACTTAAAAATGTTACTTTTTTATGTTGTTATTCAGTGTTCATTATGAAACAATCTGTAAACTAAATTTCTTTTAGAAATTTGTTCCCTTTTGAGAAACATTTCCTTAAGATTTGATTTCATTTTTGTATGAAGCTATCATGAGGTATACAGTAAATACCATGTTCTCTTTGGTAAAAATAACTAATATCTATTAAGCACTTACAATATGCCATGAAGGCATAGCACTGTGCTAAATGTTAAATAGGTGTGTGAATGTATTTGTGTGTAGTGTATACATATGCATATATTAGCCTCATTTAGTTATCATTATAATTTAACGAAGTAAGCGCTATATGCTATTTATTTTACATATGAGAAAAATGAGGCACAGAGGTGTTATGAACCCAGGTCACAAAGATAGTAAGTCATAGAGCTACGAGTAAAACCTAACCAGTCTGACTCCAGAGGCAATGGTCTTAGTTAATACTGATTTTCTAGATAAAACTTTGTCTTTTCTTTTTTTTTTTTTAATGTTAGTAGAATAGCTGGCATTGTGATTTCTGGAACAAAAGAAAAGTCAGTCCTGCTAAGATTCTATTTCTAAGTAACTGGATAATATCTGAAATTCCACATATGAGAGCTTGATTTACTTTATCTAGGATTTCTTTAAAATACCGGTGACATTATGGAGCACTTCAAATTTTTTCACTCATTTCTTAGCTAATACAGATGAATTTTGGGAACTTTTATGACAGCTCCTTTTTATGGGAAAGAAAGAGGGAAAGCATTGTGAGCATGCTGAGTGTTTACAGTATCTCATGTGCAGGAGGAAAGGGAGAATGGAAACTGTTTTTCTTATATCGGGCCCTAACCTTCTGTCTTGGGCTCTCTTAAAAACTCATTGTAGTACTTTGTAATTAGGCCACCAATATGCTTAGGTTGACTCATTAGTTTAGATTCTCAGTGGCCTAACATATTTGCCTTCTCCAAAGCTTTCCAAGTGTTCCATAAGATCATTATATTGCAGAATTCCAGGAGTCATCAAAAAATGTTTAAAAATTACTATGTGTTAAGAATAATTTGGTTTTTAACTGGGTTTTAGTGGTTAACTTAAAAAATACTTTGCTAAAACTGAAAGGTAAAATTTAGATACATAGAAATTGAATGCAGCAAAGAAAGTGTAAAACAAAACATCTTATTACAACCTGAACTCAATCTTTAAATATCAGAAAAAGTAAGAAACAAAGAAGAAATTAAAAAATATAAACACAGAAGTAAAAATAAATCAAACATATCAGTTATTAGAAAATAATTTAATGAATGAAATATCTTCATTAGTGAAAGAGACCCTTGGGTTTCATCTTTAAAAGGCCATCTATATGCTGCTTCTAAGAGAAACGTTCAAAACAAAAATGAGCATTAGTAGTTATACACATATAAAGCAAGGAATGGCAAACATAAGATAGCAAAAGTGGAAATTTTACTGCAAAAACATTCATTGAGACAAGGCAAAACTACCCAAAAGATATGTGTCATAAATACTTTTACACCTAAAATAGCTTTGAAATTTATAAACCAACTAGAAGTAGAGAAATCAACAATCATTTTTGGAACGTTAACATCCTTCTTTTAGAAAAGACCATGTAGACAATAAATAACTGAGGATTCAGAGGTTTTGAAAAACATAGTTAAGTAGTTTAATACAAAGACAAAACCAAGAATTGGAAAAAGTACTGATCAGCAAAAGATACCATCTGTTAGATTTAGAAAATGCACTTGAAGAAAATACTTGCAGTATGAATAATAAAGGGTTAATAGCTGTGATATTTAAGATCTAGAAATCAACAACGTATCAGTGAAATATAAAACAAAATTAAACAGCCCTAAGATAAAACTATTATCTGATTAAAATGATTAAGACTGTTTATAAAATCTGGTATTATTAAGACTGTGGAGAACCAGATACTTATAGAAATGCTAGTACAAACGTAAAATTGTAAAGTACTTGCATATCTCGTTTTATTGCACTTTGCTTTATTATGCTTTGCAGATATTGCATTTTATTTTACAAATTGAAGGGTTGTGACAAACCTGAGTTGTCAGATGATTAGCATTTTTTTAGCAATAAAGCATTCCTAACTAAGATATGTACATTGTTTTTTACATGCTGTTTATTCAGCAATGCTATCACACACTTAATAAACTGCGGTATAGTGTAAACATAATGTGTATATACACTGAGAAACCCAAAAATTTGTGACTCATTTTTTTTCTCAAGGAGACAGCATTTTGGGGGATCAAAGAATTGCATTTCAGGGCACACAGACTCAGGTAGCAACCCAAATATTGTCCCACTAGGGAGTATAAGTCAAGGGCATTCATTCATTCATTTACAATGATGATGATTAACATTTTTATTAGTGTCATTTTATTATTTTTTCTTATTTATTGAGGTATAGTTGATTTACAATATTATATTAACTTTACGTATAAAACAGTGATCCAAATTTTTTATAGATTATACTTAATTTATAGTTTTTATGAAATATTAGCTATATTCCCTATGCTGTACAATATATCCTTGTAGCTTATTTATTTTATACATACTAGTTTGTACCTCTTAATTCCATACACTGTCTTGCCCCTCTCTCTTCTATCTCCCCAGTGGCCACCACTAGTTTGCTCTCTGTTTCTGAGTTGGTTTCTGTTTTGTTGTATTCATTTATTCATTTTATTATTTAGATTTCACATGTAAGTGATAACATAGAGTATTT
This sequence comes from Pseudorca crassidens, assembly GCF_039906515.1. Classification (NCBI taxonomy): domain Eukaryota; kingdom Metazoa; phylum Chordata; class Mammalia; order Artiodactyla; family Delphinidae; genus Pseudorca; species Pseudorca crassidens. The sequence continues at coordinate 107,068,679 of NC_090298.1, forward strand.
GTCTTTCTCTGTCTGACTTATTTCACTAAACATAATACTCTCTAGATCCATCCATATTGTTGGAAATGGCAAAATTGTATTCTTTTTTATGGCTGAGTAGTATTCCTTTGTATATATACACCATATCTTCTTTATTCATTCACCTGTTGATAGACAATTAGGTTGCTTCCATATCTTGGCTGTTGTAAATAATGCACTATAAATATTGGGGTGCATGTATTTTTTCAAATTAGTGTTTTCAGTTTTTTCAGATATATACCAGGAGTGGAAATGCTGGATCATATGATAGTTCTATCTTAAGCTTTTTAAGGAAACTCAGTACTGTTTTTCTTAGCGGCTGCACCAATTTATATTCCCACCAGTCATGTATCAGGATTCCCTTTTCTCCACATCCTTGCCAATATTTGTTATTTGTTATGTTTTTGATGATAGCTATTCCTACAAGCAGTGGGGTGATATCATTGTGGTTTTGATTTGCATTTCTCTGATGATTAATGATGTTGAGCATCTTTTCATGTGCCTGTTAGCCATCTGTATGTCTTCTTTGGAAAAATGTCTGTTCAGGTCTTCCACCCATTTTTTAATTGGGTTGTTTGTTTGTTTTGATAATGAGCTGTATGAGCTGTTTATATATTTTGGCTATTAACCCCTTATCAGTCGTATCATCTGAAAATATTTTCTCCCATTCAGTAGATTATCTTTTCATTTTGGTGATGGTTTCCTTTGCTGTACAAAAGCTTTTAAGTTTAATTAGGTCCCATGTGTTTGTTTTCACTTTTGTTTTCTTTACCTTAGGAGACAGACCTCTCAAAATAGTGCTATGATTTATGTCAAAGAATGTTCGGCCTATGTTTTTCTTCTAGGAGTTTTATGGTTTCTGGTCTTACATTTAGGTCTTTAATCCATTTTGAGTTTATTTTTGTATATTGTATTAGAGAATATTCTAATTTCATTCTTTTACATGTAGCTGTCCAGGTTTCTGAGCACCACTTATTGAAAAGACTGTCTTTTCCCCATTGTATATTCTTGCCTCCTTTGTCATAGAGTAATTGACCATAGGTGTGTGGGTTTGTTTCTGAGCTCTCTATTCTTCGCCCTTGATCAGTGTCTGTTTTTGTGCCAGTACCATACTGTATTGATTACTGTAGCTTTATAGTATATTCTGAAGTCTGTGTGTGTGTTACCTCCAGCCCTGTCTTTCTTAAGAGTGTTTTGACTATTTGAGGTCCTTCGTGTTTCCATACAAAATTTTAAATGATTTGTTTAAGTTTTGTGAAAACTGCCCTGTATTTTGACAGGGATTGCATTGAATCTCTAGATTGCTTGGGTAATGTGGTCATTTTAATAATATCAATTCTTCCAATCCATGAACACAGTATATCTTTCTATTGGTCTGTATCATCTTCAATTCCTTTCACCATTGCCTTATAGTTTTTGAACTACATGTCTTTTACCTCCTCAGCCAGGGTTATTCCTAGGTATTTTATTCTTTTTGATGTGATTGTAAATGGGATTATTGCCTTACTTTCTCTTCTGTTCATTGTTAATGTGTAGAAATGAAACAGATTTCTGTATGTTAATTTTGTATCCTGCAAATTTACAGGATTCATTGATGAGCTCTAGTAGTTTTTTGGTAGCAGCGTTAGGATTTTCTGTGTATGATATCATGTCATCTGCAAACAATGACAGTTTTACTTCTTCCTTTCCAATTTGAATTCCTTTTATTTCTTTTTCTTATCTGATTGCAATGTCTAGGACTTGAATACTATGCTGAATAAAAGTGGCAAGAGTAGGCATCCTTGTCTTTTTCTAATATTAGAAGGAAATGTTTCAGCTTTTCACCTTTGAGTATGATGTTATCTGTGGGCTTATCATGTATGGCCTTTATTATGTTAAGGTATATTCCCTCTATACCCACTTTTTCAAAAATTTGCTCTGCATCTGTTGAGATAATCATATGATTTTTATTCTTCAATCTGTTAGTGTTGTGTATCACATGGATTGATTTGCAACTATTGAACTATCCTTGCATCTCTGGGATAAATCCAACTTGATCATGGTGTACAATTCTTTTAATGTGTTGTTGGATTTGGTTCACTAATATTTTGCTAATGATTTTTGCATCTGTTTTTGTCAGTGATATTGGCCTGTAGTGTGTGAGTGTGTGTGTGTGTGTTTGAGATATCTTTGTCTGGTTTTGGTATCAGGGTGATGCTGTCTTATAGAATGAGTTCCTTCCTCTGCAATTTTTTGTAATAGTTTGAGAAGGATAGATGTTAACTCTTCTTTAAATACTTGGTAGAATTCACCTGTGAATCCATCTGGTCCTGTACTTTGTTTGTTGGGATTTTTTTAAATTACTGATTCAATTTCACTATTGGTAATTGGTCTGTTCAAATTTTCTATTTCTACCTGATTCAGTCTTGGGAGATTGCACACTTCTAGGAATTTGTCCACTTTTCCAGGGTGTCCATTTTATTAACATATAGTTGTTTGTAGTAATCTCTTATGATCTTTTTTATTTCTGTGGTGTCAGTTGTAACTTCTTTTTCATTTCTGATTTTATCAGTTGGGGCCCTCTCTTTTTTTCTTGATGAATCTGGCTAAAGGTTTATCAATTTGTTTATCTTTTCTAAGAACCAGCTCTTAGTTTCATTGATCTTTTCTATTTTATTTTTTTTGTCTCTGTTCTATTTGGTTTTGCTCTGCTCTTTGAATTCTTTCCTTCTACTAACTTTGGGTTTTGTTTGTTCTTTTTCTAGTTACTTTAGGTGTAAGGTGAGGTTATTTATTTGAGATTTTTCTTATTTCCTGTGGTGCATTTGTATTGTTATCATCTTTCCCCTTAGAACTGCTTTTCCTGCTTCCTATAGATTTGGGATATCGTGTTTTCATTTTCATTTGTTTCCAGGTATTAAATTTCTTCTTTGATTTCTTCAGTGAAGCATTGGTTGCTTAGTAGCATGTGTTTGTGTTTTTTGCAGTTTTTTTCTTGTAGTTGATTTCTAGTATCATAGCGTTGTAGTCAGAAAAGATGCTTGATATGATTTCAGTTTTCTTAAATATACCAAACTTGTTTTGTGGCCTAGTATGTCATCTATCCTGGAGAATGTTCCATGTGCACTTGAAAAGAATGTGCATTCTGCTGCTTTCAGTTGGAAAGTTCTACATATATTTATTAAGTTCATCTGTTCTAATGTGTCACTTAAGGCCAGTGTTCCTTATTGTTTTTCTCTCTGGATGATCTGTCCATTAATGTAAGTAGGGTGTTAAATTCCCCTAGTGTTACTGTGTTACAGTAAATTTCTCCCTTTATGTCTGTCAGTACTTTCTTTACATTTAGGTCCTCCTATGTTGGGTGCACATATGTTTGCAATTATTATATCTTCATCTTGGATTGATCCCTTGATCATTATATAGTGTTGTTGTCTCTTGTAACACTCTTTGTTTTAAAGTTTATTTTGTCTGATAGAAGTATTGTTACCCCCGCTTTCTTTTTTTTTTTTTTTGCGGTACGTGGGCCTCTCACTGTTGTGGCCTCTCCCCTTGTAGAGAACAGGCTCCGGATGCGCAGACTCAGCGGGCATGGCTCATGGGCCCAGCTGCTCCGCGGCATGTGGGATCTTCCTGGACCGGGGCACGAACCCGTGTCCCCTGCATCGGCAGGCAGACTCTCAACCACTGCGCCACCAGGGAAACCCACCCCTGCTTTCTTTTGATTTCCATTTACATGGAATCACTTTTCCATACTCTCACTTTCATTCTGTGTCTCTTTACATCTGAAGTGACTCTCTTGTAGGCAGCATATATGTGGGGTTTGTTTTTGTATCCATTTAGCCACTCCATGTCTTTTGATTATTGTATTTAGTCCATTTACATTTAAGGTAATTACTGATGGGTATCTGCTTATTGCCAATTTGTTAATCATTTTAGGGTTTTTGTACTGTTTTTATTCCTTTCCTTTCCTTTTTTTTCTTCCCTTGTGATATTATGACTATATCTTCAGTGTTATGTTTGGATTCCTTTCTCTTTTTTGTGTTATCTATTATAGATTTTTGGTTTGTGGTTACTATGAGATTTATATATAGCAATTTCTCTCTGTATATATACAATTATTTTAGGGTTTCTGAGCTCTTAATTTCCTGCATTTTCCTCTCCTTCCTTCACAATTTCTGTTTTTGACATAATATTTTGCATATATTTGTTTCATTTATCCTTTAACTGCTTATTGTGGATGTGGATAATTTTACTAGTTTTGTCTTTTAACCTTCCTACAAGCTTTGTATGTGGTTGATTTACTACCCTTACTGTATATTTGCCTTTACCAATAGGATTTCTCCTTTCCTAATGTTCATGTTTCTAGTTGTGGCCTTTTCTTCTTTGCTTAGAGAATTTCCTTGAACATTTCTTGTAAAGCTGGTTTGGTGGTGCTGAACTCTTTAGCTTTTGCTTTTCTGCAAACCTTTTGATTTCTCTATCAAACCTGAATGGAAGCCATACTGGGTGGAGTATTCTTGGTTGTAGGTTTTCCCCTTTTATCACTTAAAATATATCATGCCAATTCCTTTTGGCCTGCAGAGTTTCTGCTGAAAAGTCAGCTTATAGACATATGGGAGTTTGCTTGTGTGTAATCTTTGCTTGCCCTTGCTGCTTTTAATATTCTCTCTTTATCTTTAATTTTTGCAATTTTAATTACCATGTGTCTCTTTGGGTTTAGTGACTCACTTTATTGTAATATTTGCTTTATTGCAATGGTTTGGAACCCATTCTGCAATACTTCTGAGATATGCTTGTATCTTAGCAAATATTTTGACAGGATTCGTATTTTTAAATTCTGTCCCATAGATATGGTCAAACATTTGTCAAATGGTTATTGTCCAAAGACATTTATTCCAACTTTACACAAAATGTAAACATATGGAAATAAAAGATATAAATTGATAGGGAAATTACTAAAAAAATAGTACCACCATACTAAATGTGGTAAAGAATAGATCTGAACTGATATGGAAAATGCTCTATATTAATTATTAAGTGAAAAGAGCAAGATTCAGAAAAAAAGTTATAGAATTAATGCTTACCTAAAGTGTGTGTATGTCAATGTGTACACACATAGAAAAAGACATAAACATATAGATGCACACAAGGAAAAAGACCCACAGAGATGATATATTCACATTTAAGACTGTTTTCGTGTTGACAGGGAAGTAGGAATATAAAGAGGACTTTTACTGATACTTACTTTGGAACTTCTATTTTATGTTAACTTTACAATTATATGTGAATTCTGTAAATAATAATCAAAAAAAGAACTCAACTGTGTTTTGTGAACACTGAACTTTCAAAAAGCCATCCAGAAGTCCCTCTTTTCATTTTGACCTTTAAAATTTTTCTCTTATTAAAGGGAATTTTATAGAGATAGTCTGTAAGTACATAGAATAAAAAAAGGAATATCTGGTTCATCTTCTTTTTGGACTAACAGCTACATCATATATCTTAAGCATTTTGTTATCTACTTCCCAGAAAATTTGGATTAGTTCTTAACACACTATATAAACAGGAGCTGTAATTTTCTAGAAGACTTCTTGGACTTTTCATATACTCATACCAAGTAGCTTCTTATAACTGATAAACAAAAGCAACAAAAACTCTTGAAGTTCCTTTTCACGTTGAGTGTCTTTTGAATTGTGTCTCTCCATACTTGCCTGTGAGGTCATGTTGTCTTGGAGTCTCTCCTTAAATTTACATATGTAAGATCACACCTATAGAGATCCATTTGTAATCTACAAGTAAAATTTGCAACTTAATCTATTTGCATGATTGACATTATTTTTTCATGTACATTTTATGTACAGTGTTTTTCCTGTTCAGTTGGAGAATGTATTTTGTATATAGTACATACATATATGTAAGATAAATGTTTTAATTCGGATAGTGAACAGCACAGTGCAACTGTGGAACATATAATTAAAGACTTTTTAAAAGGATTTTCAGCCATCCATCCATTCATTCAAAACAGTGAGAACTTGCACTTCTTGAGATGATGGAGTAGTTTACTGGAGACCAACACACATACATCCATATGTGTATATGTAGTCTGTTTGCATTTTAAACAGTCAGAACTGCCTGGTGACTAGAACTTGAGGGGCCTATCTCCCCCAAAGTTGCTAACCACAGAGAGTTACTTTACCGCCAGATACTTTTGTGCATTATATTTACTCAAAGCAAGAGGCTGAGAATAAAACCCTGGCTGAGAGGCAGAGGAGACAGAAAAGCTTCAGGCAGTTCCTGGTGTTGAAAAGCTGAGACACAACGTTTGGATCTGTCAAACAAATTCCCCAAGGCCAGAGGGCCAAATATCATGGAAAGAAGTGTAGAACAGAAAATTGTACACTTCAATCTTGACTGTCCCCTTAGGGAATTGGCCAAATTCTTAAACCATACAGGATAAGAGGCTTAGATATTAAACAGAAAACCTCTGAAAAGCAGAGTGGGCGTGTTCAATATTCTTATATAGTACTGAGGAGAGAAAATTGAAGTTTAGGATTAGCCAAGGGAGAGAGGTACTATTAAATACTGTGTTCTCTTAGTCTGGAGCCCTGAAGAACAACATTCCTAGAAGCAAGTAGACAGAAATTTACAGTAGTAAGATCTAGCCCAAATCAGCCTGGTCTCTGATTGGATTAAGGTGATCTGCCCTCACAGGATAAAATTGCCCATAATACTTCAAACGAAAGCAGACCAAGAGGGGGAAAAAGGTAGGAGAAAACAGTCAGTTGAGCTAATTTAAGATTACATCTGTCATAGGCTGAGGAGGTTCCTATCACACCAACCACCCACGCATCAGGTCTGTCCATTGGAAACACAACACCATCCATGTGCACATACACATTCTCTTTGAGTGCCACCAGTGAGTGGGACTGTATTGTAGCTCTAACGCGTGTTTGAACAGCACCAACATATAGAGTTGACCCACCTTTCATTCAACTCTGTGTTTTCTCCTCCTGTGTTTAACTAGTCATTAGGGACCTCCTAATGCCAGCCCTCTTGAAATCATTGGTAGAAGACAGTAGAGAGTCATTCGTAAAACAGAGGTAGATGACATGGTAAAAGGAGGTCTGTGATAACTCTTCCTGTAATTTACTTGTGTCTTCAGGACAATCTAAGGCCTAATCCCAAATGTACTATTCCTATCATCCAATGGATAGCTGCTTTGCCTGCCTAAGATTATAAACTTTGTAGATTTGACAGCTCACAGCTCACAATTGGTGCTATGTGCATAGGCATTTGGTGTCTCAGGAACAAACGCTCAGTCTCTATGGGGGCCAGGTAGCATGCCAGGAACTGTTTTCTGAAGGCATAACCTTGCTTATAAATCCTAGAGGTCTGTGTAAAAGTCCCATGGTAGCATGTCAGAGACTCCATATTGCACTTTTTTCATCTGTCCCACATATGTCCAGCATCATGGGAACTGCTAGCTTATATGACCCTAAGAAGACTCATACTTGTGCGGCATAGCCTTCCATTGCTCTGTGCCCTTCTCAAAACTTATAGTAAAAATAGATAGGAGTAGTATTTTCAGAAAGTACATACTACCTTCAAACCTGAACCAGACTGCCAAACTCTGTGCCTCTCTCTTAGCAATAGGCAGTATGAGGTGCTCTTGACCTTGAAGGGGACATCACAGTATAACCAAGACCTTGAAGTCATGGAGTGTGCAACTATCTCTGTTTTACCCAGACTACTGTGTTGTTACGATTAACTGTCTATATCAGTGGTGATTTTTTTGAGGCTTCCACTTGGAACATCCTACCACGACAGCTCTTACTCTGCAGGACAAGGAGCCAATGTAGGGGTTTGGCCAGCTCCTAAGTACATCCATTCTGATTATGCATTCAAATGATGACAAACAGGTGGATTTTTGGATCCAGTGGCCTCACTATGAGATGTATATGAGCCAGAACTTTATTACCTGACCTCCATATGTCCTTAAACAACAGAAGGCTCTAACAGTGTTTGGGGCCCTTTAGTATCAATGATAGCTCAGATCCTGCATACACAAGTGTTGGAAAGATCTAGACGTTTTTCCAGTGTTCAGTTACTTGGTAAATGGCCATAGATGCCCTTTTACAACTGTGTACACTTTCTTTGGTATTACAGAGTCTGTCCTTAAGCTTGAATCCTCTCCTTCAATCAGTGGGCACTGACTCTGAGAACTCACTCAAGAATGGAAACTGAGCAAATAAAGAATTGTAATTATTTCTATTGGGAGAATATCAGTGTATATAAAGCAAGGACCTGCTTAGTTTCCCATCGTGCTTGCCTCTGTGTTTATTAGCCATTAAGGTCCCTTGGTTAACAATCTAGCCTTGTTGACAGCTATACCAATTTCATCAAACTTGAATCCTGTGATTAAGCACTACTACATCACCTCTCCAGTTCCAGAATCCTATTGTGTCAATTGTCAGTAGAGATCCCAGTTCTGTAACGTCATCCCTACCATCAGTCCTATCCAGCAAAGGGCAGCCATCATGGAGCTTCTCAATGTTGCTGTGACCTCTTCAGTAGCACATTTGTTTATGTATTAATGAAGGGCATGTTCTACTTGTCCTCCTGGTGATCACAGGCATGTGATATGTTCTTGTGTCTATGTAATAGATCCGTTCCAGCACGTTGCATCTGTGAGCCTTTCATTCCCTTTGCCAACACCACCAAGGTAGTTCTAGCACCTTCATCTCATTAGGACTCCTCCCTTTAGGAGTTATTGTAAGTGCATTGTTTGTAAGTCAGGGGAGAATATCCCCAATCAGAAAACCCTCCATTTTTCAGCTATATATTCTACTCTGGTTTAGTCCCCTCAGGTCCCATTACCAGGCACATTCTCTCAGTTCCCACTGGAACTGATTTGCCAGGTCCTACAGATCCTTATGTGAATAATACTTTTGTTTTTTGGTAGAGTCAGTGCTTTTCCAGTTGGGCTATGCTGAGTTTTTGATCCTAGTTACTGGTATATTAGTCAGGACGAGAGGTGGGGTGGATTTTGGAGAGGGTAAGTGTTTTCTTGAAAGGCATGTGCTTGAACTGAGGCTTATGTATGCACTCTAGGTTTTGTGTGTGTGTGTGTGTGTGTGTGTGTGTGTGTGTATGTATGTGTAGGAGGAGAGCTGCTCTCCTCCAGCTTGTTAATTTCATTTGTCAGTCCACATTTTCTCCTTAGTTAAAATTCTTGAAAAATAATATCTGCTTGGACCAACCTAACTCATAGAACACTCTAAGTGAGGTGTGATCAGGAAGGCACTAACCTGACACATGGGCTTATCAGGTCACCAGAGAATGTATGAAAGCTCAATTCTACAGAATTGGGTTCGGGCTTGCCTAATGCCCTGAAACACGTCTATGGCAACAATAAAGACTGAGACCATTTCCCAGTGCAGAGACATGTAGAAGCTCCTTTATTTTAACTGTAAATTTAAATTTATTTAAGGTAAAAGGTACAAAGTAGGTGATGTTTGACATTTGTTCTCTTCCCAAGATACAAGCACTTGGGAACTGTGTAGGTTCTGAGGTTTGTTTCGAATTCTAAATCTTGCCTGCTATTTCTATTCTGTATTAACACTAACAAAATGAAAAGCCAGTGAAAAAGGCTTTGAAGTAACTTCCAACTAGGTTTTATAATGCTTGAATGATCATAAAACAAAGCTGATTTTAAAAATATATATTTTAAATAGAAATTAGGGGTCAAATATTTTTTCTTAATTCCTAAGTCTTTTTATATTGACCCATTATTTTTAGTTGTGACCCACTTTTAGCAGCTTCTCAGTACATCTGGTACCAGGAAGTAACTTTTAAAGTGGTAAAGAGTCTAAATAAGAAGCTGGGTTTTATAAGTTCTTGATCTGTGCTTAGCCTCTGAGGATCTAGGATAAAATAATGGGTAGGTCTTATAGTCAAGGAGAGTAAGTAAATAACAGAAAACCTTTCAGTACACATAGAAGCCTATGGAATAGAAATACCAGAAATCAGCTTTACAGATGAATTTTAGTTTATTAATACACAGCTACAGCACTTTTTCCTTCCTGCTGTTTTTAAGGTGGCTAGAATATAGGGAATCCAAAAGAAATTTAAAACTAAAACGCTAATTTTTTTCACTGACTATTAAACTATAATTGGACAGTCAGTACTGACTGGTTGTTTGCTCTCAAACTTCATAGCAAGTGACAGCCTCATAGTTTCTCGGTAGTTGCCTATTTTAGCTCATTCTGGATAGAAAACAAATATCTTCAAAAATTAGACTTTTTTGGTTTATGTTTTCATTTTCTTCTCTCTTAAATTGGTCCTTAGGCCAACTATCATTTGTAAAGTATGTTTATTATAGAGATCATGTAATATATATCCATAGAAATTCCTCAAATCTTATATAGTGTACTATAAGAATGGTTAGTTTAAAAATAAAGCTATGTACAATATATAGATACATAGATATCTCCTAGGGAAAGAAAATCTCAACTTTGGAGACAGGTGAGAATAAAAATCCAAACTCTAGGCTAAAGGGAAACTACACTGCTAATCTTCTCCTTAGAAAGATTTGTGTGGTTTTGCTATCAGGGTGATGGAGGCCTCACAGAATGAGTTCAGAAGTGTTCCTTCCTCTGCAGTTTTTTGAACACCTATCTTTTTCACCCTTTTTTAGAAGGGTAGGTTTAACATTCTCTAAATATTTGGTAGAGTTCACCTCTGAAACCATCTGGTCCTCAACTTTTGTTTGTTGGGAAGTTTCAAATCACAGCTTCAGTTTCAGTACTTGTAATTGATTTGTTCATATTTTCTATTTCTTCCTGGTTCAGTCTTGTGAGATTGTACCTCTCTAAGAATTTGTCCATTTCCTCTAGGTTGCTGATTTTATTGTCATAGAGCTGCTTATAGTAGTCTCTTATGGTCCTTTGTATTTCTGTGGTGTCCATTGTAACTTTTCCTTTTCCATTTCTAATTTAATTTATTTGAGCCCTCTCCCTTTTTTTCTTGATGAGTCTGGCTAAGAGTTTATCAGTTTTGTTTATCTTTTTGAAGAACCAGCTTTTAGTTTCATTGATCTTTTCTACTGTTTTCTCAGTCTCTATTACATTTATTTCTGCTCTGATCCTTATGATTTCTTTCTGTCTACTAACTTTCGGTTTTGTTTGTTCTTCTTTCTCTGGTTGCTTTAGGTGTTCAAGTGGCTGTCCATTGTTTTGGTCTCAGGACCTCTTTACACTCTTAAAAATTAATAAAGACAGCAAAGAGCTTTATAAAGTTTTAGAAGACACAAGGATCCATAAGCACGTACTCCATTAGCTGTGAGAAGGATGATTGCAATAGATGTTACATAGCCTCTGAAAATTTTCACTATACACTTAGAATGAAAGTAGAAAAGGCAAATAACATCTCAGTTGTTATTTTAAAATACTTTTGACCTTCTGGATCTCTAGGGGTTCCCAAACTACTCTCTGGGAACCACTGCTTTGAAAAACACTGCTTAGTTCCTTGTCTGGAAAATGAAGTTTGAACAAAATGAAATTGACTTTGCTGAATTTAACAATATGGTTTATCATCTTCATTGTGAAAATACTATGTTTCATTTATGGAAAAACATGTTACATTCACATGAGAAGTTTGTGTGTGTGTATAGCAAAACAACAACAACAACACAGCAAACCTCTTTGGAGAAGACGAAGAAAGCATACCTTTACTTCACAGAAGTGGGTACTCTTGAGCAGACCAGACTTTGGGTCCCCTGAGGATAGGGTGCTCTGCCCTAACTGTAGTCTCCTGCTGATACACCCTGAGGTATTATTATTTTATACTCAGGAATTCAGTTTGGGGGAATGGATAAAGTACAGGGCTTGAGGAAAGGACCAGGTTCCCAGGCCAGAAGTTCCTCTGAAGGTAAAAAAAACTAGAACCTCTTGAAGAGAGGTAGAGATTTTCACAGGGAAGAAAGCAGAATTTACTTATGTCAGAGTGGAGGGTAGACCCTCAGACAAAAAGGTAAAAGCTAGAAGAGGGGAGTTCGCCATAAGGAGTTCCTCTGTGAAAAGCTAACTCTCTTTTCTTGGACTCCCCAAAGAATCATATTTAGCATACACTTGTGAAGGTATCTCATCCCTCCTACATGCGTCTTTGTTATAATATTTTCTAGATATTCCCAGTCTTTCATTAGAGTGGAGGTTTCGATATGTGGAGAATGAAGTTCAGAGGTTGTGAGAGAAATGGCGCCAGGTTCCCATCCCCTTACACTGAGGTCGGCGTAGCAGAAGCAGCGTGGTGTCAAGGAGAGCCACATGGGAGTTGACCGTGAAGTCTGTCATCAAAGTGTGCAGTGATCATGGGCCACAGAGATGGGAGCAGTGGGGGTCAGTGGAGAGCTCTAATGGGAATAACTGAAGAGTGTCTGTGAGACAAACCCTTCTCTACAAATACTGCACCAAACAGGATGACCCCTGACAGCAGGAAAGGGGAGCAGCAAAGAAAATATTCTGGCTGGTGCTTAAAAGTTTTTTTAGTCATTCCCATTAAAAAATGACTTCCTTAGTTGCATCTTGGTACTTGCAAATCATTGTCATCTTTTGACCTTTAATTTATGCAGATATACAACCTACAGTCTTTTAATTAACAATATGAAAATCTAGCATGCTAGTTTTGAATGGATTTCTTCTGTATCTAACTTCGAATTGATTGTCCTTTTTCACCTGTCTGTAGAAACACTCTCATCTCTCTGTTGTAGACTTATGTAAATGGCAGATTAATTGGTTTAATATCTGTGCTGATAAAAGAAATAGCAGGGCTACAGATCAAAGAACATTAAAAATTCTCTAATCTGTGAGCTGTTTCTCTTTATCCTTTCCTAGGAATTGTCCTCTATCTCTGGCTAGTGGCAGTGTGATAGAAATCAAATATTACAGTAAAAAATCATATATATATATATATATATATATATATACCTATCTCCTTTTTATATAAGGACAGATATCCTAACATTTAATTATATTTATTTTATCTTAATATAGAGCTCTACCTTTAATTTATAAAACAGATAATAAAATGCATTATATATTGAATATATTTATATATTATTTTTAATTAAAAGAGAGATAAGTAGCATTGACTGTCAGGAAATAATACATACCACATTCAGTGCAGCCATTCAGGTCTGCAGTCTCTCCAAAAATGTAATTACAAATCCAGCTGGCATTTGGAGCAGGTATTGTAGCCGCATCTGTCTAATGCATTTTGTTGCATCGATTAATCTTTTATGCAGGTTGCTTAAACATTTGCTAAAAATAAAGCATTCTTTACATGTAACTAGAGTATAATTCATTTATTTTGATACTTCTGGGGGCATAAAATTTAAATTCTCCTGTATAGAGAGTTCCAGTGTTAATTAAAAAATACTTTTTCAGGTTACTCTTAGAACTATTTTCTTTTCACAGCCTCACTTTAATGGTGCAGTCCTATATTTCTGCTACAATATGGCATATGAATAAGTGGGAATAAGTCTCTTTTTTTCTTCTTTCTAGTGTTGCATATCAGGAGTTAATCATAAAACAATGGACTCAATACTGCAAAATACTTTAATGAGTCCAGACCATTCAAAATCTCAAATCCTTTTTGAATTGAAGTATAGTTAAAACTGCTCAGAATATATTAGGTGGTAGTATCATGAAACATAATGAAACCATTATTATATGATAGTATCATATTCATCACCCATTATTAAAATTCTTCATCAATTCGCAATGCTTAGTGATGACATTCAGTACTTCCCTGTTTTCACCATATTATGTACAAAGCTTTCCCTGTGAGGTTTTAATTAAGTGATTAGGAGACTAAGCTAAAAGCTGTTTACTTTCCCCTAGAAGGGGAAATATTGTTATTAATAAAGTCTTAAATTGTCAAAGATGAAAAACTTAACTCTTCACGGAATCCTCTGAAGTGGTTTAAATAAATTTTCCTCCTATAGAGACTAAAATATCACAGAATATTTAAAGTTCTTTCACTGTTCTTTGAGAGAGAAGTGGAAAGCAGAAAGGAAAAGAAAAATATTAGCAGAGCAACTAGAAATTGTATTAATACCAATGTGTTAATGCTTTATTAAGATATTATTGTAATTGGAAACAAATCCTGCATTTGTTGTTCTTCTTTTACTTTTTAAAAATATGGGTATTATTTGCTGATAAGAGAAAATGTCTTTCCATAATCTTCCAGCCTATTATATTATGTCATGTTCACCTTGGAGAGGGTACAAGTAGGTAATGTTTCTCCTTTCTCGTTATTTTGACAAGCATTGCACGCACACTTACTGGCTGCTAAGCACTCTGTAGGTCCTCTTTCTAGGCTCTCATATGGTAGATTGATTGCATTACTGCCCTCAATTCTTCACATTTCCCTGAAGCCACTCTCTTTGGCATATGCATTCCTAGCTCCTCTACATAAAGAGGTGCAATCTAATTCCCTATCCCTTGAATCTGGGTTTTCCTTTGGCTGGCTTTGGCCTATAGTATGAGCTGGAAATGACAGTGTGTCAGTTCCAAGCCTAGCTCAAGAGGCATTGCATGTTTTCCTCTGACTCACATACTCTGCCATTACCATGAGAACATGCCTGGGTTAGCTGCCTGGATAACGAAATAGCAAAACCAAGTCAGCTCAGTTATCCCAAAGGGGGCCAACCTAGACTAGCCAACAAGACACCGATCCCTATACATGTGAGTAAGCTTATCTTCTTGTGGACTGATGTTATTCCATTTTGTTACATAAATGCCTCCTATATGTATCAACTTTTTAGGATTTTATATTTACTTTGTTGTAGCTTATTACTGGGTAAATTTTTTATCAATATCCAATACGTGTTTTAAATGAGAGTGTATTCCCTATTGCATGCAGAACTATCTTTATATCAGATAAATCTTAAGTATATTATTTTAATTTTCTTTATACTTGCTTAATTTGGATCTATCTGATTTATAATTTCTTGATATGATTTATATAACATTTTCTCAATATAATTTCTTAATTTCTTCCAGTAGACCCTCAGTTTTAGCTTTATGTATTTCAAATCTTTGATGTTAAGTGCATAAAGTTGTATGACTGATAATTTTCCCAATTAAATAATAGTTTTCTGATGATCATTTTCATGGTTTTCATTTTGTAGTCTTTTTATGTTATTAATATTGTTTTACTGTTTTAGTTAAGCATATGCTGGAGATTTACCTATCTTAATCATTTCAACCAACGTTTTGTTTTATAAAAATACTGGAGGATTTACAATAAAAGATTTGAAAAACATTAATTTTGTCTCCTTTACGAAGGAAACTGTTGGTAATTTTTAAAAGATTAATACAAATAGACAAACTTTCTCTATTGAGAAAAGGTTGAGGTTGAGAAAGAAATAAGATAAAATTCAAAATGAAAAGGAATAGCTACAAAGATAGCAGAAATTACAAATTATAAAAGAATAGTATAAGCAACCATACAATAATAATTAAAATCCTGGGTGAAACATTTTAAGGGAGGAAAATATGAAATGCCGGACTGGCACAAGAAGAAAACACAAATAGAGCAAGAGTTCTTGAAAATCTTGGATTAGTAATAGAAAGACTTTCCAAGACAGAACCAGGCAGACAGATTACAGCTGAGTTTTAGCAGATGTTAAATTTACAGGTAACACTTATAAAAGTTTTTCTGGATACAGGATATCTAATATTTCTATGATACTAGTGAATATTTGAAAACTAAACTGAATTACAAGAACTAAAATCATAATCTATTTCATAAATAACCATAGTAAAAAATTCTACACAAATTACAGTGTATTTTCAAAAACTAGTATACCAAGGGTTTAATCCCGGTAATGTCAGGATATTACAAAATCATAAAATTGTATCAGTATAACTCACCATACCAACAGAGTAGTTAGCACTTTTGAGTGTTCTCTTTTTATGTATAATCTGTCATTTATATGAGTTTGGAATCCGTTAACCTTATTAAAGCATCTTCTTACTATATCACTTAAAAAGAAGTATTAATCAATTTTCTAATGTTGAATAATCCCTGCCTTCCTGGGAAAAAATTTGGCCATTATCATTTTTTAAATATATTGTAGGATTTAGTGTGATGTTTTATATAGAATTTTTCTATTTCTGTTCTTTAAAAAGATTTACTTATAATTTTGTACTTCCTTATTACCTTGTCCAGTTTGGATATCAAAGGAAATTATATCTCTAAAAGCTGTTAGACTTCAAATTTAATGGTATTTCCACTTAGATTCTATGGAAGATGAAAAAAAAGATATATTAGCCTCATTAATTCTGTGTTCCTTAATTTTATGTTCTGTAGAAGAGCTTATATTTTAGGATTATTTATTCCTTGAATAAATGTAGAAACTCACCTCTAAAATTATTTGGGCTCACATTTTCTTTTGGGAAGGAGGAGAAATAGTGCACGTTTTGGACTATTTTCCTTAATATTTATGGGATACTCTTTTTTGCTATATCGTTTTGAGCCAGTTTTAATAGATTGTATCATTCTAAGATAATTTTAGATTTCAAATTTATTTGTACTCATTTTAATGTTTATTACCTATGTTTATTATTCCATTAATTTAAAAAATATCCATGTATCTTTAGTAAAGTATTTTTTATTCGTAATATTATTTGCCTTCTCTTCTTTGTTTATTTCTTACTGAATCATGCCAAAGATTCGTCTCTTATATCAGTTTTTCCTAGGATGATATTAAAAAAATATTTAAAATTCACATATCATAGACACCAATTAATTTTTAAAAAATGCACTTCTTTGACTGACATGTTATTTAGAACTGTATTTTAAAATTTCCTCAAAATGGAATATTTTGAGTTTGCTTTTATATTGATATCTAATGTAATTTTGCTGTGGGTAGAGTTTAACAATTGTTGAGACTTGCTTGAGTTATAGTACGTGGGAAATATTTACCAGTGTTCCATTTGTGCTTGGAAAAAATATACTCTCCCCAGTTATTAGGTTTGGTGTTGTATTTACGGCCTTTAAGATCAAACTTATTGACTGGTGTATATGTCCACGTTCTAGTAATTACTGGGTATTATATTAAAATATGTGTTTGTCAGTGTTTCCCTGTATTTCTGTCAACTTTTATATATTTGAGGCCGTGTTATTAAGTATATACAATTTTAGGAGTTTTTTAATCTTCCAAATGATTTGAATTGCTTTTATTATGTATTAACCCTCTTTATCTGCCAGAATGCTTTTGCTTTAAAGTTGGATTTTACATTAATAATCATATCAGTCTTCATTTTGTTAATATTTGCTTATTTTTTTTTCTATTATTTGATATTCACCCTTCCTGTTGCCTTTATGATTTATCTTTGTCTACTGTGAGCAGCATATAGCTAGATACAAAGGTTATCAGATATGGGGGAAATGTTTAGTAGATGGTCATGCTAACCCATATTGACTGAATGTCAACCTTAATATTCCAAATAACATTTCTTATATAGGGTTCAATATATAAGAGTTTTATGTCTCTTGCATTATATTTCATTTTCTGAATGAAAATACAGACTTTTCCATGATATATCACTTTTTAAATAGAAAAGAATTAATAGAATTTAATAGAACTAAAGCTAGTTAAGCTTTGAGGTACTAGAAAAAATTAGCAAAAATTAATGTTAATTTCCCCTTCTCCTCTGGATATTTTAGATTAGTATTCAAACATGCTGTTAAATGTATCGCCTTATTAAAAACTCTTTGCCATCTCCTACACCACACTCCCCAGTATCTGCTCTATTTCTCTGCCTTGCTTTACAGTAAAACCCCTTGAAAAAGTTTCCATAATAGTTATTTCCAGTTCCCTCTTTCATTTTCTCTTGAACCTTTTCACATCCACTATCCCACCAAAATTATTCTTTCCAAGATCATCATGGTTCATTTTCCATCTTCGTCTTACTGACTTAACAGACTTTTACATAATCGATCATTTTGTTTTCCTTGAAGCACTTTTTCACTAAGCTTCTGGGATACCCCACTGATTTTCTTTCTACTGCCTGCTACTTCTTAGTCTCATTTGTTGATTTTTCTTTTTCATCCTAAATTGTAAGCATCAGAATACCATAAGACCTAATTTCTAAAATTCTTTACTCTTGTATATATACTCCCTCTGTGAGCTTATCCATTTTACAAGCTTGAATTCCCAAATTTACATCTCTATTCCAAAACTCTTCTGACCTAGTGAACATCTTTACTTGACTGTCAAATAAACATCTTAAACTTAATATGCTCACAAGTGAACTCCTCATATCCCTCCTCCTCCCCCCCTCCACTTTTGACAAACAAGGTCCACCAGTAATATTTCCCAGTAAGGTTAATGGAACATGATCCTTCTAGTTAATCTGACCAAGAAGCTTTGGAGACACTGTTTGCAGAGACAGCTAACTATCCTCCATTTTCAATTCTTTCATTTACTTGTAGACTCGTCTCTACCCAAATTTTGTTGAGTTGTATATATTCCCAGCTAGAGACTACATTTCAGACTTTTTTGTAGCTGTGTGTAGCCATATGGTTAGGTTTCCACCAATGAGATATGAATGAAAGTGAAGCATGCAATTTCTACTTCATGTTATTAAAATTATTGTTGTTTGATCTCCATATTTTTCCCTCTTTCTACAGGTTGAAAATTGCTTTAGTTCTTATGAGCTACCTAGTAGATTAGAGATATTTAGGATGGCAGAGCCCCCCTCCAAGCTGGTCTCTTGGTGACCCTGTTGAACAATGCTCACCAACACACTCTGGATTATTTGTTTTATTTGTGCAACTCTATTTTTTATCTCATGGTAACAAAAGTTAACTATCCTTCAGTTAACACATCATACTTGACTCAACTCTTTCCTGTCTTTTTGGCTTTGCTTATGAAATACATCTAGAATATATGTTCTAAACCAGGATCAACTTCCCACCCCTGGAAATGTTGGGAGACATTTTTGGTTGTCACAAATCAGGTGACAGTTTGTTACTGGCATCTCATTTGTAGAGATCAGAGATGTCGCTAACCACCCTACAATGCACAGGGCAATCCTCACAAAATAAAATTATCTGGCCCCAAATACCAGTAGTACCAAGGTTGAGAAACCTTGCTGTAGAATGGGATCACTTCTCATCACCTCTTTTACTACTTCCTGCTGCCATCTTTTCTCACCCCAATTGTTGCTGTGTTGCTACTGAGAGTCCCTATTTCCACTCTCACTCCTTATAATCTGTTCATCACACAGTAGCCAGAGTGGTCTTCTAAAAATTATCATGTCACTTACATATTTATAATCTTCCAATGGTCATCCATCTTATTCAGAGTAAAAGACAGAGTCTTTTTTTCTTTTTGGCCACACCATGTGGCTTGAGGGATGTTAGTTCCCCAACCAGGGATTGAACCCATGCCCTCGGCAGTGAAAGCGCGAGTCCTAACCACTGGACCGCCAGGGAATTCCCAAAAGACAAAGTAGCCTACAAGGCTCTGTATCACTTGAACCCCACTCTCTCACCTACTTTTTACTCCATTCCAGCCACATTGGTTTCCTTGTTCTTCCTCAAACAAGCTACACAATTCTTGGATCAGGATTTCACCCCTGCTATTCTCTCTGTCTGGACCACTCTTCCCACAGAAGTCTACATTGGCTACTTACCCCCATTAGGTCAATGAAAACTTTCTTGATCCTACCCCCTTTTCATAACACTTCTTATCAGCCTTAACTTGCTTTGTTTCTTCCATTGCACTTACCATCATCTAACACACTGTATAATTTACTTTTTGTTGTCTATTTTCTATCCCCCACCACTAAAATATAATTGCATGAAGACAATGATCTTTGTTATTTTTCATCACTGATATATCCTCAGGGTCTAGAATAGTACCAGGCACATAGTAGGCACTCATCAAGTAAATATTTGCTGAGAGAATGAATGGGCAAAATTATCTTAGCTCTTAGTACCATACATGAAATAGTGTGATATTTGTTCAAGAATGTTTACGTAATATAGCCTTATATATATAAGGGTATATAATATACCTACAGTCTCTAGCTGTAGGTGATTTGCATTTTGTTGCTTAGACTTTATTTCTAGCTTGCAAGGTTTGGGTTTTGTTTCAATAACAGCTTTTTCAAAGATAATTCAGAAGTTAAGTGTTTTAGAATAGACTTTCCTTCTAACTTTATTATGGGCTCAAATTGGTTTTATGATGTGGCTCTTCAGCTCCCAGAGGCAGTTTGAGTTAAGGCTTTCCTTGCATATCTTGCCATCATGTCCCTTTCTCTCTAGGACCACCCAGGTCTTGCTGTTGTGTTTTTGTGCTTGCATGCCACGGCCACATGAGCATCGTCAGTTTTATGCATTTATTGCTTAAGCACTTCAATAGGCGAGTGAAGTTACTTAAGAAGTTCTCCTAAACATTGAACCATTTATACTTTTTGCTTTCATTTGTCTTCCCAATTAGGACCCCCTGGTCTGCCCCAGTTTTATGTGAAAAGAAAAAAGGAGGACATGACAGGATGTATTATCTCACAGTGTTTGAACAAGGTTGCTTTGGTGTTGTACACAGCTATTTCATCTACAGATGGTCTTAAAGGCACAGCCAGAACAATTGGACACAATTGATGTTAATTTCTATTTTTTCCCTAAATTGTCTACACTAGCCCATGAAAATCAGTTTACCTAAATGCCCCCATGAAAATCTAATGTTGCCTGTTATAAATTGTCTTAAAAATGCTAAATGTAGGAAGATTCTGTTTGACTGCCCTGAACCCCATCCAGGAATAATTGCTTTGTAATGAAGTCCTCTGTGCCCCTAGTATACCAGTGCCCTTATCTTATTTCCATTTAAGGTAACGCAAGTATATCTTTTATAGATATGCCTTCAAAAGTTATCAGGAGAAGATAATAAAAATAGGAACCTTAGTTGCTTTTTCAGGCTTGGGACATAATATCAATGAAATCCAATTAAATTTCTTCAAATTTCAGACTGTACTGAAACAAAATTTTATGTTTGATGCACGTAGTTCATGCAAGATTTGATTTAGAAAGATAAAATAGAATCTATATGTATAATTTGAGAAACATCTGGCTTAAATTACAGAGGGGTAACATAAAGTAGTAGCTTTTATTCTGGAATATAGGCATTTGGATTTTATAAAGTAATTTTATAGTTTTGATGTAACAAGAAAGTAAAGGCCTTTTTTTTAGATGACATGATTAAAAGGACTCTGTGATCTGTTATTCATCAGTGCATGACTGCTGGCTTTTTATTTGTTTTCAACATTATGAGAAACATGATACTCTTCTATTGTTTAATGAAAAGAACCATTCATCTTGAGTTACTGTGCTTTGAGGTGAAATTCAAAATCCATGAGGGCTTAAATGAATATGAGATAGAAATTCATATCAAACTGTATGTCTTCATATAATGAATATAAAAAAGCATTCTTTGGTCTCTCTATTTCTTGTCTGTTTGAGGAGCAGGGTTAACTAGGAATAGGAAGGCTAAAAACCTAGTTTGGCAAGGGAAATGAATTATTTCCTAGAGGGATGGTACAATTTTGTTTCATGTGATCACACTGCATAAGTTCGTAAGAAATGTATTTACTGAGTAACCCTGTAAGTTATTTTAGGTTTTCATATGGCCCTCATATTTAATATCTTGCCCTTTTAAAAATTTTTAGTGAATAGTCGTTGCAATTTGTTCTAAATTTTCTTAACAGTTGGATGTGTTATTAACAATAAAGTAAATCTCTCAATTTTGCAATTTCACCTTTCCAAATCACATCACTGACCAAAACTAATAGTCCCTCTTGTAACCAACCACTACTTACTAAAGATTAGGACAAAATCATAGTTGCTATTTTTTCTTATAAAATTTCTGTAGTAGATTCTCTTTGGTAGGTGGGTTGCTTTTAGTAATTAATGGAAAAGACAAACCCTGCTCTTCTACTGAAGTGCTTGATAACCTAAAGGAAGGCCCACCATTGCATTTGTAACTTTTGAAAGTAGGGTTTGATCAGTTATTATCAACTGACAAGGAAAAGAACAGTTGGAACAACTGAAAGATTTTCAGAAACACTACTTCATCCCGCAGTTACCAACCTTCAAAATCCAGTAGGGCTATGAAAGTGTCAATCTTTTTGCCATATTTTGTCAAAATAATATAGGCAATATTTTGTTTTTGTTGTAATAAAGCAAAAATAGACTATGCTCAAGTTTTGATTTCCTGAATGACCTTTGACTCATTTACATTTTAAACAATAACCCTTGAGTGATATAAGTACAGTGTTTAACACTAACTCAAAGTGTAGTATAAACAAAGGATATTTCAAAGGAATTTCTCCTTAGAGAAGAACAGTACAAGAGAGATGTTAGGAAAAATTAGATGGGCAGATGGTAAATAGCAAGAGAGAAATCCTGGAGGAGTTGAGGAAAACTCTAAGAACATTTAATTGATGCTACACTTCACTGTCTTGTCTAACACAACATGGGAGTGGAAGAGACAGGGCAGATGGCAGTGTCTAATAAATATGGGCTTGAGATACAGCCCTAATGTCCACAGCCTACCAATAGTGTGCCAGGTCCAGGAATTCCCATGTGTCTATTGTGGAGACATGGCAGTGCTAAGAAAATCAGTGGAACAATTGAAGTTTGTATCCAGTATAAGAAAACCATCAGAGATAAAAATTTTGTGTGCTACAAACTTCGTCATGAGTGCTGGTATGACAATCCAAAAGACCAGATGGATGAGCCACATACTGGTAGATCTCACTCATGATACCCAGGAATTGTACGTGTCTTAGAGCACTGGAGATCACCAAGAAAGTGCAACACGTATACCAGGGTTCCTTCCCCAACCACACACAAGCTTCCCAACATTCAATCTTGGGTGGAAGGAGGGGGAAAGTGGGCCCTTTGAGAGGACAGAGGATCAAAAGGCAAAGTAGTGCATCGTTAATAGTAGATATTTAATTAGAAATAAAATAGGCAGTAAAATGCCATCTTTGTGGAACGGGAACTCTCCTAATGGCCCCAAAGATTACCTCTTGCTAACCCTAAATTAAAAGATAACCTATTAATTTTCTTTGTATCACTAACTGATTTACAAGTGACCGCACTCAGGTTCTTCAGTGCCAACAAACTTGTGAAGGTGAGTGTTGGAAGCACGGAGTTTCCTTGTTGCAGCGAAGGCTGACCTAGAAACATTTTTGGAGACCAGCCTGGCCTCCTAAGGGAGGGTGTGAGTAACAGCCACAAACACTCACACGGACAGCATTTTGGGCCCTTCTATTCAAGTAGTTCCTCTGCAGTTGCTGCCTCTGAACTTAGTTGAATCAACTGTTTTCCATTACTTACAGAGACAAAATTCAGTAATACAAGCCACCAAAGTATTTGGCCACCTGGTACTCCACAGTTCAATATTACATCTAATTTGTTTATTCGATAAAGTACATTCTTAATAAAAGTGTGTTTAGTGTGGTTTTCAAACTCTTTTCTCAACATGAAATAATCAAAATAATGTTCTTCTAAAAAACTCTCCATGTACCCAGTCACATAGTTAACATAATCACACAGGTAACTCATGAAAACATGTTTATACACATGTATGCTCATCAATAATTAGATAAAAGTCCCAGTTACTATTAACATACGAAATATGCTTCTTTACTAAATAAACATATTTTTTTAACTCATAAGTAATTATTTGAAATAGTCAAAATTTAAATCCCACAAGCCTGTATTAGTGCACACACACACAAATAACTCCAGATTTCATGGACATTACTACTGAATAATTCCAGGATTGTCAATTCTTTTTTTTGGTCTCAAAACAGGCATAATGAGTAAAATGTTTCCTAGTTATGCTTTGTATATATGTGATTTAGTTAAATAAATGATTCTGTTTTTGTGATGAAATGCCCTGTGTCTTAAGTTAGAGTCTCTGCAGGACTGACACTCCACAAAAGCTGACCCGAGGCAGGGATGACGGCACATGAAGTTTATGTGGGAGGTGTACCCGTAGGAGATTGGAGACATAAAACAAAAGAAAAAATCTTTTAAAGATTTGTTATTAAACAGGTTAGCACTTGGGCAACTAGGGCTGAATCTTTCTAGGAATGCTGAGAGATGGTGTGCAATACTCCTTATTCCAACTGAGGGTGGAGGATGTTGGGGTGAGTTGTCCAACTCCCATCAGCCGCTGGTTGAAGGCTGTTCCTGGAATGAAGAGAGAAAGCATTCGTTTCTCAGGACGAAATGCCCAAGACTTGTGACCTGTCTCTTGCATGGGCTTTGATGGCCAGAGAATATCTTCAAGCAAGAATTACTAGTCAAAAAATAGTAAAAAGTCTCAGGACATATGGCAGGATGTGGTATTTTAAGTCAGTCTGATAAAGATGTTGAAAAAGAGTGTGCCACGCAGAAGGAAACGTATGAAATAAGGACAATAGGGGGAAAGTGTTGGGTACTTAAGAACTGAAAGAAGATCAGCTTGGTGGATTCTGGCAGGCTACTGGGAGCATATTATAAAATGAGGATGAAAAGATTATTAAGGACAGATTCTGTAAGACTTTGTTGACCATGTGGAGGATCTGGATCATAACCTAAGTGCAACAGGAGAATATAAAAGAATTTCCAGCAGGGAAGATAATTAAGTTTTGAGAAGGTCACCCTTGCTATTATGTGGAAATGGGCTGGAGGGGGGCAAGAGTACTTAGAAGAGGAAAGATGGCAAAGGAGACTATTGCACAGTCCATGATGTAGGTGACAGAGATTTGAAGTAGAGTGGAGATTGGGAAAAGTGAATGATTTTGAAGTACATCTTGGAAGTAAAATTGAAAATTTTTATGATTGTGATGGTAAGGAGAGAGTACAATTTTCTAACTGTGCTAGTGGATCAATGGAGATGCCATTTAATTAGATGGAGAAGTCTAAAAAGAGAAAAGGTTTGGGGGTAAAAGTCTAGAGATCAGATTTGGAAAACTTAAATCTGAAATGTCCCAGAGACATATAAGAGAGAATGTGAAATAAGTAGTGAGGTGCATGAATGCTCTGGGTTGAGAATGTAATTCTAGAAACTAGGGAGTACTTTTCAGTAAATCATGAGGGGTGTCAGAAATTACTATTCTAAATTACTGTTCATTCTCTGGTGTAGAAAATTCAACAAAAGAAAGGGAGTCAAATATTTTAAACAGGAAACCAAAAGAAAAAAGAAAAGTTTACATTTATGTATGTTATTTATACATATTTATCTATGTGAATATAATGTGTGTGTGTGTGTGTGTGTGTTATTAGTAGGTAGAAAGCTCACTGTGTTGAAATATATTCCCCAAACTCGATGCCTTAAAATTTGTCTTGGCTTTGTAGTGACAATAACTACCAAATTCTCTCCACAAGCTTTGATTTAACATGTATTGCTTTATAGCACATGGTATAGCAGTAAAAGATGGTGGGTTGAATTTTTCTGTAATTGAGTAGAATCTTGTTCTTCAGGAATTATCTTGTTGTAATGTACAAGAGTAACTCCTCAACTATACACACATCCCCCTAACCCCTGGCCCTTCGCCTAGCAGGCTGATTTAGAGAATCCCTGGGGCTATCAGAGTGGGTGGGAGAAATTATAATCTAAGACAATAATCCCTTGGATCTGGCACTGAACAAATAGTGGACGGTTAATACCTAAACCCACAAACCAGAAAAATAGCCTCAGGTCAGAAACCTAGAGAGTCAGGAACAAGTATGGATGTAAGGCAAGCAGTTGAGAAATAAAACACAAACAGAGCTGGCTTGTCAGAAACTGGCTTGTGCTTGTTGGTCTTGTGTGAGACGGAGGAAGGCCTGATGACTCCCAGGGGCAGTAGCTGACCTGCTGGACACACCGGAGTGGAGTTTCTGGGCTTAATGCATTGTGACCTTTTGGTAATAGTATGTTTCACAATCTTCTCATCTTTTAAATACCTCATGGTAGCCCTTAGCTCCATGAGGTTCAATCTTTGAAGTGGTGTAAGAAATGTATCCAGATCCAGGAGTTTTGAAAACACAGACCTGTATTTTGGGGTCCTTTCCGAGGGGTAGCTAGAGTAGTTTATGTGCGTGTCACATGGAAAGCTCCTTTAAGAACCTTATTTGGATACCTCTTCCTTTCCAACACAGTAGCTGCTCAAACCTTTACTCCATTTCTCCCCTCATTCTGATCTCTGCTCACTTTCTTGTGTGGTTAGGCCCTATACCTGCATACTTTACAACAAAGGGATTCCAGAAATAAAACCAATACACAAAAACACATATTCACTGTGGAGAGAAAAGACAGGGAAAACTCATACAATGGGGGTAATTTTTTTTTTTTTTTTTTGCGGTATGCAGGCCTCTCACTGTTGTGGCCTCTCCCGTTGCGGAGCACAGGCTCCGGACGCGCAGGCTCAGCGGCCATGGATCACGGGCCCAGCGGCTCTGCAGCATGTGGGATCTTCCCGGACGGGGTCATGAACCCGTGTCCCCTGCATCGGCAGGTGGACTCTCAACCACTGCGCCACCAGGGAAGCCCATGGGGGTAATTTTTGATCCCATTATTTTTCATTAATTTTACACATTACAAATATTTACCTTACTTTAACCCACATTTCTGATGGCTCTCCCACCCAAATGTAATACACACTGTTATGAACATCAGAAATTCTGTGTTCCCATCTTATTTCTTAACATTCAGCAAGTCACTCTATATTTTTGAGGCTTTGTTTCCTAATTCAGCATTTTAGGAATACTTCCCCATCCTGAATAAAAACTTTTTTAAAACAGTTTTCAAAAGTGTTATATCTTACTGTTTTTTAAAAAAATAATAGTGTATGGAATTATATGAATCCATACTAGGAGAGTATATTTAGTTTATGTATAGCATTCAGTATAAAATCTGGTACAGAACTGGCCTGTACTAAATGTTTATGAATGACTAGAAATCCTAAAATAAAAAGCAAGAAGTTAATAATTTTATGCCCTTATAAAAATACCATTAACTCATTTCCAGTTAATACTAATGGAATGTTTTGTTTTATTTTTAAGATAAGGCATCACACTTGAAGCTCAAGATATCAAGCTGAATAATATATACATACACATACACATATATGTGTATGTACATATATGTACACAGATGTGTATATACACACACACACATGCTGTCTTTGGAGAAGCCCCAGTAGGCAAATGGAGGAACAATAATACCACAAATAAGTGATTTAATTGCTTTTAAAAGTTTCATTGTCATTAGAGACTTTTAAGAGAAGTCTCTGTTTCTCCTCTTACCTCTATTTCTTAGCAGCTGACAGTCAATTACAAAGATCCTGTTCACTCTCAGAATATCTATCTTCCAGGAGCCTCTCTGTAAATTTAGACTGTAAATGAAATTATGTCTGCCTTTGTTATGTTTCTTTTTCTGTCGGTATGATTGCGCAGTACCCCCAAGTGGCTTGTTTAACTTAGAATTCAAACGTAAGAGTTTACTTACAATGCTTCAGTAAAGACGAAGTTGAACTCAAATTAAAAAGAAAAAGACCCTAGACCAGGAAAAACTTCAAAGCACACTCTATAAACAAGATTCCAGCACAGTAACTGTCTCAGAGATGGGGAATGACTCTTTTGGTTAAACAGGAAAGTAGAAGGCACCACAAGTCAGTTTTTTTTTTTTTTTTTTAATCTCTTCTCAATGGTCTGTGGGTTTTGGCTCCTGTGTATCTGTTAAGTGGTAATTCTAATCTTTGAAAGTCCATTTTCTTCCCCCTCTAAGAACGCTTGCTGTGATCTGAAGCCAAGAAGGGCTGGACAGAACTCAAGGTTGTTATCACATTTATTGTATAGCACATAGAGCTGCAGGACAGATTATAGACTGATTTAAATGTTATGGGGATGGAAAGGGGTTGGACGGGATGGGGCTGAGAGAGGAACTGAGAAAGAAAAAAGAGATACTGCAGTGAGGCTGTTTTCTGCCCAGGAAACAAAAAAGCCTTTTACCTCATATTAAATGTAATCACAGAATACCACTGCTCAAGTAAATGAAGTAACATCCAGTTCAACCCTCTTTGGATTTAGCAATATCACACAACCAGTACTACTATCCTAATGAATTCTCAGCCAAGTCTCAGAAAACTGTTATCTGTGTCAGCCTGTGAGCAAATTTAAAGGAGGTAGTTACAGGAGACCTGGGCAGAAACAGAACTGAGGAACTAAAAAACTTAGGCAGCCAGTCACTTAAAGATGTTACATATGTACTTATATACATAGTCAGCTAAGTGTACAGCTAGAATTTTGTATCAAAGGCCTTTGATGTCTTCTGATTCAATTACTGAATTATAATGCCAACTAAAATAGTGATTAGGCACTTGCTAAAACAAAACACTGATTCACATAATTCTAATCGGAGGTTTATGCAAAAGCTCATCTCTTGTGTTAATACTGGTTTGAAAGATGCACAATCAAAGGGGAATGGGTACCAGCAGCAACGCAGATGGTGGCATGCCATTGGAATAATATTTATTGTCTAATCATAAACTTGCATGTTTGTAAATTTTTGAAGTATAGATTTAAAATAAACTGTTTTCTTCAGAGTGATTTGTTTACTCCAGAACACTTGAAATTTTAAAGAGTTTTCAAATAAGGGTCAGGTTCACTAACACTCTAATAGCCACAGTTGCATGAAATTGCACGTGAGGCCAAAGCTTGTGTGGCTTTCTGAAGCTCCCACAGTATAGAAGATATCTAATATCATGTGTTAGTAAGAATGCTCTAAGTTTCAAATAACAGAAATCAGATTACACAAGTAGAAACAAAGAAGAACTTTTTAATTTTGCCTTTTGTAAATAAAATACCCACAGATAGAGCTGGTTGCAGATGAAGCTAATTAAGCGGTACCAGGTACTCAGGTACTTGCTATCTAAGACCTGGTTTATTTCCATCTCTGTGCTCCAACTTCCATGAGTTAGCGATATACTTTGGCTGACTACTTCCGGGGATCCGAGATGGCTTTCAGCAGCTCTGTGTGCTGTTTGACTGTGCACATTAACTAAAGAGTCAATAATAGCTTTCCCAGCATTCACAGCAAATCATTGGTGTTCTTTCAATTTGGACTGCCTTAAGTCACGTGCTCAACTTTCATTCAGTTACTGTGATATGAGATTTGCTGATTGGTTTAAATTAGGTAATGAACTACATGGAGTCAACCTTACCAGAAATTACCTGAAGAGTCTCCAAAGAGGAATTAAACATTGTTGCAAAGGAAGAAGAGGTGAAGGAGAAAATGAATGCTGAGAAAGTAACAAAAAGGCCTGTTACAAGAGTCTTAACTTTGGCAACAATTATTGATATTTAGGGTTCTTATTGTCAAACAATGCTGTGATTACATTTTAAAACAAGGAAGACTCCTTTATCAATCAGAAGATGGAGGAACTTTGTATTAGGCCTGTACAATTTGTATAAACTATTGTTTTAGGAAACTGAATGCTATAGATGATAAAATGATACTATGTTGAAAGTGACATTTTTAGTGATGACTTTTAGTTGTGCATATTTATATAAATGTCACTAAATAAATGAATGCAAAAAAAAAAGTTGAAGGTTATTGATAAAGAACCATCAATTACATTTCCTGTGAGATTATCTGGATTTAGTTTGCTTGAATTGTGGTAAAGTTCAAACAGAAACCATGTACTTATTTTTGTAGAATGAGCTAAACTAATTTTTTCTTCTGAGTTTGTTTGATGTTATTGTTAAGCTCTATCAGTTATAATTCTGAATCCTTACTCAGAGACCATTAGCCAGTGTTCATACTATCATTTGAAGAGATTTCATACTCAGCTTAATCACCAACTCCTTTATCTTCAAAACTATGTATAAATTACCTGTCTGGTTCAGAATTTTCTTTCTCATTAGGGGTAAAGAGCTTTATTTATCCAAGTTTTATATCTAAGTGATAGATTATTATTTTAAAAAACTGTAGGAAAAATTACCAAATCTTACAACCAGCAGAATGTAAGAAGCACCAACTTTCATAATTCTTACAAAATTAAAAAAAAATAACATCCTCATAGCCATTCATAGCTACATATCTTCTTACTATTTTAACTTTGGCATTTAAAGGTCTCTAGATTAGTTTCCAAAAGGACTCCAGATAATACAAACAGAAATATATGGGCTCTACTGACAATCACATACTGAGAATAATTTGGGAATGCTGAATAATAACAAGATATATTTGTAGCCACTAAGCGCTGGACTCTTCATAAAGTAGTTACTAGTATAATTACCATTTTACATATGAGGAAATGAAGCCCATAAATGTAAGATAACATTTCTCAAGAAAGTACATGGTAGAGAAGGATTCAAGCTCGGAGAGTGTGACTTT
This sequence comes from Pseudorca crassidens, assembly GCF_039906515.1. Classification (NCBI taxonomy): domain Eukaryota; kingdom Metazoa; phylum Chordata; class Mammalia; order Artiodactyla; family Delphinidae; genus Pseudorca; species Pseudorca crassidens. Next base: position 107,099,118 of record NC_090298.1, read on the forward strand.
AGGGATAGAATCCTTTTTTTTTTTGCTCATTTTTTGTGAAAAATTTCATGCATAAAACTGAAAACATTGTATAATAAATGACTGTTTACTCACCACCTGTTATATTTTACAATATTTGCTTTATTTATATGTCCATATATCTATGCATTTAAAACTAAGCATTTGAAATTATGGACAACATGACATTTCATTCCTACATACTTCAGCATGCATTTCCTAAGAATGGCATTCTTTTACACATCCAAAATAAAATTACCCACCTAAGAAAATTAATAGTTCCTTATTATTATGTCCAGCCCATGCTCAAATTTCCACCCTTTTCCTCTAAGTGTATTTCACATCTGGTTTGTTGGAATCAGGATTTCATTACAGTTAATACCCTGTGTGTGGCTATGATGGGAAACTGTACTCTACACCACTACATAAAACAGTCTTGTGGGTTTCTCACATTGTTAGTAGGAGAATTCACAGAGCTGCATGTCTAGCATATCTCTACAACTACAGAACTCTGCTTGAATAAAACAGATTTGGTTATTAATCACAATTAACCAGTTACTACTAGATTCATGACCTTGGGCTAGTTGTTTGATCTCTCAAAGCCATATATATATAATTTTTCATTTCATCTGGTAGTTGTGAGGATTAAAGAAGATATTGTAGGCTCTGTGCTTAGTATGTAATGGTTCAGTATGTGTAGATTCAGATTGGGGGGCATAACCTTGATTAAAAATACAAGTACGTGGGAGGAAATTTTTAGTCAGCATTTGGTAACCTTAATCATCATAGATTAGCCATGAAGATGGTACTAGTAGACAATCAGTTCAAGTACAGGAAGGAATTAGGAGGAAAACAGTCCTTTAAATTCACAACTGTGACACAGATAGAGTCACGATGGGTGGAAAATTGTTTCCAGTGCTGCCAGGCTGGGCTTATGTTTTTAATATACATGAATTCTAATTACAAAAGATTTCATCATTAGAGTAGTTTCACCACCTGGTGAGTCAAGGAAGTAGGCAGCTCCTTGAATTAGAGTGAGGAAAGGATCTTGTTTGGCATTTCATTAAGCAATAACATTTTTTCCTCTGTCGAAGTAGCAATCAAAAGACAAATTTCTTTAATCTTTAGAAAAATATAGTAAATAGATCACAATAGCATGAGAAAGAGAAGCCTATCAAAGTAATGAATTAGGTAGTCACATAGAAAATAGGTTTAATTTTTTTCTTTTGTATTGTTGAGTATTTCAACAGTGTTGTTCATCTTTCTAGCCTGTGTGTGGTACCGTGTTGCACAATAGCTGTGGGCAGTAAACATATGAGAATCACACGGATATTCTGCATCCACTTAAAACATGTATACTGATGGCTTAATATGCCAATGAAAATACAGTTTTTATTTGGCTGGCAGGCAGGGAATAAATTGTTTATTAAAAACTCATGGTAGAAGCAGAATTTTAGGCTACCATAAAATAAGGTCAACTTATTCTATAAGCCAGTTGTACCTGATATTTCAGCATGGCCCCACATTCAAAAGTTAGTTCCTATAGAGATTAAAGATGAAATATGTTAATTTCAAAGCCAGGCAAATATAATCTGCATAATTGTACTGCCTCCATTAGATGAAATGAATCACCCTGTGATATAAGCTTCTAAAATTCTTCCACCTAAAACAATGTAAAACATAAGACACCAACTATTTAAAATGTGTAGTTTGTGCAAATAAAGCATTAAAATAAAAACTCATCTGGTTTCACTGGAACACTATTCAAGGACTGTAGTTGCTCATTTTTCGGAGACCCCCACTATGTCATCAAACTGTTAAATCTGGCCTTGTCATAGACACTATCAAGCTGTTTCCCCAGACTGTTGGACACAATTCCAAAATTCTTATTCTCCTACTAGCTGTTCCTGCCAAGTCAGGGGAATATTTCACAATCAAGGCAGTGCAAAACACCTTTTTCTACTTTGGGGGAAAAAAGTCAATATAGCTCTTACGGTGATGGAGGAGAGATGCTGCAAATTCCAGAGGGGGCTGAATGGATATGGTTATTCCACTGGCTCACTTACACCTTTGTCTTGAAATGTTGTCTTTTAGAACTTTGTTATGCAGACACTGTTGTTTTTTTATGTATTTCTTCTTGAAAAGGCTGTACAAGCCCAAAGAGTGGTGTAGTCGGGTTTTTTGAGTGTTTGTTTTGCTTTTTATTAATTAGGTGAATGCTGGTCAAAATGTTTAGTTAGGCTCCATTAGTTTTATCACTGTTATTTTTTCTATGTTTAACTTAAATTAGCCACTTAATTCTGGTGTAACTCTGAAAAGGAAAATCAATTATACAATTGGGAATGAATTCCTGACAAATAAAACATAGAGTAGCACAAAAATCTGAAGATGTCTTAAAATCTTTCAGGTTTTAATGAATAATTTAAAGAGAGGAGTAATAATAATAAAAACAATAAAAATTATAAACAGAGAAAATATGAAACAATAACAGACAAATCATTAGAAATCATCAGAATGAATATATCCACATGGACACATATTTATGGTTTTTGAAAATAAAAATCAGTACATGGAAGGAACCCTATACTGGTCACAAAGATTTATGATTTTGAAGATAGTACTGAAGAATTCACAAGAAACACAGTAGAAAGATTCATAGGAAATACAGTAGAAGGACCTTAAGAGATGAAACGTATAAAAGAACAAGTTAACAAACAGGAAAGCTAGATTGAAAGATCCCAAATGTTCATATATGAGGTAGAGTATATGCAGAAAGGCAGAGAATATATTTTTAGAGATTGAAATTATTAGAAGAAAATACAAGATCTTCTCTGTATGACCTTGATATAGGGAAGAATTTCTAATAGGATCAAAATCTAGAAACCAGTAATAAGACAACCCCCCAAAATGGATTTTTAAATGTTTTTGCTGCTTATGATATTTTCATTGGCACTGTTCACTTTTAGTTAATATAGGTCATTGAAATTTTATTAAACTTGTTTTGTTTTTCTCTTCAAGACTTACCAGCATTGTATTTTTATATGGAATTTTGATGAGCCTTAATGGAACTTTTGACACTGTGGTTTTTATTCATAGGTTATGATACATTGATATATGCTTTCATTTTCTTTTAGTTAAACATATTTTATCGTTTCCTTAGTGATATTTTGACCCATGGATTATTTAGAAACACATTCTTTAGTTTCCAGTCTAATCCCATTTGTGCCAGTATACATACTTTGTATGATTTAAGTCCTCTTAAAGTCACTGAAAGTTGTTTTATGGACCATAAAGTTGTTTGCTTCTGAACTTATTGTGTGTACTTCAAATGATTATGTGTTCCATTATTGGGTGTAGGATTTTATGTGTCAATTAGGAAAAGTTGGTAGATTGTATTATTCAGATCTTCTATAGCCTTACTAATCTTCAGTCTTCTTATACTGTCTGTTACTGAGAGTTGTGTACAGGAAGCCAAGGTATAATTGTAGATTCATCACTTTTTAAATTCTGTCAGTATTTTGAGTTCCTGTTAGTAAGTGCATACCCTTTCAGGATCTTTATTTCTTCTTACCCATATATCATTATGAAATGTTCCTTTCTATTCCTGGCTATATTCTTGTCCTAAAGTCTACTTTGCCTAATTAATAAAGTCATTTCACCTTTGATTTTACAGTATGTATGTTATTTTAATACACAGATGAGATTCTGAGGTGGCTTATTAGAGGGTATGTATGTTTGTAAAACCAAATTGTGTGAGGCCAATAATAAAGTATCAGTAACAAGTTTACAAAATACAATGGTGAGTTCCTATAAGAAAATGAAAAAGTAGAAAGATACACAGAGTAAGTAAGATTAGCAATATATTAACAGTTGTTGAAACTGGGTGACAGGTATATAGGAGTTTATTATGCTATTCTTTCTACAAGGTTACTTTTTCCATTAAAAACTTAAGAAGTTAAGGAACATATGTAAGGAAAGGGTATATAACAGAAGATGAAAGATGCAAATTGTACTGTAGTGAGAAGAAAAATGCTAAGTAATATAATTCAGAAAGGGGAAAATGGCTTTTGCATTGAAGAAGGCAGATGTAACAAAATTAGTCACAAAAGAAAGAGAATATAAAGTAAGAAAAAGAAAAGGAGTAGGACTGTAAGAATAAATCCAAACTAGTTCTTTTTAATGAGGAGTTAAAAATCAATTAAAATACAGAGAAACATGAGGAAACACTGGTCAGTAAAATAATGGGGGGTCAAACCGATCGGAATGTGTGAGAGGAAAAAGTACAGGCTCTTAGTAAGAACAGAACTTAAAGCACAAGAAAAGTAAAAATTTGTAAACAAACATCCTGATTCCTAGAAAATATATCTTCAAATATAATGAAATTGATATCATAAATTGTTAATGATCATTAACTACAACAACTTTTCTATATACCTAAAACTTTGCACATTATGTCTGTAATCCTCACAAACTCCCTGCAAAGGCTGGTGGTAGATAGCTTACTACGAACAGAAAGATCCCTTCTCCATTTCAGGCCAGAGGACTTCTCCAAAGCTCATCCAGTTAAATATAAAGTCAGGTCAGAAATATGTATTTTTTTCCCTTTTTTTGCAAAACATGTACTTGCAGAAATTCAGCTGCTGAGTTAGTCAGACAGAAAAGTTCCCTTGTATTAATATAAACACAGAAATATTCTATTTCAAAAATAGTTGAAGCATTCCATTAATCTAAAGGTTTTTTTACATTTTCATTGTTTTTTGGGGGGGGCTTTGTCTAATAGTGTATCAAAATCAGAGGCGTGATTGCAGGATTGGCACAACTGCCTCTCCTTAGTTATATCACAGTCGTAAAGAATTTGCTTACAAACAAATCAGCATCGTAGACAGGATGTGCATGCCCTCCACCAACCTCTTCAAGGACACCATTAATAAGTACTTCTACTTATTATTACTTCTCCATAGCTCAAGCCTATTAGCTGCAAAGGATTTATTTGTTTGCCTTTTTTCAATTTTTTATATCTTTATTGGAGTATAATTGCTTTACAATGGTGTATTAGGTTCTGCTGTACAACAAAGTGAATCAGCCATATGCATACATATGTCCCCATATCCCCTCCCTCTTGAGCCACCCTCCCATAGGATTTATTTTTGACATCTTCTTGTTTTAAGTGTTTGGCTTGCCCTTCTGTATTATATTTTCATAGAGTCTAGAATGGAGCATGTACTAATTACTCAGAGTTATTCTAATCCTACTTTTCTGATTACTTGAAATTAATGGTAAAATGATCCTCTTCTTGTAAAGAGACATTAAATCATACAACTGCTAAGAATATACTTTTCCAAATTAAGCAGCTATGAGTTTGGAAAGTGGACTCTTCTGATATGAAGCTATAACTTACCAGAAGAAAACTGCTGAATTAAAGTATCGTAACTATACCTGGAAATTTAGTACTAACTACAACCTAATTGTAGTTTAATTTTGTTGGTTCATTTTTACCAAGCAAATTTCTTCTCTCAACGTAAAACAAAGTACCTGTGTGGAACAACTATTTTCCACTAGAACTTCTCTAGATCTTAATTTTTTTCTTTTAACCACACTCTCGCTCTCTTGCATGCCCATATCCCCCATGTGTATATTTTCAAAAGATTTGAAAAAGGATCCACCATGGCCTTTACATTTAATGCTATCTATCTTTCTATCTAAACTTTATTTATTCATTAAATGTGCTGTTTGTATAAAAGGCTAAGGTGGATTTTTTTCAGAGCTTTTATTTTAAAACCTATTACTACACTACAGCATTAGAATACCATACTGTTAATTTCCTAAGCGTGTTATGGGTTAGGTTTCATCCTTTACAAATATTATATTTGTAAGACATTTTAATTCCTGTTGTATCTGCAAGTAGTGATCTGAGTCATTCTGAGACTTTGCTAAAACTAGATGAATTTGTTGTTTGTTCCAAAACTAGTATTAAGATACCTGGTTTAGATGAATCCTGCTTAATGCCATAATGGCTCTGATATTACATATATATCCTTTTTATTTTGCTAGTTGTTAGATACGGTGTATATTAAATGGCTATTCAGAAGTAGAAAAAAGACATAGAATGATTTTGTTAATTGTATTATATCAACTAAAATTTATACCGACAAGAAACTTATGCTACAAAAAAGAGAATAGTTCAAAGCATCATATGATAAGAGAAAGAGTCAGTAAGGGGGTTGGGGTGGGGGGAGAGAGAAGAGGAAGAAACTGAAAACAGGGGTGAATTCCAGCCTGAAATATTGCAGAAAATTTAGAGAAACATGCTCTAGTAAATCAGAAAAATAAAAGTTTTTCAAGGGGAGGAAGATAAACAGAACATTTTCAAAATACAAAAATAGGCATAAAGTTTTGACTAGCTGATTTACAATCTTAAAATGGATTCACGTAAAATCTTCCAAAATTGTGTGTTGATTATATCCCCTGGATCCTGCAGATCTATGTCAAAGTCACCCTGACCTGGGAGAGTTGCATTATTTTTTTGTGTATATCAGCTATATTTTGACAGTATTATGCTTATTTTTTGCCACTTCTTCTTCCTCATTATCTCCTTTTCCTGCTGTTATTGCCACTCCATTTACATCCTTGCAGTTCCTTCTTCAAAAGAAACACACAAATGCAAACATTTTAGTTCAAAATGTACAAAAAAGTGTATGTACATTCCACCCATTCAAGTTTTTATACTTTTACTAAAAAGGTGCATGTCCATAAACACCACCTAATATTTTTTTGGTATATTTGAATGTTTATTTGTTTTCTAAAAGAAAAAAAATCACACTTTGTATTTCCTTTGCAACAACTTTTCCACTCTGCTTTTTAGATTTATCTATGTCTATGTGTACATTCATTTCATTTATTTTAACTGTACAGCCATAAATATGAGTCAAATGTTGGCAAATTTATATCGTTCAATCTAACATGTTGTCTGACCATGTCACCATGTATGTGTGAGTAGGAGTTTTCTAGGTTATATACCTAGATGGAGAACTGCCAGATCAGAGGTTACATCCATTCTCAACATACTTAAATCAGCCACATTGTTCCTGAATTTGATATTGACAAGGGTTGGGAAGAAACCAAACTTACAGGCATTCGGGACTCAGAATGCATATATCATAGTTCCTGTTGGTCCAGTGGTTCACATAGACCTCCAGAAACATAATGATTTTCAGTCTATACATTGCAGTGTCTTCTTGCTTGAATCTTCTTTTAGCAATAGTGGTCTTGCATTTGGATTGACAGTCACACTCATAAAACACATATTCATGCAGCACAGGGTTCTCTCAGCTCTAAGAAAGACTATAGAACAAAATACAGCAACAACACAGCTGAGGTCTCATGACTCCTGGGCATAGTGTCTCATGCCCTTTCATACTTGGGGTACCTGCGGTTAAAATATGAGGCTGAGTGGAGATGGACAGTCTCTGTGGAGGAAAGCCATCAGCTCTAGGGCTGCTTCAGCTTTTGTATAATGCTAGTCATATGCCATCCTCGAGTGAACATGACTCCTGCCTGCCCAGTCTCTAATTGTAGCTGAATCTTATCAATACTGATTATTCATTACTTGAAAAACAATGTCAGTTATGAGGCACTGATGCTTAGTTTGGTACATTATCCTCAATCAGATTCTGATTTATCTGGGATTAAATATAGGTATACGCCTATTAATTCTATAAGCTAGTGTTACAAGGAAGATTCAGCCAATGGTTAAGTACTCAGGTTTCCCTGAAGCTAGAAGAAAGGCCACAGAATCACCTGTTAACCCTTACTTCCAGTTTTTTCCCAACCCTTCTCAATATTTTTGTTACATTTCCTCCATCTTTATCTTATAATTCTTTTTTTTTTTTTTTTTGTGGTACGCCGGCCTCTCACTGTTGTGGCCTCTCCCCTTGTGGAGCACAGGCTCCGGACGCGCAGGCTCAGCGGCCATGGCTCACGGGCCCAGCCGCTGCGCGGCATGTGGGATCTTCCCAGACGGGGTCACGAACCCATGTTTGTGTGCCACCAGGGAAGCTCCTATCTTATAATTCTTAATACAGCACTTCTACAGTATTTGTTGCATAAAAATAAACATACTTACATATCAAAACAGCAACAACTACTGGGACCTCTATTATCTAACGAACAGTTGGGGAAAAAAAGCACATTGACTGATTATACAAATTTCTGATATTTCTCTACCAACTGGACTATACTTTTCCTCCATTTAGCCATAATTATTTGTAGCTTTTTAAAGGTTTGGACAGAGGTGTTCACCTGCATGTGTAACTTTTTCAAAGCTAGATTTCTGTCTTCATTCAGTCCCATGATTTAATACACTGGTTCCCCAAACCCCAACTTCCTCTTGGTATGTTGGGACCAGTGTTGAGGGAAATGCCAAAAAGTGTTTGCTTCTGAGGACTTATGGCCCGGGTGCAACTCAAGTGTATTGTGGAGGACTTCTAGTTTCTGATCCAGCATGTAAGGAGTTTATAAGCTCCAACCTAACAATAGTAAAATGGCAAGCAAGCTGGAAAATCAACAATTCTTCTCATATATGTTAGAGAGGTGAGGTCACTGTTGTGACAGTTGCAGAGACAGACAGGCAGATATGGAGAATCACAACTTCCCAGGGTAGAAATCCATAAGTAGAAACCTCTGTGGAAACCAGTAGTACCAGAGTAGGAAAGCCTGAAATGTAATTGATGAATTGCTGGAGGCTCAATGTAGACATCTCAGACTTTCAAACTCCAAGGGAACTCCCATACTTGTGAGTTTTACCTTGTAGAGCTCTACCAGGTTCTCACAGTGAATATCAGAGAAAAATCTCCTGTGTTTTCAGCCAGGAAAGGGCAAAAATATTCACTTTGGACTATGTCAGGATAGTCTGTTCTTAACAAGGCCTGCCCTCAGGAGAAACTGTCTTGCTTGAGCCTAACCAATTAGAGTTTTATCACAGTGTAACCAACCTGGGGGAAGGGAAATATCCAACTCTAGCTCCTGGACAGAGAAGCACTTGAGAAATTCACAGCTTGGGGGCATAGGCCCACTAAAAAACTGAGACATAATCATAGGACTACAGAACACTCCCCTAACCCCACAGCCCACCATTACATCACTGAATGTCTACTTACCAGAGTTTCTTTCACCCAATATATTACGCCCAGCTTTCAATGAAAAATTACAAGGCATCGTAATAGGCAATAAACACAGTCTGAAGAGGGCAAACATCAGAACAAGAGTCAGACATGGCAGAGATGTTGGAATTATCAGACCATGAATTTAGAGGAAGTATGCTTAATGGCTCTAATGGAAAAGTAGAAAACATGCAAGAACAGATGGGAATGTAAGCAAATAAAGGGAAATTCTAAGAAAGTACCAAGTGTATTGTGTGTCCCTCAAAATATTAAGCACCCCATGAGATTATCAGTAAAGCTTATTCTACTTCTAGTTACTGTAAAGTTTGAGAGTGTCATAAGGCTTCCAAAATTGCCTATTACATGAACTAGGGCAAATCACCAGTGATGCATGACTGCTATATCATGGCGATAGTCACCATTTTGCATATCTACTTCTTTAAACTCCCTTTTGGGTAGCATCCCATATACATTCACACATAGTAAAACTTTTTTCAAAAAGTGTACAGAGCAGGTGCTGACACATGCTGCCCTTCAGATTCTAGGTAGTTACCTTAACAAGCAACATCCTGATTCACAACAACACAGGACATCAGCTACCAGCTGCCAGGAGCAATATGCCTATTTTAGTGCAAAGATAGGAAAACCAAACACAGCACAACACAAACACAAAACAACAATCCAAATGGTAATTCAAAACTACTATTACTCAGGTTGGTCTTCAGCTAGCATCATCAGGGGATGCTGATTGGTATCTTTCCTCTAAACCACCCAAAGAGACTTCTTGGGTAAATCTTATAGTCATCTTCATTCAAATACCCTTCCCAGCAGAAAACAAACCCAGTGATTTCTTCCAGCAGTGGGCGTGAAATGGCACTACATCTGAAAGAAACAACTAAGAAAATTATTCTTCTGACCTGAGATGTTCTCTTTAAGACATCATCACCAATTTAAATGGTGACTCTCTTCTGCCAGGATTAACTTTTGTTTTGTTTTGCCTTTTAAAATTTCATTTGTTACCTATCTTAATCCAGGCTCAGCCACCTTGGGTAAGATCTCTGAATCAGTCACCCACTGACCAACAGGACAGATAAAGCTTCCTTAGAGGTTCCTTTTTGTCCAGACACAGGTTAAAGGAATGGAATGGGGCAGTTTTAATAACTAGACAATGGGGATGCACTTATAGTCAATCCCCATTCAAACACACAAAATGAGGACACTATCCAGCCATTGTTCCGTTAAGAATTTACACAATTTCAGAGGAATTAAATTACTTTAGCAAATGCAGTCACAGGCACAGTATACCTGACCCTGACAAGACAAGGAAAAGAATATGCAAGGTGAGAAAGATAGTTTGTGGTTGCATTAACCCCCTGTCATTCCCACTTCCACACCACAGAAAGCTTGACAAAGCTGCTGCCTTTGCTACTACTGTCTTCAGCTGTCCTGTACCTTTATCCAATCAAGTCACCCAGCCCTTCACATCTCTACTACCCCCATTTTTTATTAATCTTATTTTTAATTACCCATTCTAGTTCTCAATCAAACCTTTATTTTCAGTATGAGAAGGGGCATAAGTCTATGTGATGTTATGCTTTTTAGTGAAACGTATACCTCGGTTGAATGAAATGTAGCCTGGGACAAAACTGATAAATATTCTTTTTGAAAAATTTTAGGGGCATCTCAGCTACTGCTTCCTTTACAGGATAAGTGAAGCCCCCAAAAGGATTCATGTCTATTCCAGTCAGATCCATTTGAAGCCACTACATCTAAGATTCAAATAAAGGCATCAGCTTTTGCACTCCAGTCTTTTCTGAACTAGTAGTTGAATTTTTCTGTTGGGTAACTACATGGTCTCAATGTAATTCTTTCTTGGAATTCCTTTATTTATTCCTATATTTCCATAAGTGCATTCCCCATACAGATATATTCTTAATTATACAATCACCTAGGATGTACTTGCCTGACCACACAGCAAGGCAATTGAACATTACTCACAAGTCCATACAAATAAAAATTTTTCGTAGGTAAGAGCTCAATTATTTTTGAACTGCCAGACACACTGCCCTCAATTCTGCCCAATGTATAGTATTACACTTGCCCCCATCAACTAAGGTTTTTATCAATGCAAGGAAAATATTGGCAGATTTCCAAACTGTATTCCTAAATTCATGAATGTCCATCACACACCAGAAAGTTTGGTATACTTTCACAGGAGAAAAATCTTAGGGTTTACGAGCTGACAATTCTGGGGATTCTGTCATTAGTCCCCAAAGAAAGGCTGCAACCTGGTAATGGATACTATGATCTCCCTAACCAACCCTCCTCCCGTCCCACACACACACACCAGAGCCCCAGTCAGGAGCATGTTCCTATATATACCACTTCCATTTTATCTATAAACTCTGCTGAATGGCCCCAGTCTTATGGGAATATCTTTCCGACATTATCTATAACATAATAGTTATTTCAGTTCTCAGAATAATTTGTTGTCCCTCCGTGGTGGGGATGTATCACCACCAAAGCCCAGAAATGGGCCATCAGTTATCCTCAAAGGGACATACCTAGCTGTAGTGTCAGGTACTTTCTGGATCTTTTATTCCAGTGGTCACTGCTGGGGGACAGTTGTGAGACTTTTCTAGAGACATCAGTCTCCATGCGTTCACAAAGCAGAGACTGACTCACCTTCACAAATTACCATGATAGAAACTTAAGACTGTTAACACCAGTGATGGAAGGACCATATTGAATATAGGTAGTTGGGGAAAGCCATATTTTTAGATTATACTTGAAAAGGGTGAGAAATATTGGGGAAATTTATGGTGATGTAGTATGAAAATAATGACATTGTAGACTGGCAAAACATTTTAATGCAAGTTAGTCATTCCTATACAGCTTTCTATATGTATCTAACCTATAAAACAACAAATTTATGCTTCCATTCAATATGAAGCAACTAAAAACCACCCCTCTTACAAAGATCTACTCAAAAAGGAGAGAGACAAAAATCTCAATAGTTCTTGTATCCATCTTCTAATAGCTGTCCTGACACCTATCCCCAGCATTAATTCCTCCTCAGTTTAGTCAAAATCTTACCTCAGTGCTCTCTAATGCAAACACCAAATTATGATGTTAATTACCACCACTTTGTTACATAAAATAATAAGAGGAAAGGGAGAATTAATTAGTTACAATATTTTATATATGAGTACGTATAATATTCAGGTTGCGTGTTAGGCAGTTTTCCCCAGAGACTTTTAATTAGGGAAAATCCATAGCTTCTTTTTCCTTTCCACTTTTCTTTTTATTTCACAAAAAAGATTTCACAAGTCCTGGCCATCTTTATGCTTATGTCACATCCACCAGAAGTTTAATGACCTACAGGTTCTGTTCTTTCCTCTCCTATTAGGGAAAAGATATTGGCTTTATTTCCTATACATGATGTAGTTTATCATTTCTAAAATAGTTTTTCCATTCCTACATATTTGAGTGATAATAACTTTATCATTAAATGATAATAATGATTGTCACCAGCAACAAAACTAGACTTCTAAAGACAAGGCATGGGAAAAAATACTTGCAAGCATGTGAATTGTGTGCAGTTGGCTGTCCTGTGAAAGAGAATGATGGGTTATTAAACTGTTTTTTAAATTTCTCTTAATGATCTATCAAAGATTTTCTTTCAAAATGAACTCTTGGTGATGTTGTTGATAGCTGCCGCAGGCTGGGAAGGAGACTATTTCAAAAATATTTGTGTTCTGACCACAGATTTTGGAGGAACTCCACAATTTCCTTTTAAAACTTTAAGAATGCCTGCATGTGAATAAAAGAGAATATGGTCATCTGGGAAAAATCAGAGCTGGCCAAACCCAGGAGAGGGATGCCTGAAAGTAGGTCACTTGACTAATAGCTTGAGGGGCAACCTGTATTATTTTCTCTTCTTTTAAAGTGAGAAGGAATGAGGAATCACAATCAAAAATGTCTCTCTAGCTCTTAAATTCATCTGACGTTTATCATGTGGGAAAATACACTTACTGATACTGTTGCCATCCTTTTCCCATCTTGATCTAAGTGCACAGTGTATAATTGAAGGAGATAGAAGCAGGATTCGTTTGTTAAATCAGTTGGGCTACCACAATATCCTAGGTACTATATATAAGAAATTATTTAGGGGTTTCTTTAGGTGGATTATACAGAACCATTAACAGATCAAGAGACTAACTGTAATTTTCTAAGTTCCAAAACCCAATATGAAAACATACAAATCTCAAGAATAATTTTTATGCTAATATTATTTAAATATTTTATTTTCTTCGTACTTTTGTGTGGTAAGATCATATCATCTGTATAGGGGCTGATTGGTTCTTTAAAAGGAAAACATTTGCTTGATTAAAACCATCATTCTACTCAGTGCGTCCTTAGGGAAATCGTTTGCCAACAGAATTCTAGAAAACGCACTAGGAAATCAGTTCAAAGTTTACATTCAAGTTAATTTACCTAAAAAAAAAAAATGCATATGATTACCAGCTTGTGAGTTCTTTTCAAAGAACAGAATGAGATTTAGGACTTATTATTTCTCAACTCCAAAAGACTGCTTCATATTTAAGATCAAAATAGTCTCTTAAGTTAGATCATTGATTTATTAAAAGCAATCTCTTTTCCCTCTTTCCTTTTTTTTCTTAAGACTCAAACTTAGCCCACCTTGGAGAGAATAAAAGTCACATGTTAGCAAAAAAAGAAACTCTGGCAAGATGATTCCTGGGTACTTAAACTGGTCAACTTACTTCAAAACATCCACAGCTGCTGTTTCAGTTATAATTGAGGGCTTTGATTTCTGAAATCTGGACAGAGAATCAAATATTGTCTTTGATTGTAATTTTATTTCACTACAGCTCAGCCATGCCTTACTATAATGATTAATATTGCTTTTAATTTAATGAAAATCAAGTAGTGAGTAGATAAAAAAAAGACAATAATGCATGACATATTTAATACTCTTATTTATTGTTATTTCTTATACTGTACCATTAATGGATAAAAAGGCTGATTTTAAATCATTTATTATTTTAATATTGTTTTACATGGCAAATATAAGCTCCATATATGAGCAAGAGCTATATTTTTTAGTACTTTTGTAAAGAGTTGATTGTGGAGAGAACTTTAGATGTATTTAAATTTTTTTTAATATCAGACAGGATTTCAGATTTAGTAGTAACTGATTCACAGTAATGTTTTTAATAATTAATTTTGAAACACTTCTTGAGCATGAAGTGTCTATTACATGATGTGCTGGGATTGGAGATACAAAGGTGAATAAGACATTGTCCGAACACCCAAGGAGTCAAATTCACTACTTTCTATAATAAAAATATGAAGGGAAGTACACTGTAAATAAAGGCACTCATCTTGTACCAAATGCCCCAAACCTGCCACCCACCACCTATTCCCTACCTATTATATATTCCACTCACACCTTGTAATGTTTTTTTCCCATCTAATCTCCTGTTACTTAATCTTTAAGACTTACAACTTATAGATGTGTTTGTATACTGTATGTTTCTGTGCATTTTTATCCATGTGTTTAAATATGTGTACATAAGAGCAGGGGATTATAGATATGCATGTAGTTTAAGATTTTTAAAATACCAATATGTTTTAGGATAATTAAAATTACAAAAATTATGATATTCATCAGTGTTATAATCAAAACTGATAGAAATTGGATAGAGTTAGATAAAGGAAAGGCAGGATAGCATCTCTGTCCTACGTCTTACATGTACTCTTCATCTTACATACGTATAGCAATGCACAAGAGCACACACACAATAACCTTTTAAATGTCTTTACATATACTACAGCTTTCTTCATCAACCCCTGGAATTAACTGAATGAATTAACTGAAAATTAACTGAATTTTATAATTCTATTATAAAATATCAAAATTAAAGTTTTCTTTTTGTAAAGTTTTTACACCGTTTTAGATTGTAAAGTCATTACGTAAGACAGAAAGTTACCTTAGAGTCAAAAGTAGTTTCATAAATAATACTAAACTTGGTTGGATATACATAACTTTGAGTATAAATGTGTATTGCATACTTATATAGCAGAGAGTAAAGGTTATATTTGTACAATATTATAGTGTTTTTAATTACACAAAATGAAGCTTATACTTTAATTCATGTTAAGACATACATTGTGACTATACTGAACAATTTTCATAAAAACTATGTTTATGTTGTCTCTCTTTGTTCTAAATGTCAATTCTTTATCCTTCTGTTCAAAGGCTCTCTACCATTCTTATTCACAACAACTTAAATGCGTGCCTTATAAGCAAGATAACTTATATGTGCCATTTCTATAAAGAGACCTGTATTTAAATGTTGGAAGTATAACCTTTTGAAAGGATGTATGTACATTCTGTGCTCCAAGTGGGGGTAGTAGCCATTTTCAGAAACACTCACTGAAACCATGGTCAATATGTCTGTCTGTAAGGGCTGAAGCCAGAGAATGGATATTCTTCCAGTTATAGAAGTCTCAAGTCAATGTTACCCACTTACTGAGTTTTGATGGTACATTTAAAACGTGATTTCTAGCTTAATCAAAGAAATTCCAATTTGTTACCTTATTTATAAACAAAAATAATTGTATGTTTTTTGTACCTGGGTTAGAATTTGATAAAGTTTCACATTTGATGAGAGTTGAGTTTTAAAATATGTTATTAGGCGTGTTACATTGATACTTTTATATATTGTAATATGATTCCCATGTAGCAATATTTATCACATTACATAGTTAAAATACAGTATTATTGTCTATATTCATTATATTGTGCATTCAATCTCTATGGCTTAATTTACTACTCATTTTTAACTCACTTCTCACAGACTCCTTCTCCCTCTTAGAGGTGAACCTGCTCATAGGGAACAAGGGTTCTCCATTGCCTGTTCATGTATAAGTTGTTCAGGGATCTACTCCATTAATAGAAGCTGACCCTGATCTAATAATAAATGTGAACAGGTGAATCCATTTGCCTAATGCTAAGAACCAACATGAGGAAGACCACTTGACTAATAGATCTTGGACTTTGTCAGTAATAAGTATGGTATTTTAGTTGCTAAACAATGTAACACTGTTTTTATAACCCAGCTTGTGAAGAGGAATGTTATTTGTTAGGACTCCTCAGAGATTCTCAACAGTTTATTTTGGTACGGCACAAACAGTGTGGGAGATTTTAGTGGAAAAGGTGTTGGGGTGATTCTACAGATAGGTAAAAAGGATTTCAATAGGAGATGGCAGTGAATGATATACCAGAAGAGAGCTTCTTAGAATTTTGGGAAGTTTGCCAAAAGCTGAAGTGCTTATGGATCACTTAAATTTTATCAGTGGATCTTCCTGAAGAAAGATATAGGTATAGGAATGAAGAGAAGGAAAACACAAACCATGTTTGGATGACAATGAGTAAATAAATGAGTGAGAAAGAGAGTTAGTTATGAGTAGGGAATAAGGGGGAGAGTAGGATATAGATTGAAAATGAGGGGACTTGATGCCAAATGAATGTTTTGGGGTTTATTCTTTACAACATAAGAAATCATTCAAAGTTTTCAAACAAGTACAAAACATGGTCAAAGTAGATGATTTCATGCAACTGAAAAAAATATTAAAATCCACGTATACTTGAGAAGTATAAACTTCCCTAGAGCAAGAAATGGTTCTTTTAAGTAATGTAATCTTGAAAACTTTCTTCTGCATGGAGACAATAATTAAGCAGCACAGTGGAGAGAGAAGAACAGTGAAGCAGATATATAGAAGCCTAAACATTTGCTCCATTTTTGAAAGTAACTAATGAGGTCATCTTGGATAAGTCACTCCAATCCTGGAAGCTTTTCTTCAGCTTTAATAATTCTATGATTCTGTTTTTCACCATTGAGTTTGTAATATTAATTGAGAATTTGTCATATAAGGTCTTTAATATGTTGAGGTGTTTTCCTTCTCTACCCAATTTGTTGAGAGTTGTTATCATGAGAGAATGTTGTATTTTGTCAAATGCTTTTTCTGCATCTGTTGAGATCATCATGTACTTTGAATATTTCATTCTATTATTGTGGTGTATCATATTTATTGATTTGCGTATGTTAAACCATCTTTGCAATCTAGGGATAAATTCCACTTGGTCCTGGTGTACAGTCCCTCTAATGTGTTCTTGAATTTAGTTTGCTAATATTTTGTTGAGAATTTTCTCATCTATTTTCATCAGAGATATTGGTTTATAGCTCTCTTTTTTCATAGTTTCCTTATCTGGCTTTGGTATCAGGATAATGCTGGCCTCATAGAATGAGTTTGAAACTGTTGTCTACTCTGCAGTCTTCTGGGGGAGTTTGAGAGGGTTGGTATCAATTCTTTAAATGTTTGGTAGAATTTGCCATTGAAGCCATCTACTGCTAGGGGTTTCTGTGTCAGGAGGTTTTTGATTATACATTAAATCTCTATTCATTATTGGTCTGTTCAGATTTTCTATTTTTTTTTATCTGATTCAGCCTTAGTAGGTTGTGTTTCTAGGAATTTATTCATTTCTTCTAGGTTATCTAATTTCTTGGTAGGTATTGGTTCATAGTAGTCTCTTATAATCTTATGTATTTCTGTAGTATAATTTGTAATGTCTCTTTAATTTCTAACTTTATTTGATTTTTCTCTTTTTTCTTAGTCTAGCTTAAGTTTTGTCAATTTTATCTTTTCAAAAAATCAGTTCTTGGGCTTCCCTGGTGGCACAGTGGTTGAGAGTCCACCTGCCGATGCAGGGGACACAGGTTCGTGCCCCGGTCCGGGAAGATCCCACACGCCACGGAGTGGCTGGGCCTGTGAGCCATGGCCGCTGAGCCTGCGCGTCCAGAGCCTGTGCTCCGCAACGGGAGAGGCCACAACTGTGAGAGGCCCGTATACCGCAAAAAAAAAATCAGTTCTTAGTTTCATTGATTCTTTCTATTATTCCCTAGTCTCTATTGCATTTATTTTTGCTCTGATCTTTATTATTTCCTACTTTCTGCTAACTTTGGGCTTAATTTGTCCTTTGTTTTCTAGTTCATTGAGATATATGATCAGGTTGTTTGGGATCTTTCTAATTTCTTAATATTTGCATCTGTTGCTATAAACTTTCCTCTCAGAACTACTTTACAGTGTCCCATGGGTTTTTGGTATACTGTATTTCCATTTTCATTTATTTTGAATTTTTTAACTTCCCTTTTGATTTCTTCTTTCACTCATTGGTTGTCCAAAAGTATGTTGTTCAGTTTCCACATATTCATAGATTGTCCATCTTTCCTTTTTTTGTTGATTTCTGTTTTCATACCACTGTGGTCAGAAAAGACATTTGGTATGATTTCAATCATCTTAAATTGTCTAAGACTTGTTTTTTGTCCTGTCATATGATCTATCCTGGAAAATGCTCTGTGTACACTTGAGCAGAATGTGTATTCTGCTGGTGTTAGATGGAATGTTGTATATATGTCTGTTAAGTCCGTTTGGTCTAAAGTATGGTTCAATTCCAATATTTCCTTGTTGACTTTTCTGCCTCTAAGATCAGGAACAAGACAAGGATGCTCACTCTCACCACTCTTACTCAATATAGTGCTGGAAGTCCTAGCTAGAGGAATTAGGCAAGGCATTCAAATCAGAAAGGAAGAAGTAAAATTGTCATTATTTGCAGATGTTATGATTTTGATTTGTTTGTGCAATTAGGTAAATAAGGACCCAATTTTTTTATAGCTTTCTGGTCTGCCTATCTTTGTGTATTAGCGATGATCACATTCTTGCATGTTAGCATCTCAATCAGGAAGGAGAGAACTTAGATGTTCTCTTGACTTCACTCTGACCTTTTATCTTTCCCAGAAATCCTTCTCCAGAAGACTTCCCCTTATATTTCACTAGCAAGGAATGGGTTTAAGTTCTATCCTACTGCTAGTGATGCCACCAAAATTGTCCTGGACACTGGGGCTAGGCACATTGTTGTTCTGTTGTCTGGAAAGAAAAGAGAATGGCTGCAGAGAAGACAAAAAGAATATTTGGCAATTTTGACAATCAATAAATCTAATTTTATTCAGATCAACAATAATATATTAAATCTCCTTTGTTCCAGAGGCTTGGATATTAAAATGAGACAAACCACTGTCCCTGTTCTTAAGAAGCTCACAATATTTTACTAAACTTCTCCTCTTTGCCAGCTTTATGAATATATATTGAATAAATTAGTTGAGTGGAAAATAATTATCATATAGATATGCCATCTGGAGAGCTGATATAATTAATAAATCTTGGTTTAGAACTCATGACTCTAGACCCAGAGCCAGTATACCTTTCATCAGGTATTAATTTATATGCTTGAAAAATCACATTGTAAAATTTTGTTTAATCGCCTAACCATAAACCCATCCTCCTTTTTAAAAAGTGTGGACATTCTGCTTTACATATAAACATTTTTGACAGAATTAATCTTTTGGGTCAGATCAGATTGGAGCTCATCTAATTGGCTTTTGGTCACATCCAGTAAATCCACCAACCAAATATAACACTACTGCTCTTAATTTCCCATTGGGATAATTAAAGGATGCTGGGCTTTTACAGGGATGGGACTTCATTCAATTCATATAAAGGAAGAAAGACACATAGTCATAAAATAAAATGATCTTGAAGTTTTCTGCAGTTTATTTCAAAAATATCCTGTTGAAGGGCTACTTTAAAAATGAAGAAAATGTTATGTTAATTGGAAGAGCTATTTTGAAATGCCAGTTACATCAACACAGTGTGTTTATTCTTAGTGTATAATATTCACCAGACCTTCTAAATCCCACAGAAAAGTTCTGAAACAGGAGAAAAGGTCCAATCCTAATTAGAAGCGGGTTGATCAGAGGAATTTATTTAAGGGGGATTAACTCTCCATTCAGAAACAAAGGGCCAAATTCTTATTCCTTCTTAGCTTTAAAAGGAGCTCCAAGCAAGTAAGACAAGTGGCGTGAAGAGAAGGGAAATGGAACTTGGCTCCATTTCTCATCTTTCTGAAGGTGAAGAGGGATAAGTGATGGCCTCAGGCTAGATAATTAGAAGCCTGAGTTGCAAACATGAAGCAGTAACATTGGATATTACACTTTTAGCTTATCTTAAAAGTTTAAATTAAAATGTTGCTTGGGGGCAAAACCTTCAAAACAGCAAACACCTTTAACACTTTTTCCAAGTCATTGACTTAACATATGTATTCTTTGTCCTGTTCTGGAATTCCCAGAATATATTTGATATTACAGTATAATATTATATTTTGCTGCTGTGTACTAACTTGGAAGATGGTGCCTACTAATCATTATACGTTTGACATTCTAGTGTAGGTGTTTCAAACTACTAAAAAACGTATCGCTGTTGTTAAATTAACATATTTGAAATGTGTTTTCACTTGTAAAATTAAACTTTTTCTGCAGTAGGAAAGCTACGAAGTTACTAAGCAAAAATAGTAAAAAGGTTTTAGAAGTATTGATTTCAAGTGTTAGGTTGAATTAATTAATGTTCTTTTCACAGAAGAAATAATAACTATGGCTATTTTTGATCAAAATATAGATAATTATTTTTAAAGCTGCTATGATTATTTGTGTCTATTACACAAAGAAAAATCAATAAAGTTCTGAATAAATTGTCAACTCAAGACCAGGTGAAAACATTCTATTAAGCTCTTTCCTGTGCTTTCAGAAGATCTCAGATCTTCCTTTGAAGAGAGGGAATACTAAATTTCAGATTTCTGACCGGTGAAAGAGAATGTATTTCAAATTAGTTTTTCACTTAAGAAGAATTATTCCCGTTGAAGAAATTCTTACATAGAATGTCATAAATAATTGTTACTGTAAACCCCTTCACTACTTTCTCGCTACTGTGTGAATACAGAATAGTAAATTTACTTTCAAAATTGCATTGTCTTGAGATTAAACCCGTTAAACTTGCTGTGGCTGAAAAGAGGTAAAGAAGTTTTACTTCAAAATTACAAAAGAAAATTACATTCTTTAAAAAATAAGGTACCATTTTCCCATTTAATATGAAAGATGGTTTTCATTCTTTTAAAAAATACTTAGAAGTAATAACTGTCTTTTGTGAAAAAAAACGTTAACACTACAAGTACGTATTACATAAGTATTACAAATCCTCTCTCCCAATCTCAAACTGCTCACCCAGGAGTATGTTTTCTTCTGCATCCCTCCAGAACTGTCAATAGAACCACACTATAAATAATGTTTAGGAAGTCTCTCTTTTTACCTGACATAACTTATAAATCTTTTCATAGCTAAGACATTTATTTTAATGAGTATACTAAGTATAAAATGGTGTAGAGATAATATGATTTATCTAACTAATCCTGTTTCCAGGCTACGTCCTTTCCAGAGGTGCTGCAAATAACTTCTATGAATTGTTAGGCTATTTGTGTGGAAAATTCGTAGAAACGAAATTCCTTGGGAGCTGAAACAACAATAATAAAAGCTCCTTTGCTTATATTATAGAAAAAAATTTTCCCAGTTGGTCCTCTGTCTTTTTCAATTTATTTCTGATAGATTTTTCTAAATGAGTTAGTATTAAAATTTTAATTTTTATGTAATGAAATGCACTTTGTGTATAACTTCTAAGTTTCTATCACGCTTGTTAAGGATATACTTTGCTTTTAGATTAAAATGACATTCCCTCTTCTTTTATTTTTTTAAAAGAACCTATACAGTTCATTGTTTTTATAAATTAATATTAAGAAAGGCAATAGTTTAGAACCTCAGAAAATTAGTATTGAGAAATCTCAGGGTTCACTGAGCTTGGAGTACAGACATCCTTGAATTCAGCTTTCTTTAATTAGCCCAGTAATATTCTTCGGAAAGGAGTGTCATAGATTAAAATTGCTTTAAGATTTCTTTTGAGGCTCTTCTTGTTTAATTTGCCTTCAACACTGACTTAATAATGCCCTATAAAAGAAATCAGTAACTACATTCCTAAATATATGAAATCTATCAAAAATTTTATTCACACATGTAGTTTCTGTCTTTTTGCCTTTTCATGAAATAAAATAGTCAGTCTAATAACAAATATTTATTGAGTGCTTACAAAGGGCCAGTTACTGTGGGAAGCAATGAGAAGAGGTATACTTAGCAAAACAAGCACAAGAACTGCGTTTCTAGGGCTTGCAGCTCTTGGTTCTTATCCATGGAACTATGTCTTTCAATTCATTTAAAAATATTATCTTTCCCTTGACATTCCCCCTTGGAAAAACTGTCTATGCTTTCAAATGGAAAACTAAATTATCACTTCAAAAGTGATAAAATATTAACAACCCTTTAACTATTTACTGATATGTGCAAGTGCCTGTACTTTGCATATCACTTTTGATACTGTACACAACCTGATATGGTCAGAACTGGGTTCCTATTTTAGAGATGTTACACTTAGACTAAATATTTTACCCAAAGATACAAAACTAAACGAAGATGAGATGTTAAGTCCAAGCCAGTACAATTAATTCCTGCATGTTGTCAACAACAGACAGACCACAATTCTTCTTTTTTTTTTTTTTTTGGAGTTGTGCAATTTTAATGCTGACTTTTAAAAATTGGTTTAGGATCTATTTCCATCTCAGTTTTGTTTAACTGGGCATCCTTGGACAAAATAATCTCTTTTGGTTGACCTTCTATAAAATAAGAACAACAGTTCCTCTTTCACAGGCTTGTTAGCAACATTATGCCGTTTCATGACTTTAACTGACCTGACATATGATGTCAACCTAAAAACTAGACAAAAGTTTTGTATATTTTAAATCTTTATGATAGTTGAGAAAATATAAGACATCAAGGATGTTTATAAATATATCTATATTTCTGGGAATGGGTGTATATTTCACTTATTATTTCTGTAATGCATATATTTGTTATGTTGTAGTAAACTTTACATAAAAGCTTGAAACGTGGTTTCATAACCCACTAATTTTCAGTAGATTGCTGATATTGGAAATTTTTTACCAGTTTTGGTGATGCTTTCTGAGTTGGATGGCTGTAATAGTGGTTTACTTTCTTTGGGGAAAATATGAGGAAAAATACTCTTTTCATTTGAAATAAACATTTTTATTCAGGTAATATATAATTCTAAAGCTTTAATATTTCCAAATGTATACTGTTAAATGCTTCACTTATTTTTTGGTCAGTTTTTTTAGTTCCCTGAAACTCAATTTCTTTTCTGTAAAAAGAATAGCACCTATCACATAGCTGCCATAAAACTGAAATAAAATATCTACTTAAATATATGCAATGCCTTATATTTACATACTCAATGAATGGAAGTGGCCATTCTCCTTCACAAGGACAAGTCATATATACTAAATGTAAAATAGAAAAACGATGGAGAAAAAAAATGTCATTAACTGTTTATTCTGGACAGAGAGTCAATGGACTAGGTTTCAATATTACAATTCCTTAGATTCGTAAAGTAAAATTACAAATTTTTTTTTTACCAAATTTTTCCTCTGAAGTACTGTTGACGATAGAGAAAAATTGATAAAAATTCCTGACATTTGGATGAATACATTAAAATTATCAAGTGTTGATTTTAAAATTGATGCTAATTTTATATTTAATGCCATAATAAGAAAGGGATGCGATAAAAGGTGATAATTAAACCATAGGCTTTGGAGCAGAGCAGATAAGAATTTAAATCTAGGATATGACCCATCTAGTAAAACTGACAGATATATCACATTTATCTTGGCAAGCTGCGAATGGACAATGACAGTATTTTCATAAAAATTTTAATATCTTGATGTTATGATTTTAGATTTTCTCCGTATGCACTGGAAATGAGAAGATTTGGTATGGAGCTGGATGATTCCACAAATGTTACCAATACACGTAAAAATATTTGTTTTTGTAGATTATTTTAGTCTGCGACCCACAGAACTGATTTTACTGCTGTAACAGATTGAGTAAACAAGAACTTAAGAAGTAGACATTTCTTTCTCTCTTGTATAAAATTACAGGAGTTGGTCCAGGACTGTAGGGAGGTATCACAGTTATTAGAAACCCAGAATGTTTCCACTGTGTAGCTCTGCCATGTATAATAAGAGTCTTCCATCTAACAGTCAGTAAAAGTTGCCCAAGTTCTTGCTATTACGTTTCATTCTAGGTAGTGAAATGCGGCAAATAGAGGGGAGGGCTTGATCCTTTTAGGACATACTGTCAAAGTTGCACACCTCCCTTTGGGTCACTTTTCCCTGGCCCCTCCTTTCTACTATGGCAGGTGGAAATTATAGTCTTTAATTTAGTAGCTATACACACAGATAGCAAGTGAGAGTCCTATAATTAATGGAAGAAGGGGAGCATAGATAATACAGGAACTCTCCAGTGTCAGTTACAGTCCCATTTATGTTCCTGCCAGGCAAGACGAATCCAGAAGCAAGGGGTCAACATTAGTCTGGATTACACTCTGCTTTCATTTCTACTGCCTGTTCCCACCAGTTTCCTGGATCTCTCAGGGACAAACAAACAGATGGGCACTGCTGCTTTGACACGTGGCTCTTCTCCATAACCGACATTTTCAAAACAGCATGGACCTAAGTCTTAACCTTAACAAATTGGAATATACTCTAAAGAGCTAATTGAAGAAGGAATTTCAGTAAAACCAAGCAAAACAATGAAAGCATTTAGAGGGTTGAAAATGAAGTGTATCAAGTAACAACAAGCAAAGGAAAGGTTGATTGGATAAATATTCCTTAATTGGCCTTGATGTTTAGATAAAGACATAAACCCGAGTTCAGAGTACACAGTGTTCAAGTCTACTAAAACATCATTCCATTTGAGAAACTGAATTTTCTTAGTTAAATCTTGTACAAATCCACCATCTTTCTGTCCTTACATTTCTGGGACCTCTGGCCACATCTTCACTCTTTTGCTGATCTTTTAATCTTATGAAGCCTGTCCTTGTCTCTGGGTCCCCTGAAAATATTTTTCTATACATTAGTTTAACCTGTACCTTTGTTAACCTGAATTCCTTCTTTTTTGGTTCTTGGAGATCTTCTGGTCTTTGTCTTCTGAAAACTTACCCTGAACCCTTACCTATGACACTTGGTTATATTATGGCCTCTGAAATCGCCGATTATCCAGTTTTGAGGGCTGGTTCTCCTGTCGGTGAAATGATGGTCTTTAACTCTCCTTCACAGCAGCAGGACTACTTAGTTCTCCTTGATAGACATCATCATTTTCTAGAGCTGACCAATGTGGTCTGAATGTTTGTGGCCCCTCCAAATTCATATCTTAAAATCCTAACCCCCATAGATGTCAGTATCAGGAAATGGGGCCGTTGGGCGGTGCCTAGATCATGCAGGCAGAGCCCTTATGAATGGGATTAGTGACTTAGAAAGAGGTTCCAGAGGGATCCTGGTCCCTCCCACCATGGGAAGACACAGGAAGAAGGTACCATCTGTGAACTAGGAAGAGGGGGCCTCACCAGAACACAATCATGGTGGCACTTTGATCTTTAAATTCCCAGCCTCCAGGACTATGATCAGTAAATTTCTGTTTTTTATAAAGCTACCTAGTCAGTGGTATTTTGTTATAGCAGCCAGAACGGACTAAGATGCTGACCATTCTGAATTAGGTCTACCAGGAAACCAGAGACTGACTCTCATCTCTTCCAATTTCAAAGCCTATGGTATCTTTTTAGAATGTCAATTATCTTTATCTCTGAGATGCTTCAAACTCTAAAATAATTTGGAAGGATTTAACTTCAGATTACCAGACTTGCTCAATCACCCATCATTTGAATATTCTCTTAAGAAAAGGAGAAAGTTTTCTAAGATTGCACAATTGTCAATAATTCATTTATTTCCTGCTACTAGATTATGAATAAAATGTTTTATTAATTTCTGTAATTGATCTTCATCTTGTGCTGTCCTCTGGATCATTATTGGTCTCTGTGGCAGTTTCCTCTCTGCTACATCACTGGATACCCTAATGACACTTCCTGTTGATGTGTACTGCTGATAAACTCAAGACCAGTTCACTTGCTTTGGTTGGGTTTCACTGGTCCTTCATGAACACCTTGCCCCAGCTTTGTTCTTTCTCTTAAAACAGACCACCCCTAAGGATTACCCATAATTTTCAGGGGCAACTGAAATAGAATGCCCTTATCCCTCATCCTGGCAGGCTTATGACAGAACTGCTGGCCCAGTCCTCAGCTGTCTTTTACCTTCCTACTGAAAACACATGAAAACTTCTGAGAAATTGGTAGGCAACCCCTCTCTCAGCCACTTGTAGCTCACTATCTGGTAGCACATGTTGTATACAGACTTCATTAAAAAGATTTAAAATTTTTCCATTCTGTACTTAAGCAAGCCAAAAATAAGACTCACTGCTTGGGACTGTCTTAAGTTTATTTGTTTTTTCCCAACCATTACCCACTCTGAAACCAGATTTTCAGTCTGGAGTAATAAAAGTCCAGTTGACCATTCGCTCCTCACATTTCTCTCTCTGGACAGCTCTCTTTTATTGCCCTTGGAAATATCTCCATCTACTCCCTTCTTAGGTGGGAACTTCCTGCTTGATATAGTGAGTTTTCTTTGCCCGTGACTGGAGTTAAACACAATATTTTCAAATTATATTTATTACCTCTGTATTTTCTGCTAATATAGATATTTCATAATTCACAGAAAATTTTAAAAATATTAAATATAATAGATGTAATTCTCTCTTCTTTATACAAAACATAATTCTCTGTTCCTAGACAGTTGCAATAGCCATTTAATAATTCTCCTTTCCTGCTTTTTCCTCTCTTCAAGTTGTTTTACAGCCAACAGCATAAGTGATCATTTCAAAACATGAAACAGACTGTGTCATTTACCTAAGGTTAAGTTTTCTACTTGGCCCTCCAATGGTCCAAAGATGATATTTGTCTCTTTAACCGGAATTTATAGATCTATGAATCAATGTCTTGAAGATTTACCTCTGCATTTGTTGTTCAGAGTACCTAATAAATTTCTTTCAAAAGTGTTCAAAGGCTGTTTTCATCTTGATGTCTATTCCAAAACACCAAGTCTCCAGGTTTTGGATCATGCAAGAGTTGATTAGTTGGACATTGAGGAAAAGTCGCCCATATCTTTTGATAAGACCGTGTGTACTGTATGAGTTCCCTGCACTATATGACCATGTCATCTTGCAACAAAGTAGAGCCAGAGATCATAAGTGATATCATTGGATTTATGAGTTAGCCTTTTCTAACTTCTAGAGAGCCAACTAACTGCCAAGTAAGTTGATGTCTTTGGAACTATAGCTATGGACATTACATTGGGCCGAGGAAGTTCAACTGTTTTGGAAAGTTTGGCTCAGTTTAACATAAGAATTCCTTCCATTTGCCTGCAGATGGAGAATGGTACAGATTTGGGATCAACAAACATTTTTCATAAAGTGTCAGATAATAAATAATTTAGGTTTGTGGCCCCTTTGGTAACTAGGGTAACTACTCAACTCTGCTGCTTATCATATAAGTGGTAATAGACAATATGAAATGAATTTGTATTCTAATAAAACTTTATTTTTAAAAACAGAAGACTGGATTTTTCCCATGAGCCATTGTTTGCCAACACGTGGCAAAGACAATGGTGTATTTGATTAAGTGGTAGTGCTTTGTAGAATTTATTAATGACAGTAATTCTAAAGGTAGTTTAGGGTTTCCCAAGCAAGAAACATGAAACTGAGTTGTGTTTTTGGTGTTCTCAGAATTGTAGCTCTTCAAGACAGAAAGGACTCATCCCATCCTGAAAATAAGCAGACAACAGTGAGAGCAGATTCATATTCCATTGCAGTGGGTACTAGTATGGAGTCCATTTTAAGGTATTTACATGGGTCCTGAAGTTTGACTTCTGTCCATGTCCCACCTTGACAATTTTGCTAGAATTGTACTGTTGGCAGGTAAGGCATGGACAAAAGACATACTCCATGATTTTTTTAAAAAATTTGCCTACGCTGTTGCTTTAGAACAGTGGCCAATTTATTCCTGCTGTGGTGGAAAGAGCTCATGGTAAGATCTGAGCAAGGTTTCACATGACCTCCTCTGCCTCAACCAGGTTACCATCCTAAGAATGTCAGGTAGTCTTTTAATGTAGTTTATATCCCAGTCATTTACAGTATTTTTTATCTGATGTTGAGGCTGAATTGTGGCATTCTATAATGGTATGTTTGAACTCAACTGAAGACTTGGTTTGGAGATATGTCACAAGTCTCTTTGCAAGGATGGCCTGGACAGTATAACAGTGAGCCAGGGCAGTCCCTTAACGCTTAAATCAGCCAGTTTTTAATGAGTCTTTTAAGTGCCTTTATAATGGAAACTTCCTTTGCACCTTTAGGGTGTCTATAAAAGTTCCTTGGCTTGTCCACTGTTTTAGGGTTCTTTCTGAGATTAGGAAGACTCACTATTTTCAAGACATTTCAATGTCATGGACACCCAGAGATATATCTACAGTGTGTTTATAAATCAACTTTTTTTTCTCTAGCTAGTTGGAAACTTCTAGTGAAGGCAGTCAGTTTTGTCATTTGAACTGATTTACCTCTCATTGTGGGATTATATTCTGAGGATGAAGTCAAATCTATAACAGAATAGCCAGACTAATAATTTCTCATTTCTGTACGTGATCCATCAGTAAAGAGTCAAGTCTAGATTTTCCTAAGGAGTTTCTTATAAGTGTACTTGGGGCATGGACAATTCTGAGACAGATACTAAACACTTGTTTCTCTTTCTTTTGATAAAAGAAGCAGAGAGTTTGACGTTTACGTGTTACTATGATGAGTAGTAATATATAAAGGAGAATATAATAATATTCATGAAATGTAAGCCAACTTGTGATGAAATAAGTATTTTTCAGTAAGTTTCAAAGTTTATTCAGTCAGAGGAACATTAGACTCATGAAAGATCTCAAAAATTATGTCAACAGAAGCCTTCCTGTGTTGTACAGCAGCTTCTACAGCTTGAGGAAAGATGGGATAGCCTTTGTTAATGGATCAAGAGAAATACTGTAATTGGCTATAAACCTGACCAGATGGTGTATGAATGCATAGAGAGAACTGTTTGTGAAGTTAGGCAAACCTGAAGTAGGGAGTTGTTAGAGCTAACTTCAGTTTGCAAAATGCAGTCTCTTGTTGGGAACCTAACGGGAGAAAATGATTTCAGAGAAAGTGGGAACCCAGTGTCTGAAAAAGCTCGTGAGAACTAAAATTCTCCTGAGTGGTGTCTTCATTACCTGCCTAGGGGTGCTTTCAATGACTTAAGGTCAATTAGAGTAAGAGGATTACCTCCTGAGGCATATTATGCCTCAGGTGGCAAATTATAGTTTTTTTTTTCTTGATACTTCGTGTTCTTTTTGTGGAAGATGAGTTTTGGATTTTTTTTTTTTTTTTTTTTTTTTGCGGTACGCGGGCCTCTCACTGTTGTGGCCTCTCCCGTTGCGGAGCACAGGCTCTGGACGCGCAGGCTCAGCGGCCATAGCTCACAGGCCCAGCCGCCCCGCGGCACACGGGATCCTCCCGGACCGGGGCACAAACCCGTGTCCCCTGCATCGGCAGGCAGACTCCCAACCACTGCGCCACCAGGGAAGCCCTGGAATTTTTTTTATCTTAAGTTTTGCCAAAGATAATCCACATTTTTGGATGAGGGTGGAATTATTGGTGAATTCGAGATCTTGCAGAGCCTGTGAAAAGACAAAGCTCATTAAATCTTGGTGGCATGACAGTACATGTATACTAGTTGATTCTCCCAAGTAAAAGTGAACAAGTGTTAACTACCTAAATGTAAATGGATTTGAAAGGAAGCAGAACTTCAATCCATAACTAAAATATGTTTCAGGTGGAGTTGAAGGAAAAATAATACTTACAAGGGCTACTGCAGGGATGAGTCCTTTGTCTGTTAGTCCTTCAAGAAAGGTCTTATTCCTTCTTTTTCTTCTGGTTTCAAATGGTGTTGTACAAGTTTGGGGAAATGTTTGGATGTGTCAATATGTACTTGGTGGGTTTAGCTTCAATAATCTTATCAATACAGGTAGAATTCTTGGCCCATAAGGAGTCTGGTATCTTGTAGAGATCTTAAGGCTATGTCTAAGTGCAAAGTAAGTCTGTGTCCAAATTAACTGTGACTGTACTGGCAGTAGGGAAGACCTCCTAAATTTAAAACATACTTTCTGAGGATCTCACAATTCGGCATTTCTACTTACATAATAAATCTCTTCAGATTAAATTGTTTGATATGGTATTATAGAGGAGAAAAACATTTTTTAAGGCAAAGGACAGCAGATATTCAACCAAAAATTAATAAATGTTTCAGTATTTTAAACCACTAGATTCCAGCTGAATAGTCCTGTATATACTTTGTGTATCCCTAAAAATCATAGACTCAGAGAATTTAAAGCTATAAGAGATCTTTAAAGTACATCTATTTTAACACTTTTTACTTACAATGAGGACCCTAAGAATGTTGAAGCAAGAATAACAGTTTACTTCTCTTTATATCTCTTTCCAACATTTTTTTTTTTAATTTTTGGCTGTGCTGTGTCTTTGCTGCTGCGCACGGGCTTCCTCTAGTTGCGGCGAGTGGGGGCTACCCTTTGTTGCAGTGCGCGGGCTTCTCATTGCGGTGGCTTCTCTTGTTTTGGAGCACGGGCTCTAGGCACGTGGGCTTCAGTAGTTGTGGCTCGCAGGCTCCATAGTTGTGGCTCGCGGGCTTTAGAGTTCAGTATCAGTAGTTGTGGCGCACGGGCTTAGTTGCTCCATGGCACGTGGGATCTTCCTGGACCAGGGCTCGAACCCATGTCCCCTGCATTGGCAGGTGGATTCTTAACTACTGTGCCACCAGGGAAGCCCATCTTTCCAACATTTTTATAGACAGTTTTTGACTCTGGTAAAGTGTCTTATATAGAGTTTAAACACTCAGCAATTATTATAAATATAATGAAACCTAGATCTTACAGGATGATCAAGTTTCTGCTGAAGTTACTCTCCTAGAATAAAGCTAATTGTGTCATTCTCTAGTTTAAAATTATCTTCTACTTTTTGCTTTGCTTCCAGAATAATTTTCAAACCACATAGTCTGGGTTACATGTCGTTTACAGTATGGCACCCAACTACTTCTTGAGTCACTACACTCCAAGTGTCCTACACTACTACTATTATCACAGTGCAAATCTCATCATTCATCCAACAAGCCCTACTATGTTGAATATATATTCATAAGGTAAGTTAAGGAAGGAAATTTTCTAAATTCTCTTAACAGTTGTTCTTGTTAACAGCATCTATACTTAAGAATTTTCTACATATTTATATTTTAAAGGTATCTCGTTATATTATACCTATTTTGTTCTCTTCACTGAATATTAACATATATGGTCCAAACCTACAATTTTATAATGTACTTGACAGTATGCAATTAGGTAGTCTTGGAACTTTTCTTCTTAAAAATAAATATTTCAATCTTCTATCATCTATCTACCTTTTTTAGCCCTTTGAGTTACTATTGTAGTTTCCTCTATACTCTTTCCAAGTTCCTTTCGCATAGAAAATGTGATGTATCACATAAAATAGTTTATAGTATTTGTCAAGCATTCATTATAAGACTTAGTCTAACAAAGTGATGATGCAATCTACCCTCCTGCTTATGCATGAATATGTATTATGTTTGCATATTAACAGTGGCAGTTCATGACTGAGTCATAGCCACCGATGAGTCATTTTCTTGATTAATTATGTTAGGCCTGTTTTGAGCTGTACAGCAAAACTATGGAATATGCATAACTGGATTCTGTAGTTTAAGACAGGAGCAGATATTCAGAGCTTGTATTCAACCTATTAAAAGAGGGAACCAAATAATAAGTCATCTATGATGTCTTTTTAGAGTAGTTTAGCAACAAGTATTGCCTTATAAAAGTTGAACTTCAGCTTCACTGAAGAATGTTGCTGTTTCACCTACATTCACATTGGAAAATGAATGACAACAGCTGTCTTTTATAATCAGTTTAGTTAAATTCCAATCATGTTTTCCAACAAATGAAATTTTGACTCTAAAAAGCTCTCTTTCCAGAGACTTCCATTTTACATAATGAAAGTGTGATCCAGGTCATAATATTGTCCTGGTTACTTCCTGCTTGAGTAGCTGTTACCCCCTCTGCCAATGATACCCCATATCTATACTCCCCACATATGTATTCCAAATGATCATTGACAGTAAAAGAGTCATATGACTCAAATAGGTGTAACCTGCCTCTTCCACAGCTCCAGGCCTGTCAGCACAGTGGGCTCAATGATCCCTTAATTAAAGAGCCTTAGCTTTTATTATGTTGTTGTGGTTCCTTAGTGCCCATGAATTCAGATACTTGACTGCCTTGAGTTTCCTTTTCTGAGAGAGAATGACCTAGGTTTTTTTCTGCCTCTTGTAAGAATTGTGGAGTTGGAAGATGATCTATATTGGAGAGACATCTAGACTATGAATGTTTTTGATGGTGTTATGCAAGTTGTATGATCATTCTAGGGTGAATTGTTTTCCTTATCAGTGGCAGTGATAAGAATACCTATCCATCTCACAGAATTGTTGTAATATGTTCTTTTAAAATAATATGCATGAGAAGTTTTTCTTTGTTTTTAGTTTAAAATCTTATGTAAATGTAAAATGGCATTGTGATTTCACTTCCTCTTCAATCAGTACCCTCTACTGGTTGTTCTTTTCCAGAAACCACGTGCAGAGATCTACATCAAGGTCTGGAAGAATGGTAGGCTGAAAAGCAGTTGAGCTGTTAGCAATTACATAGCCTCACTCATGTTGAGCTGCTAGGGCTTCTTCACGTATTAAGAACCTACATACATCAGATTAAAATAAAACAATCCTGAGACCTCACTCTTATGTATAACAGATTAAATGTTTGCCATTATAATATTTATACAATTTACAATTAGCCTCAATGCTTGAGTAGACAGAGTTTTATGTGAGTTCATGACCATCAAGAATCTATTATTGATGATGACACTTAAAGAATATTAGCACTCACCATTTCTAACCCTTGACTAGTTGGTATAAAGTCAAATTTTCCCTCATATAGCCTATATGTTGACTGAATATCTACTCTTCTTGATTATTTTCAGAATCTCTCTATTGTTGGGAGCAGCTATGTGCCTATTCAAAAAATTTATTTTCTGGCCTCCCTTGTTTATGGGGGTGGCTACTAACATGTGAGCAGAACCTACTGAGTGAGCTTGGGGAAAATTCTTTAAGAGCTCTGGAACTAGCAGGGGATCTTTTGCTTTTCTCTTTTCCTTTATCTTCCTATCTGCAATGCAGTCATGATTATGGGTGCACAGTAAACCATCTTGTGTGCATATAATGAATTTGAGGATAGAAGATACACATTAAGGATCGTGGAGCAAAAGCATATGAAGAACCTGGGCCCTGACAAGTTTATGAAGTCAGGGACTTTTCTGGCGGTCCAGTGGTCAAGACTCGGCACTTCCACTGCAGGGGGTGCTGGTTCGATCACTGGTTGGGGAAATAAGATCCCGCATGCCTCATGGGGGTGCAAAAAGTTTATGAAGTCAGCATCCTAGCTCACGTTACGTGAGAGCAAAAGACATTCTGAAATTAAGTATAAGCCACTGTTACATTTCAAGTCTCTGCTATAGGCAGCTCAGTATAATTCCTAGCGTTTATTGCCCTTCATAAAATAGGCATATTTATTTTTCTTTCTTTTCACATAATCACAAAACAAAACAAACAACAGTAACAAAAAAGACATACCACTATATGTATGTAAGCAAATGGATCCATGATAGAATATGAAGAAGTTGGACAATCTGTATATTCATATTTTCACTATGACTCATATTCAGGCATTCACAGGTGTTGATTACAACAGTTGCTATAAAATGTTTGTTTCAAATTTGAAATGGATTCACTTTAAATGCAAAGAAAAAAATGAATCTTTAAACAAAACTTTCTCCTCTGGAGACTGATGCTGGGAAATGTCAAAACAATGGGCAAAGTATGACTGAAGGGCCTCCAGTGACTGCCAGGTCCTAAGTGTTCCAGAAGATTAGCACTGTCATAAGCTTAATTATGGTGGATGGTGATTAGGCATTATCTTTGGCTGTTTTCTCTGGCTTTCTTTTTCTGACAGGTCTCTCATAATTAAACCCAAATTGGAATGAAAAAATAAGAAAATGTGCCATTTTAACCTACTTCTTAAAAAAGAAGTCAGCCAAAATCACACATCAGTTCATATTTATTCAGCTTGAACAAGGAAAGCAATGCCATTGGAAATTGATCAAGTTTCAAAAAACAGAAACAAAAAGAAACTGTGTACCTTTCAGATTTATGTTTAAGCAGAAGCCATTGTTCTCTTTCAGGGACTAAGAAAGATTTAGACGTGAAAATATGCAAAACCATAAGCCTTTGGGAAGAAACAGAGGTATGGGGTAGGCGAGGGAGGCTTGTCAGCATACATATATGCATATAAAATATGTAATATAAAAACATTTGGAAGAAAAGGTAGCATAATGGAAAAATACAGAGCGGTTATTTGCTGTTATCAAAATAAGAGCATATATCACTTTCCTATTCATATTTTCCTATACTTTCTAATATAATGAACATGAATCTTTTATATTAATAAAACTATTGAAGAAATATATTGACTAGAAATGGTGTTATCTGCCACTTTTTGATATATAATTCTTACTCTGTAATAACCATATCCTCATTTTTACTCTCAGCAAAAAGCAGTATCAAGTCCTCATTCTTTATCATAGTCCTTCATATACATTGTGGTGCTTTTAAAACTCTACCCATAAATGCTTTAATGCTCCTTTATTCAAGACGTAATGTTTCATTCTTCTACCTGTGAGCATGTGCTAGACTTAGCAACTTGCCTCTAACAAAAAGAATATGCCAGAAATATGTTGCTTCTGTGTTCAGATTAAAAAGATAGTGCCTCTTTTTTTCTCTGTTCACTCCCCATGGGGGAAACCATCTGTCATATTGTTAGCAGCCCTAGGAAGAGACCCATATGACAAGGAATTAAGGCCCTCAGTGCAACAACCCATGAGCCACTGAGGCCTGGCAACAAGCAGGGGATAAGCTTGGAAGTAGATCCTTTAACCCCATACAAGTCTTGAGATGATACTGCCCTGGCCAACATCGTGACAACAACCTGATGAGACACTCTGAACCAGAACCACTCAGCTAAGCTGTAGCCTGATCCCTGACCTCAGATATTGTGAGATTAATGTTTGCTGTCTTGAGCTTCTAAATCTTGGGATTATTTGTTACACAGCAATAGATAACTAATACACACATACATGAGGGTTATCCAAAAACATTCTTGGAATTCTTGGATAAAATGAAATTCCCCAATCTTTAGCATCTCCAAAAACTAAAAATACGTATTATCCAAAATATGGGTAAATACCAGAAAACTAAGCCAAACAAAGCAGCTATAAAATGGAGGAAGGGGTTCAACAACAATCCATATTGGCCATCAGAAATAGATAGAATTCAGAAATCGCACACAATATTTACTCCTGGTTTTCTGTTCTTCTCAAATCAACAGGTGGAAGTATAGGGAGAAAGTGACTGGACATGATTCTGAGAAAAATTCTCTAACACCCGCCCTTTGAATATGAACCATAGGTTTCATCCCAGACTAGGAGGAACGAGAAACAGTGAGTGGCTTTCAAGAGAATTTTTTGAAGGCCTATGGCCTATACTCTTATATTTGAATTTATATTGTCTATCATGTTTTCTGCTTTCTAGTTGTTTTGCCTCATCTACATTTTTCTCTCACTTCTTACATTTTTAAAAATTATTTTCTCTTCATTTTCTTCCCTCTTCTAGTTTGGAAATTGCAAAATATATTCCTATTCTTCAATTGGCTTGGTTACATTAATAATTTCTGCAAGTATGCTTTACTTGAAATCTACAGTTATCTCTACGGTTAAATCTACAATATCTCTACTCTCTTGCAGACTTCAGTGACTCTTGAATTTAAGGTCCATATGAGATACTCCAGGACCTTGTTAAAATGCAGCTTCTAATTGAGTAGGTCTAGGGTGGGCCTGAGAGCCCACACTCTCATCAGCTCCTGGGTGAGTGAGATGCTCCTGCTCCATGAGACACACTGTAAGAAGCTAGGCCTTAGGCCCACATAACTCCTGCATTCCTCTTTAGAATATATAGTCGCAACTTATTATTATTATTATATTTAAGCCTATGTGATTTTTCCTTTTTTTAAAGTATTATAGATATTACTCATTATTTTATGTGAAGGCTTATTTATAGTTTTCCATTTTCTCTGGTCTTCACTCCTTGTGTCTTATACCTGTCCTTTGGAGTCATATTTTTCATGTTTGATATAATTACCTACTAATAACAACTTTTCAATTTAAATGTGTCAGAAAACATCTTTATTTTGCCTTTATTTTTATTTATTTATTTTATAATTTTATTTATTTTATTTATTCATTTTTGGCCGCGTTGGGTCTTCATTGCAGCGTGTGGGCTTTATCTAGTAGCTGAGAGCAGGGACTACTCTTCGTTGCGGTGCGCAGGCTTCGCATTGTGGTGGCTTCTCTTGTTGCAGAGCACGGGCTCTAGATGTGCGGGCTTCAGTAGTTGTGACACGCGGGCTCAGTAGTTGTGGTGCACGGGCTTAGTTGCTCTGCGGCATGTGGGATCTTGCCAGACCAGGGCTCGAACCCGTGTCCCATGCATTGGCAGGCGGATTCTTAACCACTGTGCCACCAGGGAAGCCCTTGCCTTTATTTTTAAACTTTGGTATGCATCTTAAAAAATAACAGTATTTTCCTTCATAGCCAGAATATTATCTCATTGAAAGTAATACTTCCTTATTTATAAGAAATCTTATTTATAAGATAATATAGAGGCTATATTGTTATTTCTTATTCAAACTTTCCCAATTGTCCCAAAATGTCTGAAACAAGAGAAACCCAATACCATGGATTTAATTTGCTTCTGTGTCTTTTCAGTAAGGACCATTGTACAGTTGGATTTTTCCCCATGCAAGCAAGAAGTAATCTCTAGTTTATGACTTTTGTGCCATACAGATAGATGTCCAGTTTCCCTTCATCCATTCATCTTATGGTTTCAACGCCAATTGATAATTGTTGCTGGATTTTTATTGCCATCAAGATCTGCAATAATCAAACATTCCTCCTAATTCTTTCACAGAATTTTCTAGCTTTCCCTTATTAAATGGGGCTATTTAGTACCCTAAACTCCAGTTGCTATCTAAATGAGGAATAAATTTTTAATTATTTCTCTTTAGTAGCCAGATTTCAAAGAAAAGAGTCTATTAGTAGTTTCTTTGAATAGATACTTGAGTTTTTTTTAATTAAGTATCATCATAGGCCCAAGCATTTTCATAGATTGTGTTGTAATCATTTACAATAATTATTCTTTATTGAAGCCCAACCCAAACCGTCACAAATTTGACTAGCGGGAGGCCCTTTAACTTTGCAGCTCTCCCAGCCCAAAGTGAATTTAATTCCATGTCTATCCTCAAGGAATAGATGAAGCACAAACCAAATTATACCTGGCACTCAAAGTGAATCTCTTAGAGGAAGATAACAGGTCTGAAATAAGCTGCAAGAGAATTTAAAGATACATCTAAAATGTGTAATAAAGAGAAAAGTATGAGGTTCTGAATACTATTATTCAGGTCCTCTGACTTTTGTTGAGAGGATTTTTATTTATTTTTCATTCCTTCATTTAATGAGAATTTATTAAGTTCTCGCTGTATTCCAGCGATTCTGCAACTTGTTGAGGTTAAACTGAAGTCACAACATGTATACTCTCTGTCCTTTTTGAGATTTGCTGCAGTGGTGAAGGGTCATTAATCAAAATACTTTATTAATAAATTTTAAATGATCACTCTGACGAGTGCTGTGAAGGAAAGAGTAACAGTTTGGGGAACCAACTGACTTGGTCTGAGACTGCAGCAAAAGTTTCCTTGAGAATGTGATACTCCATCTTAGAATAGATAAGTAGGACTTGCATAGGTGGAGTTAAAAAGACTAACTCTAGGTAATGGAAGATGTGAATATTCAAATAAATAAATTTCAACAATCAACGTCATTGAGAAATCAAGTGAACTGATACTGAAACCTTGTGAAAGCTATTTGGATGCAGGGTAAATGCACTTATTTGTATACAAATTAAAATATCTGAAAGCATATCTCATAATTATTAATAGAAGTTTACAGTGGAAAGTTATGCTGGGAATTGATAAAGAGCAAAAGGGAATTGTTTGTTTTTAATCTTAAAATTTTCCTGTGTTGGAATTATTTTCATGCACCAGTATTATTTTTCAAATTCAGAAAAAGGAATTTGCATACAACTCATAGGATTAAATTCTCAAATCCATTTTTGTTAGTTAAAAAAAACTGTAAGAGAAAGTAAATGTATAGTCTGACATTTTCATAATGCCATGATGGTATCCATGTATACAGAAAGATATAGATGATCACTGTGCAGGCAAACTAAGATAACTCAATATAAATAATTTTTTTAAATGAAGACTCCTCTATACACCTAGAATAGGTACTCTGTACTGCTGGGTCTTGGAATTTTGTTTTTGTCACTGGAATTTTCCTTCTTAAAAGGCATTATGGGGCTTCCCTGGTGGCGCAGTGGTTGAGAGTCCGCCTGCCGATGCAGGGGACACGGGTTCGTGCCCCGGTCCGGGAAGATCCCACATGCCGTGGAGCGGCTGGGCCCGTGAGCCACGGCCGCTGAGCCTGCGTGTCTGGAGCCTGTGCTCCGCAACGAGAGAGGCCACAACAGTGAGAGGCCCGCGTACCGCAAAAAAAAAAAAAAAAAGGGCATTATGGCAGGTATTAGACTATTACACTTTTATTGCACCCAGTCTTTATTTTGTTGTGTCGAAGTGGCCTGTAATTCAACTGAGAAGCTCTGATTCTCTATCTGCAATTTTTTAGAAAGAGAACTAAACACTGGATTCTCAAATGAAAGTTTTAAGCATAAAGAATTTAGTCTTTTCTCCTAAATGTGTTCACTTTATTAGTTTTTGGAAGAAAGTACCCTTAATAGAGAAAGAGGAGAGAGACTTGAAAACCTCAGAGTTCTTCAGAAAGACTTCCTTTGCATAGAATCGTTCATTAATTTCAACCGTAACAGAAAGTAATGGAAACGTGATCTGAATGGGTACCTGAAAATTGAGTAATAACTTAAAACTCCGTTGAAGTTGTCCATCAGATATAGATAGGGTCCAGCTTGTTCCTTGTATTGTAAATGTTTAAATGTTGTGGATATTTCTGCCAAAATTAAAACTTTTTTCCCAAAGGAATAGTGGTGATATAATGTGAGTATGTTAAAAGCACTTCACCTTCTAATGGGTGGCATAAGTTTTTATAAATCATTTAAAATAAGACCAAGTGTATTCACAAATATGCATCTTTATTTAGAATATATGGAAACCTATTCCATCTGAAAGTTTATTCTTATTAAAAGTATTTTTTCAGGGAATAAAATAACATTAAAGCTGGAAGTCTCTGGCACAGACGGCAGATTTTCTTTTAGGTGTTCCCAATTGTGTACTGTCTGTCCACCCTCAATCTCAGTAAATTTTGTTTTCAGATTTTCTTACTTTTGTACATATACCATTTACTCCTAGTTTATATGCTTGTATTTATAGCATTTTATAACTACTGAAATAAGTTCTGTGCCTGTCCAACTTCTTTTTTAAAAAGCTTAAAAATTAAGTCTAGAAATATGTTTTAATTGAAAAGCAACAGACTAAGAATTAACTTACGATCCTAAGAAAAAGAAAGAAGTAAAATCCTATAAAATTCTCAAGGTATTTCCCCTGTAAATATTTGAAAATTAATCTCTTGGCCTTTTTAGTGATTGGTGTATTGATATTTAGTAAGGAATTATTATTCCAAAAATATATTTTGTGATTTTGTAAGAAAAAAACCTCTCTCTCAATGGCTTCGGAAGAGCTTTGTTACTCGAAAGAAAAGAGAGAGGGAGAGAGAAGGAAATAAAAGAACTGATGTTACGTAATGTCTTCGAGACAAGATGAGGTTACTGTCATGTTTTCAGATAAATAAATTATGTACAGTTTAATCCATGAAATAAGTTGAAGACCAAAAAGGTCACAAAGATCCTGAGTTCTGCACTCTGAAACAGCTGTTCCCAAACTGATTTTTAACATGGAAACAATTTAAAATCCATTGTTTTTAGCACTTTCCTGGTCTTCTTTGAGAATACTTACATGGCTATATTTTTCTAATGTGACATATTTTAAATATATATCATTAAAATTCTAATTCATCTTAAGCATGAGAATAAAGTTTAAAAGCTATAATTAATCATTTTTATCTAAAATATTTAGAAGAAAAATATATCAACGTTTCAGTCAATATCATTTAAAGTATATAGGTATGATATTACATATATATGCATATTTGTGTGTGAGATATAGATACATATGTGTGTATATATAAGCACGTATACTGTTCTAAATTTATAGTACATGGAAGAAAAATAAGATTTATGTTCATGCCTTTTTATGAGCTTACTGTAGTGAATTCTTCTTCAATTGTCTAGAATTCTGCCTTCTTCCTGAAGGCCAAAGAATCATCACCTTCCTTTGTCCACATTTTTTAAAAAGTAAAGTGATAAAAATCAACTTAAGTTTCTATCCCTAAACAAATATTAAATTGATGCCTTATTAGAGTTGAATCTATTACAGATAAATTAATCCTAGAGGGCTGAAAGAAGTAAATACAAGAGCAAAGATGTGTGTGTATGTTAAGAAACCGCTTCCCTAATTAATTTTTCTGTATTTTGAATTGACTCCTTAAAGTGCTTAGCAGAGTATGTGCCCCATATATAAACCCACTGTAGTCACCATCAGTAGCTCCAACCCAATGCCATGACCCAGGATCAAACAAGTGTCTCAGTGTCCAATATGATCATCTTACATATCCAGGGCACTCCAGAGTGTTCTTTGAGTCAGCTCACTTTTTAATCAGCATTTTAAGATTTCCCAAGCATTGTCCTGGCTCAAGATTTTACTGTAGGTCTTTCTATCTTAATTTTTAAATATATCCTCACCACCCCTATCACTCCTAAGGTCTAACGTTTCCCCTCCCTTGGTGTGAAGGTGGTTGTTATCCCTCTACCACCACAAAATTAGAGTGTCCCATTTTAATTGCTATAACTTTAATTTTTACCCAAATATCCCTATCCATGCCCAGAACTTTTATCAAGAAGGGACAGGTACAAGACGGGAAAGGGTATTTTTCTGAAACATACAGAGACCCATTATAACCCACATTGGCACATGTAGCCCCTTGGTGAGCAGTGTACTTATCCAAGTGGCCATTACACTTATGGTCTAAGATCATGTCAGTCCAACAAAAAATCCAGATAGCCGAATCAGAATCAAGTTTGAATTCCTTGGAGCCCCCTTTGGCCAGGCTGTCATTTGGAGAATGTACCAGCCAGGCTGGCCTGAAGTTGCCATTACTAGAAAGAAAGGAACGTCATGTCCAGAAACGGTCCTGGCAGAATCCTGAATTTTC
This sequence comes from Pseudorca crassidens, assembly GCF_039906515.1. Classification (NCBI taxonomy): domain Eukaryota; kingdom Metazoa; phylum Chordata; class Mammalia; order Artiodactyla; family Delphinidae; genus Pseudorca; species Pseudorca crassidens. The sequence continues at coordinate 107,140,909 of NC_090298.1, forward strand.
CAAATTAATGTATACATAACCCTCTACTCTTTTTGGTCTGATCATTACCCAGGAAGTGGCCAGAAGGAGATGATCCCTTGCTGGGGTCACCCACACAGTAAGTGACCAAACTGCTTTATGACATTTGAGGGCCAGTAAGCAATCAGGGAGGTAGAGTCAGAAAACTTTGGGGGTTGATTTTGAAAGACGCTGTTCCAACACTCAAAAATACCAGATGCCTGTGGGTGGTAGTGAGAATGGGAAATCCACTGAATAACTTGACTGTCAGTACATTGTTGAACAGCTTTTGCAATAAACTGTGAATCATTTTCAGACTGCAAATGATCAAGAAAGCCAAAAATATGACAGACTAGTTTCAAGTTCCACAGTGATATGTCCAGAGTTAGCTGATTAGACTAGAACAGCAACATTAACCTAAAATGGTGTCATCACTGGTTAAGACACCACGGAAAATCTCAACCCAACCAGGATTCTAAAGATTTATCTGGTTTCAGACCGTGGTGGTTGTGAATTTACTTCCTTTCTCACTCAGCATAGCCATGCATTTTTGTAACTGTTGTCTCCTGATTCTTATCCATGTCAGTAACAAGGGAAGACAATATTTATTTATTTATTCTTTCTTCATGTTGTTATGACACTTTGACATAATTTGATGTTTTAAACAAAAGAATATTTATTAGAATTTTAAGTAGGGCAGAAATTCTCTATATTTGAGCTCCTATGGTACTGTCAAATCACAAATTTGCAACCATTACTACGTGAGGCTAATCACAATGGAGGATGTTGCTGTCTTTGCTGCTTTATCGGATGAGTACAAGCAATTATATAAGAGTTAGTCATAATAATAATAGATTTGCTGAGCTTTTGTACAATACTTCACATTTTATGAAACAACTTCCACATTATGATTTCATCTACTCAAACACCCTTAAGGAAGGTAAGAATCTCTTTTTAAAAATAATAAATATGTGACTTACCCATTATCATGCAATCTTGAAGCAATAAAACTAACACAGAAACTGGGGTCTTTGATATTGAAAATCTGGTGCTTGTCCAGAGCTGTCATTAAAGCTTTCCTCTGAGAAGGAAAGTATGACTGAGATCTTTTGTTTTGCATGTGTAGAGATCTTGCTATGTAACTTGTAAATGTTCGGAAAAGCTTGGGGATTTTTGATACTTAATTACGAGATTGGGTCAACTAATATAATGCCGTGGATTCTCAAGTTCTCATTAGATACTTTTGATGTTGGAGGTTATTGTGTGCACCAGTGGATGCAGAAGGTCGATTTGGCCCAGGCTGTCATTCTCCCTGCCCCCTCCCCCCAATTACCTGCATGATGTATTGGTAGGGTGGGCAGTGCTACTGAAGAGTTCTTTCATCTGAGAGTGAAGATGAAAACAAACCAGTGAGTTCTCCCTGCATTGTTCACTAGGTCTTTGTTTTATCTTCCAAAGGTTTGATGTTTGATAATGAATAAATTAGGATAAAATATGAATGCACCCTCTGTAAGGACCCAGCTGGAAACATTGGCTGTTGAGCCAGATCTCAATCAGTGAAAGAAAAGGGTTCATTTTGGCATCAAGACCAGGCCTGTGAAGTCTGCTTATTCAGAAGAAAACTCAAGATGAAAAAGGAAGTATGTGTGCATGGTGTCTATGTGTGTGCAAGACAGAAAATAAGTAGGCTTAGAAAAGTTTCCGTTTTATGGAAACACCACAAATTTTATATATAATTTAATTTCTTTTTCATATAATTTAGTCTTTAAAATATTTATTCAGTTACTAATTATTTCCCTATTATTTAAATTGGCATAAAAATTTTTACTAACGCCTCTTGGAAGCTGAACATCTTTTGAAGCTCATGCACATTTATAAAATATCTGTGTTACTCACACAAACTGTTGCTCACCCTCACAGAGACAGCTGGAGCCATTTGTAAAAAACCAGAAAAAAAATTGTATGGAAACTGGCTTTATGTGGAATTTTGTGAACAGTGTCATAGACTTGGTGTTAATACATCTCTTCCCTTATTGTCAAATTTAGATCTGGTCTAAATTTAGATCTGGTTTTCCTGGTCTCCTACACATACAATACTTCTTTTAAAGGTTGCTACATATTGTTATTCTGGGGACAGTGACATAAGTCAGGGGTCGCCAACCCCTGGGCCATGGACCAGTACTGGTCCGCAGCCTGTTACGAACCCGGCCACACAGCAGGAGGTGAGTGGCGGGCAAGCGAGCGAAGCTTCATCTGACACTCCCCATCGCTCCCCATCACTCACATTACCGCCTGAACCATCGCTTGCTTTACCGCCTGAACCATCCCTCAACACCCACCCCCCCACAACCCCGGCCCGTGGAAAAATTGTCTTGCATGAAACTGGTCCCTGGTGCCAAAAAGGTTGGGGACTGCTGCCATAAGTGACTCAATCTATTAATTTAAAGCCAGGATCTGGGGCTAAGAGCACACCTATCTAAGATGCCATGTGGTCCCATGCTGTTACTATTCTCCTCACATCTGCCCTACCACGAAAAGCTGTCCCAGGAAATTAGCAACTCCCAACTCTTTCTGTCACTCAGCTTATAGATAGAGGTTGGCTGTAGCCCTCCCTTCATCTAGGATCTGCCTGAAAGTAAGAGATGGAAGCTCTGGCGTGGGCTTCAGTTCTAAATTATGCAAGAGGGATGAAGTTCGCTCGAAAATGTCAAGTGGGCAAAATGTTTTTCTGGCATCTGCTTTTGTGCATTTTCCCCCTCTTTACTATATCCTTCTTTCAACCCAATTTCAGACTCCAGGAGGGCTATGAAATGAGACTTGAGGAGAGATTGTGGTGCAAGTGGAGAAGTATTCATTCCATTTCGTACATGAAAAAAATGAACCTACTTCTTCCAGACTCATTTACATTAGCCTCTCTTTTTTAACTGTATAGCTCAAAACTTAATTTTTTATTTGAAATACAGTTGACATACAATATTATGTTAGTTTCAGGTATACTATATAATGATTTGACATTTGCACATATTATGAAATGATCACCATGGAAAGTCTAATAATTATCCCAATACAAAGTTATTACAGTATTATTGAGCATATTTTTAATGCTGGATATTATATCCCTATGACTTATTTATTATATAACTGGAGATTTATACCTCTAAATTCCTTATATTTCACTCACTAATGAGCCCCCTCCCTTCTGGCAACTATGCCTTCATATCTGAGTCTCTGTGTTGTGGTTTGTTTGTTTGTTTTGCTTTTTAGATTCCATATATAAGTGAGATAATGTGTTACTTAACTTTCTCTGTCTGACTTATTTCACTTAGCATAGTACACTCTAGGTCCATACATGTTGTCCAAATGGAAAGTTTTTTATGGCTGAGTAATATTTCATTGTGTGTATGTATCTATATGTATGTATATATGTGTATGTGTGTGTATATGTACATGTATGTATATATATGTGTGTATATATATGTATATATATACTTATGATATTTTAAGTATTTAAAAAACTTTTAATACTGAAAATATTTTAAGTTTCCCTTATCCATTCTCCTATTGATGGACACTTAGGTTGCTTCCATATCTTGACTATTGTAAGTAATGCTGCAATGAACTTTGGGATGCCTATATCTTTTTGAATTAGATTTTTGTTTTCTTCAGGTAAATACCCTGAAGTGAAATTGCTGGATCATATGGCAGTTCTATTTTAGATATTTTGATGATCCTCCATATTGTTTTCCATGGTGGCTTCACCAATTTACATTTCCACCAACAGTGCATGAGTGTTTTGTTTTCTTCACATCCTCTCCAACACTTGTTATTTGTTGTCTTCTTGATGATAGTCATTTTGAAAGGTGTGAGGTGTCATCTTATTGTTGTTTTGGCTTGAATTTCCCTGATGATTAGTGATGCTGAGCATATTTTCATGTGTCTGTTGGCTATCTGTATGTCTTCTTTGGAAAAGTGTCTTTTCAGGTCCTCTGTCCTTGGTTTAATTGGGTTGTTTGAGTTTTCAATGTCGAGTTGTATGAGTTCTTTGCATGTTTTGTATGTTACCCCTTATCAGATATATCATTTACAAATATCTTCCCTGATTCAGGAGTCTGCCTTTTTGTTTTCCTGATCGTTTCTTTCACTGTGCAAAAGCTTTTTAGTTTTATTGGGTCCCATTTATTTTTGCTTTTGTTTCCCTTGCCTGAGGAGATATATCCCGAAAAAATACTGCTAAGACCAATGTCAAAGAACGTACATTTTCCTCTAGAAGTTTTATGGTTTCAGGTCTTACATTTAACTCTTTAATCCATTTTGGATTTATTTTTGTATGTGATGTGAGAAAGTAGTTCAGTTTGATTCTTTTGTAAGTAAATGTCCAGTTTTTCCAACACCATTTATTGAAGAGGCTGCCTTTTCCCCATTATATATCCTTGCCTCTTTTGTCATAGATTAAGCCCATATAGGTGTGGGTTTGATTCTGGTCCATTGATTTATATGTCTGTTTTTGTGCCAGTACCATACTGTTTTGATTACAATAGCTTTGTATTAGAGTTTGGAATCAGGAAGCATGATACCTCCAGCTTTGTTCTTTTTTCAAGATTGTTTTGGCTATTCAGGGTCTTGTGTGTTTCCATACAAATTTTATAATTATTTGCTCTAGTTATGTAAAAAATGCTATTGATATTTTGATAGGGATTGCATTGAACCTTTGGATTGGCTTGGGTAGTATAGTCATTTTAACAATATTCATTCTTGCAATCCATGGACACAATATGTCTTTCTATCTGTTTGGGTCATCTTCTGTTTCTTTCATCAGTGTCTTATAGTTTTCCAAGTACAAGTCTTTTACCTCCTTGGTTAGATTTATTCCTAGGTATTTTATTCTTTTTGATGCAACTGTAAATGGGATTGTTTCCTTAATTTCTCTTCCTGATAGTTCATTGTTAGTGTCCAAAATGCAACAGAGTTCCATAGATTAATTTTGTATCCTGCAACTTTACTGAATCTATTTCTTAGTTCTAATAGTTTTTTGGTAGCATCTTTAGGATTTTCTATATGTAGTATCATGTCATCTGCAAAGAGTGACAGTTTTACTTCTTCCTTTCCATTTTGGATTCCTTTTATTTCATGATTGATTGCTGTGGCTAAGACTTCCATACTATGTTGAATAAAAGTGGTGAGAGTGAGCATCCTTGTCTTGTTCCTAATTTTAGGGGAAAAGCTTTTAGTTTTTCACCATTAAATATAATGTTGACTGTAGTTTTCATATACAGCCTTTATTATGTTAAGATATGTTCCTGCTATACCTACTTTGTTGATAGTTTTCATAAATGAGTGTTTGAATTTTGTCACAAGCTTTTTCTGCCTCCGTTGAGATAATCATACGATTTTTTTTCAATTTATTAACATGTATCACATTGATTGATTTGTTGATATTGAACCATCTTTGCATCTCTGAGATAAATTCCACTCGATCAGTGTGAACAATCCTTTTAGTGTATTGTTGAAATTGGTTTGCTAATATTTTATTGAGGATTTTTATAACTATGTTCATCAGTAATTTTAGCCTGTAATTTCTTTTTTTGTGTGGTGTCTTTGTCTAGTTTTGATATCAAGGTGATGCTGGCCTCATAGAATGAGTTGGGAAGCATTATTTTCTCTTCAATATTTTGGAATACTTTGAGAAGGATAGGTGTTACCTCTTATTTTAATGTTTGGTAGAACTCATCTATGAAGATGTTTGGTCTTGGAATCAGATTTCTTGGGAGTTTTTAAAATTACTGGTTCAATTTCATTACTGGTAATAATCTATATATACTTTCTATATCTTCCTGTTTCAAACTTGGGAGATTGTACTTTTCTAGGAAGATGTCTATTTCTTCTGCTTTTATAGGAATTCATCTTTTTTATTTCATATACTTGTTCATAGTAATATCTTATGATATTTTGTGTTTTTGTGGTGTCAGTTGTAACTTCTCTTTCATTTCCAATTTTACCCATTCTTTGCCTTGAAGAGTGTGGCTAAAGGTTTATCAATTTTGTTTATCTTTTCAAAGAACCTGCTCTTAGTTTAATTAATTTTTTAAAGTCTCTATCATTTACTTCTGCTCTGTCCTTTATGTTTTCTTTCCTTATACTAACTTTGGGTTTTTTTCATTATTCATTTTTCTAGTTCTTTTAGATGTAAATTTGGGTTGTTTATTTGAGATTTTTCTTGTTTCCTGAGGAGGCTTGCATTGCTATAAAGTTCCCTCTTAGAACTACTTTTGCTGTATCCCATAGATTTTGAATCATTGTTTTTTCATTTTCATTTGTCTCCAGATATTTTTAAATTTCTTCTTTGATTTCTTCAGTGACCCATTGGTTGTTTAGTAGTATATTGTTTAGCTTCTATATGTTTGGTTTTCTTGCAGTTTTTTTTTCTTGCAGTTGGTATCTAGTTTCACAGCATTATAATTGGAAAAGATGTTGGAAATGCTTTCAATTTTTCATAAAGTCACTGAGACTTGTTTTGTGTCCTAGCATGTCATCTATCATGGAGAATGTTCGATGAGCACTTTAAAAGAATGTGTATTCTACTGCTTTTGGATAAAATATTAACTCCATCTGGTCTAATGTGTCATAAGGCCAGTGTTTCAATATTGATTTTCTGTCTGGATAATCTGTCCATTGATTTCAGTGGGGTGTTAATGTTGCCTACTATTACTGTGTTACTGTCAATTTTTCCCTTTGTGATAGTTAATATTTATGTATTTAGATGCTCCTGTGTTGCGTGCATATATTTGTATTGTTCTCTTTTCTTGCTGGATCAATCCATTTATCATTATGTACTATTTTTCCTTGTCTCTTGTTACAGTCTTTGTTTTCAAGTCAATTTTATAAGTATTGCTACCCTGGCTTTGTTTTCATTTCTACATGAATAGAATGCCTTTTTTCATCCCCTCACTTTCAATCTTTGTCTCCATACATCTGGAGTGTCTTGTAGGCAGCATATATATGATTTTTAAAATGCATTTAGCTACTCTATGTCTTTTGATTGGAGCATTTAGAGTGATTATCGATAGGCATGTACTTACTGCCATAAGTATATACCTATCTATTAACTGCTTTCTGGTTACTTTTCTAGTTCTTTTTTGTTCTCTCTCTCTCTCTCTTTTTTTTTTTCTCTCTTCCTATGTGATTTGATGGTTATCCTTAGTGTTATTTGCATTTCTTTCTCTTTTCTTTTTTTTCTGGAACTATAATAGTGTATTCAGAAAAGTATAGCATCTGTCCTTTTTCCCTCCAGTACCCTACAGATAACAATATTCTTTTTTTTTTAACATCTTTATTGGAATATAATTGCTTTACAATGGTGTGTTACTTTCTGCTTTATAACAAAGTGAATCAGCTATACATATACATATATCCCCATATCTCTTCTCTCTTGGTTCTGCCTCCCTCCCACCCTCCCTATACCACCTCTCTACGTGGTCACAAAGCACTGAGCTGATCTCCCTGTGCTTTGCAGCTGCTTCCCACTAGCTATCGGTTTTATATTTGTTAGTGTATATATGTCCATGCCACTCTATCACTTTCTCCCAGCTTACCCTTCCCCCTCCCCGTGTCCTCAAGTCCATTCTCTAGTAGGTCTGTGTCTTTGTACCCATCTTGCCCCTAGGTTCTTCATGAACTTTTTTTCCTCTTTCTGACTTACTTCACTCTGTGTGACAGACTCTACGTCCATCCACCTCACTGCAAATTACTCAGTTTTGTTTCTTTTTATGGCTGAGTAATTTTCCATTATATATATGTGCCACATCTTCTTTATCCATTCATCTGTTGATGGACACTTAGGTTGCTTCCATGTTCTGGTTATTGTAAATAGAGCTGCAATGAATATTGTGGTACATGACTCTTTTTGAATTATGGTTTTCTCAGGGTATATGCCCAGTAGTGGGATTGCTGGGTCATATGGTAGTTCTATTTGTAGTTTTTTAAGGAACCTCCATACTGTTCCCCATAGTGGCTGTACCAATTCACATTCCCACCAACAGTGTAAGAGTGTACCTTTTCTCCATACCCTCTCCAGCATTTATTGTTTCTAGATTTTTTGATGATGGCCATTCTGACCGGTGTGAGATGATATCTTATTGTAGTTTTGATTTGCATTTCTCTAATGATTAATGATGTTGAGCATTCTTTCATGTGTTTGTTGGCAATCTGTATATCTTTTTTGGAGAAATGTCTATTTAGGTCTTCTGCCCATTTTTGGATTGGGTTGTTTGTTTTTTTGTTATTGAGCTGCATGAGCTGCTTGTAAATTTTAGAGATTAATCCTTTGTCAGTTGCTTCATTTGCAAATATTTTCTATTTAAATTCATTTATTGTGCTGTTCTTCATTGTTTGCTCTTTAGTTCTTCTAGGTCCTCATTAAATGTTTCTTGTATTTTCTCTATTCTATTTCTAAGATTTTGGATCATCTTTACTATCATTTTTTTGAATTCTTTTACAGGTAGACTGCCTATTTCCTCTTCATTTGTTTGGTCTGGTGGGTTTTTACCCTGTTCCTTCATCTGCTGTTCATTTCTCTGTCTTCTCATTTTGCTTAACTTACTGTGTTTGAGGTCTCCTTTTCGCAGGTTGCAGGTTCGTAGTTCCTGTTGTTTTTGGTGTCTGCCCCCAGTGGGTAAGGTTGTTTCAGTGGGTTGCGTAGGCTTCCTGGTGGAAGGGACTAGTTCCTGTGTTCTGGTAGATGAGGCTGGATCTTGTCTTTGTGGTGGGTAGGTCTGCCTCTGGTGGTGTGTTTTGGGGGTGTCTGTGACCTTATTATGATTTTAGGCAGCCTCTCTGCTAATGGGTGGGGTTGTGTTCCTCTCTTGCTAGTTATTTTGCATAGGGTGTCAAGCACTGCAGATTTCTGGTTGTTGAGTGGAGCTGGGTTTTGGCGTTGAGACGGAGATCTCTGGGAGATTTTCGCCATTTGATGTTATGTGGAGCCGGGAGGTCTCTGGTGGACCAATGTTCTGAACTCGGCTCTCCCACCTCGGAGGCACAGGCCTGATGCCTGGCCAGAACACCAAGACCCTGTCTGTCAGCTACATGGCTCAGAAGAAAAGGGAGAATAAAAGAAATAAAAATAAATAATAAAATAAAATAACGTTATTAAAATAAAAAATTATTAAAAATTTAAGTAATAAAAAAGGAAAGAAAGAAGAGAGCAACCGAACCAAAAAACAATCCCCCAATGATAACAAGCGCTAAAAACTATACTAAAAAAAAAAAAAACAGGTCTTCCCTGGTGGCACAGTGGTTGAGAGTCTGCCTGCTGATGCAGGGGACATGGGTTCGTGCCCCAGTCCGGGAAGATCCCACATGCCGCGGAGAGGCTGGGCCCGTGAGCCATGGCCACTGAGCCTGCACGTCTAGAGCCTATGCTCCACAACGGGAGAGGCCACAACAGTGAGAGGCCCGCGTACAGCAAAAAACAATCAAACAAACAAAAACAAAAGCAAAAAACAAAAACGGACAGAACCCTAGGACAAATGGTAAAAGCAAAGCTATACAGACAAAATCACGCACAAAAGCATACACATACACACTTACAAAAGGAGAAAAAGGAAAAAAATATATATATATATCGCTGCTCCCAAAGCCCACCTCCTCAATTTGGGACGATTCATTGTCTATTCAGGTATTCCACAGATGCAGGGTACATCAAGTTGATTGTGGAGACTTAATCTGCTTCTCCTGAGGCTGTTGGGAGAGATTTCCCTTTCTCTTCTTTGTTCACACAGCTCCCGGGGTCCAGCTCTGGATTTGGACCTGCTTCTGCATGTAGGTCACCTGATTGCGTTTGTTTTTAGCTCACAGAGGACGGGGTTAAAGGAGCAGCTGATTAGGGGGCTCTGGCTCACTCAGGCCAAGGGGAGGGATGGGTATGGAATGCGGGGCAAGCCTGTGGTGGCAGAGGCCAGCGTAACATTGCACCAGCCTGAGGTGCGCCGTGCGTTCTTCCAGGGATGTTGTCACTGGATCCCAGGACCCTGGCAGTGGCGGGTTGCACAGGCTCCTGGGAGGGGAGGTGTGGATAGTGACCTGTGCTCGCACACAGGCTTCTTGGTGGCTGCAGCAGCAGACTTAGTGTCTCATGCCCGTCTCTGGGGTCCGCACTGATAGCTGGGCTTGTGCCCGTCTTTGGAGCTCATTTAGGCGATGCTCTTAATCCCCTCTCCTCTGCACCATGAAACAAGGAGGCAAGAAAAAGTCCCTTGTCTCTTAGGCAGTTCCAGACTTTTTCCTGGACTCCCTCCCAGCTAGCTGTGGTGCACTAGGCCCCTTCAGGCTGTGTTCACGCAGCCAACCCCAGTCCTCTCCTTGGGATCCAACCTCCGAAGCCCGAGCCTCAACTCCCAGTCCCTGCCCACCCCAGCAGGTGAGCAGACAATCTTCTTGGGCTGGTGAGTGCTGGTCGGCACCGATCCTCTGTGCGGGAATCTCTCTGCTTTGCCCTCCGCACCCCTGTTGCCGCGCTCTCCTCCATGGCTCTGAAGCTTCTTCCCCGCTCTGCCACCCACAGCCTCCGCCCGTGAAGGGGCTTCCTAGTGTGTGGCAACCTTTCCTCCTTCACAGCTCCCTCCCTGAGGTGCAGGTCCCATCCCTATTCTTTTGTCTCTGTTTTTTCTTTTGCACTACCCAGGTACTTGGGGATTTTCTTGCCTTTTGGGAGGTCTGAGGTCTTCTGCCAGCATTCAGTAGCTGTTCTGTCAGAACTGTTCCACATGTAGATATATTTCTGATATATTTGTGGGGAGGAAGGTGATCTCCACTTCTTACTCTTCCGCCATCTTGAAGGTCTCTCTCTTTCTCTTTTTTGTGTGTGTACTTATTATAGGTTTTTGGTTTGTGGTTACCATGAGGTTCATATATAATAACCTGTATATTTAGTCATTATTTTTAAGTTGATGATCTCTTAAGTTTGGACACATTTTAGCAAAACTGCATTTTAATGTTTTTGACATCATATTGCTTTGCATATCCCTTTACTACTTATTGTGAATATAGATGATTTTACTACTTTTGTCTTGTAACTTTCCTACAAGTTTTACAAATGCTTGATATATTACCTTTACCAATGAGATTTTTCCTCTCCTAATTTTCATTTTTCTCATTGTGGTCTTTTCCTTTCTGCTTACAGAAGTCACTTCAACAATTCTTGTAAAGTATATTTAGTGGTGCTGTACTCTTAGCCTTTGCTTGTCTAGAAAACTCTTTATCTCTCGCTCAAATATGAATGATTGTTTTACCAAGTGGAGTATTCATGGTTGTAGGGTTCTTTTCCTTTCATTACCTTAAATATATCATACCATTCTCTTCTGGCCTGGAAATTCCTGCTGGAAAGTCAGCTGAGAGTCCTATGGGAATACATAGCTAATTTCTCTTGCTACTTTTAAGATTCTCTCTTTAGGTTTAATTTTTCCCATTTTAATTATACTGTCTTAGTGTGAGCCTCTTTTGGTATCTCTGTTCGTCCTGGACTTATTCATCTCTTTCCTTTCCTTTGTTAGGGCAGTTTTCAGCTACTATTACTTCAAATAATTTCTCTGCCCCTATTTTTCTCTCTTCTCCTTTTGGGACCTCTATAATGTAAATGTTAGTGTGTATGATGTTTTTCCAGAGGTTTCTTAAACTTTCCTAATTTTGTGGAATCCTTTTTTCTTTTTTCTGTTCAGCTTGGGTGATTTTCCACTACTCTGTCTTCCAGATCACTGATCCATTCCTCTGTATCATCTACCAAATGTTGATGTCTTCTAGTGTATTTTTTATTTCATTTATTGTATTCTTTAGCTCTGTTTGGTTCTTCTTTATATTTTCTAACTCTTTGTTAAAGCTCTCACTGTATTCATCCATTCTTCTCCTGAGTTCATTGAGCATCTTTATGATCACTACCTTGAACTCTTTATTGGGTCGATTGCTTATCTCTACTTCATTAGTTCTACTTCTGAGGTCTTGTCTTGTTCCTTCATTTGGAACATATTCCTCTGTCTCCTCATTTTGCCTAACTTTCTGTGTTTATTTCTATGTACTACGTAGGTTGGTTATGTTTCCCAATCTTGAAGAAGTGGCCTTATGTAGGAGATGTCCTATGGGGCCAAGTAGCACACTCCTCTCTAGTCACCAGAGCTATGTGCTCTAGTGGTGCCCCTATGTGGACTATGTGGGTCCTACTCTTGTGGCATGGCCAACCCCTATGTGTGTGCTGGTAGCGGGGGCTTGCCCTTGGCCTGGTTGGTTGCCAAGCCCTGCCTTGTGTGGTGGCTGGGAGGCCCAGGGCCAGTGCCAGCCCACTAGTGGGTTGGGCTGAATCCTGGGGCAGCTGGCTGTGGGGCTGGTTGGGCCCAGAGCTGGCACCAGCCTGCTGATGGGTGGGGCTGAGTCCCTACATGGCTGGCTGTGTAACCTGGAGGTTCCCAGGACTAGTGTCAACCATCTGGTCGGCAGGTAAGCCCTAGTCCTAATAGGCTAGAGGAAGGACCCCAAAATGTGTCTGGCACTTGCCAGCACTACTGTCCTCATCATAGAATGTGCTCCCCAAATGGCTGTCATGAGTGTCTGTGTCCCTATGGGGAGCCCCAATTGCCTCCTGCCTGTCTGAGAGGCTCTCCAAGACAGTAAGTGAATCTGGCCAGGAAATTTTCAAGTTATTGCCTCTGCTCTGGAACTTGCAGCAGGTGAGATTTTGCACATGCCCTTAACAGTGGAGTCTCTGCATCCTATTGCCCTCTGGCTCTCTCATGTGCAAGCCTGACTGATCTTCAAAGCCAGATGTTCTGGGGCCTTATCTCCCCAGTGCAGGACCGCTGGGCTGGGGAGTTTGATGTAAAGTGCAGAGCCCTCACTCCTTGGGGAGAACCTCTGCAACTGTGATTACCCTCCCATTTGTGGGTCACCTACCCAGGGGTATGGGTCTTAACTATACCTCATCTGAACCCCTCCTACTTACCTCACTGTGGTTCCTTCTTTATGGCTTTAGCTGTGGAAAATCTTATCTGCTAGTCTGCAGGTCATTCTCATTGATAGTTGCTCTGTAAATAGTTGTCATTTTGGTGTGCCTGTGGGAAGAGGTGAGGTCAGGATCTTCCTGCTCTGCCATCTGGGCTGCACTTCTCCCAAAATTTAATTTCTAAATTAAAAAATCTGGAAGTCTAGCTAGCATGTTGTAGAGATATTTTGGGTACTTCCCCAAATAACCTGTCACTGGTAGCTTCTAATGTTACATTTATGTGTAACATGCCATGAAGACAGTGCTCTTTTAGAAAGCACTTCAGTAACGATGCAGACAAGAGAACGGACTTGAGGACACAGGGAGGGGGAAGGGTAAGCTGGGACGAAGTGAGAGAGTGGCATGGACATATATACACTACCAAATGTAAAATCGATAGCTAGTGGGAAGCAGCCGCCCAGCACAGGGAGATCAGCTCGGTGCTCTCTGACCACCTAGAGGGGTGGGATAGGGAGGGTGGGCAGGAGACACAAGAGGGAGAAGATATATGTATATGCATAGCTGATCCACTTTGTTATACAGCAGAAACTAACACATCATTGTAAAGCAATTATATTCCAATAAAGATGTAAAAAATGATAATAAAAAATAAAGTAATCAAATTCATAGAAACAGAAAGTAGAATGGTGGTTACCAGGGTCTGGAAGGCTGAGGAAAGGGAAGCTATTGTTCAATGGATATAGTGTTTTGGATTTGCAAGATGAAGAAATTCCGGAGCTCTGTTTCATAGCATATTAAGTTATGTTAATTTTGTTAACATAATAAAACATATTTATTAAATTGAAAAAAAAGAAAGCACGTCAAGATTCTGTGCCCTGTGGTTACTAGCATAGTCAGTTCAATCACTGAGCACACAACAGTAATTCTTGTCCTTACTTATTTTGTATAATATGATAATGACATGGCTCAGTGTAAAATAAACTTATTTTTGAGTAGAGTCAACATGGAATATGTGAAAAAATATGTAGCAGGTCCATTACTTTATTTCATGGACATTGCAATTACAGCATTTTTTTCCTCTCAATCTGTAATCAGATATACTGTTTTTTTTGAAATTAAGAGATAGGAAAATATAGATAAGACAGCTAATTTCTGAAACTGTGGCTGAATTACATTAAAAAAAATAAATTAAGGCCTTTCTATTCCTTGGAGAGAAATTTTAGACTTAAGAATGTTTTCATAATTAGCATTTCTTGAAGGTACAGGAAGATAACACAAGATGTATAACTATATGTTGTTATACATACAGTAAGATTAAAATACGTTAATTTAAAAGTGATTTCCTTTTGTATTTTATCTAACTAATTGGTGTTCAATATATTTACTTAAATATTTCCCTTGATCTTTTTTTCTTCTCACTTCCTTTTTTCTTTGTATAACTATGAAAGCAGAGATTTTTATCTATTAATTAGTAGCACAAACTATGTTGGAGTTGCCTGAAGCAAACATGCATCAGTGGTTATGTACTGCATTGCTACCTTATAATTAACTGCCTTTCAAAGTGTAAGAAAGAGGGGAAGGAAAGGAAGAGGGAGATGAGGGGGGACAGGGGGAGAGAGAGAGAGAGAGAGATGAAAAAGAAAAGCAGAAAGTTGTTGAAGGAAAAAGGTCCACTGTAAGAAAATGTATTATATTAATAAATAATAACTTGCAGTTCTTTATGATATCACTAGGTGGCATGTGACCGACTTGAATGAAAATGAGATTAGAGAGGAGCCAGGAAAGTTATGATTTTAAACAGCTATGTCTGGAAATTTTCTGTATTTATTGTCTTACCTATTTCCACAGTTCACAATTAAGATAGCTCAAATTTATATTGGGGATCAAATGATAGTAACACATGTAAAAGTGCTGTTGGTCCCTGGTGTACAATTAGCCCTCAATATATGTAAAGTTATTTTCATGAGATTAGTCAAAGAAGACAGTATTTTTTTTGCTGCTTATGTTGCTACAAATATACATCCTTATTAATGAGGGAGATCAGGAATTTCTACAACTAGTAATATGTTCCCAAATTGTTCATTGAATTGTTGAAAATACAAAAATATAAATTGACAGAAAGTAAATATATACATTTTGTTGAAATTCTTCTAATTACTTCTAAACTTTAGGTAAATATTTTTTTTGCAAAGACTTACTACCATCCGACCTCCACAAAGGATTCTTAAATGTGATGAACATGATTCCCCACCATGTTCTGAGTTCAAATTCCTAAAATGTACAAACATATGTATCACTCACATGCTTTTGTGACCTGTAGTTTATTTCCCCATATTTGTTTAAAAAATGATGAATTACCAAACTCTATTCTCCCCTTTCTTCTATGAAAAATACACTTCAGTACAATAATAGAGACCCTACAAAGTTGGCTTTCATATATAGTTTATATGTAGTAGATCAGAAGAGAGAACAGTGGGAAATAGTAACAGCACTTTATGGTGTTGCTGATATTGGTAAACCCTGAGAAGAGGAAACACAGCTAGTGAATAAATGTCCACATCATTTGTTTTCACTTTTCAAAGTCTAAAAATAATGAGAGCATTAGCTTGACACCAGGTCCCAAAATGTCCCTGTAAATTTTCTCCTGTAATGGGTTATTTAGATAGATGACAAGTTGAATATTTGAGATGACTCCTCAAATAAAAGTTTGAGTCACTTCCTTTGATAATGAAAAATATGGACAAGTACTTAAAAAGTGAAAAAATAGCCATTTTCCCTTCTTAGATAAAGAAGAGAGAAACATTAATTTACTGAGTATTTACTTTGTGACAAACACTGTAAGTATATCATTTAAATCTTAACAATAACCCATTAAAAGAAGTTACATTATCACATGTTATATATGAGGAAAATGAAATATATATAAGTAAAATCTTGCCTGAAGTCACTCATCTTGTGAGTGGGAAAACTTGGATAAAAGTTAATGGACATTCACATCAGGTTGCTTCTGATGAACTCTTCTAATTAACAAATTTTCTGGGTAGTCAATTAGAAATCCAACCAATTTTCATAAAAATGCACTCACTATTTATTGATCACAGCTTTACAAATGAAGACATTTTATGGGTTGTATGTGATAATGCCTCTCACTGGCATTGAAATTTTTGTTTTATAATACAAATTTAAAGTGGATCAAAGTTCAGATGTTCGAAGTAGGGAGATTACAAACGATATTTAAGTAATAGAAGAATAATTTAAAATATTATTGGAAGTGCGTCTTAGTCTAGGAGATTAGATAATTTGGACCAAAATCATCATGAGAATAACTAGAAAACCTGTGGGACAAATCACATGATAAGAAAATACTGGAGAGTGGAAAAGAGAGTTAAAATTGATCCCACCAAAATTTGGGAAAGATTAGAGCCCCACTGAGGTAAGTCTAGGATTTGGGGGGGTCTTTCCTCTCCAATTATTTACCACTCAGGTCAAGAGATCCAAAATACGCAGAGGTGAAGTAGCCACTTTGACACTCTGGAGTAGAGAAGGAGATGGGAATTAGAGTCCAGGAACCTCCAAAAGAGGAGAAGTTGGAGGACCTCTCTCACATTACGTTGGGACTGCAAAGGGCCCCACCCTAAGGTGAGAGTGACCTCTATGTGGAAAAGCCCCTCCAGAGACTACAGTGCAGGTTCAACTACCCTCAGTACCTCATACTGGACTGAGGTAATCCCAAATTTCTCGTGACCCCATGCAGCAAGCAGAGGCAAAATGAAAAGACTGTGGAACAAGGTAACAGGTTAGGTCTCAAATTATTTCTCCAATTGACTTTTCAAACAGATATCCAAATTATCCAAACAAACATGACCAGGCAAATGAAGAGGTAAGACAGCATGACTAAAAGCCACCAGCAAAAACAAAACACAGTGCTGTTGTCTAAGTGTTCGTGTCCTCCTGAAAATCATATGTTGAAACAGAATCCCCAATGGTGATGGTATCAGTAGGTGGGGATTTTGGGAGGTGATTAGGCCATGAGGGTGGAGCCCTCATGAATGGAATTAGTGACCTTATATAAGGGACTCCACAGAGCTCCCTTACCTCTTCCACCATGTGAAGGTACAAGGAGAAATCTGCAGCCTGGAAGATGGCCCTTGCCCAACCATGCGGGCACTCTGGTTTTGGACTTCCAGTCTCCTAAACTGTGAGAAATAAATTTCTGTTGTTTCTAAGCCACCCAGTCTGTGGTATTTTATTACAGCAGGCTGAACAGAATAAGATATATAGAAGCAGAACTATAGCAGCTGCAAATACCAAAAAAATTTTGAAATAATTATGCTATTTTACGGTGATAATAGCCAGAATTGAAACTTTCAGGAGAAAATTGCAAATAATATATTTTTAAAAATAGAAATTCTAGAAGTGAAAAATAAAATAGCTAATGAGAAACTCAATGAATGGTTTAAGAACAATTTAAAAGCAGCTGAGAAATAATTTTTTTAGTGGAAGAGCTAAGAGAAGATATCTTGAATAATGCACAAAGAGACAAAAATAAGGGGAAAATAAAACATAAGAGACATGGAAGGTAGCATAAGAATGCTTAATATAATTGTAGTTGGAATCCTAAAGGACAGAAGAAAAATGGAGCAGAAACAATTTGAAGAGATAATGGATACAATCTTGTAAAACTGACAAAAGACAGAAAACCGTTTTTCAAAAAGACTATGAACAACAAGCAAGGTAAATACAAAAGAAAATCCACACCTAATCATGTCAATAACTACTGAAGACTAAAAACAAAGAGAAAATTTTCAAGCAATCGGACGAAGAAAACTTGAAGGATTATATTCTAATGTGTGACAGTTAAAACCTAACTTCTTCTCTACAACTCCAACGGAAAATAGGAGATAGCTGAATAATATTTTCAAAATGCCAAAGAAAATAACTGCCAACCAGAATTCCATACACAGCAAAAATGCCTTTAGAAAATTAAAGTGAAAACATTATATTTTCAGGCAAACCGATGCTGAAATAATTATTACAAGTAGAGCTTAATATTGGGAAGAAAAACATCTCTTTAAAAGGAATATACAGGGGCTTCCCTGGTGGCGCAGTGGTTGAGAGTCCGCCTGCCGGTGCAGGGGACACAGGTTCGTGCTATGGTCTGGGAAGATCCCACATGCCGTGGAGCGACTGGGCCCGTGAGTCATGGCCGCTGAGCCTGCGCGTCCGGAACCTGTGCTCCACAACGGAAGAGGCCACAGCAGTGAGAAGCCCGCGTACCGACAAAAAAAAAAAAAAAAAAAAGGGATATGCAGGATTTCAAATGGAAGATCTGCAATGCCAGATGGCAGGAAGAGAAACAAAAGTGATTAAAATGAGAGTAAACCTAAGTAAATTTGGATAGTATAAAATGATAATAATGTATTAATGGTTTATGTTTCATATATTTACTTATGTATGATTTAATATATGATTATAATGTATTTTTTATATATTTATTTACAATGGTTAAGAAAAAGAAATCACATAAATTGGAAGGTGGGTGTATTGTGTTATAAGGAACTATCTGATGGGGGGGAGAGAGAGAGAAAGAAAGAAAGAGAATCTATGTACAGAAACTGTTAAAATTAGTAAGACATTTTCTCCCTTCCCCTGCCCTCCTCTTTATTTCCCATTACTGTTTTAAACAATTTAGTTTAAAGCCATCCAATGGAGATAAGCAAATCTCTGGCATGGCCCAGAGTACGTATCAGAGTTATAAGAAAAGGCGATCATACTGTAAGAAAAAGGGACTTACTAAAATATGTATTTCTGTTTGGAATTCTGTGGGGAATTATTCCAAAAGTATACAGAAGCTGATGAGCAGTAAAAATACCCAGCTCCTCACAATATAAACCCAATGTCTCCTAGTTACCAGAATTACAATTATAGGAAACTTAGAGACCATTATGGCAAAGCCTCTATGGGATTTGGCATGGATATGATTAATACACTGACTGAAATGTGCACACATTTTATTAACATGGTCTGTAAGTCTTAAGGTAACAAAAGTCTTAAGTTTAGTATATTTACACATAAGGAAGAAGGCAGCGTCCTTCAGGTATGAAAATCATGCCATCTTTCATGACCCAGGATATAAATGGGCACAGTAATCAATTTTTTAAGTGCACACTCAGGAATACCTTTCTACTAGGAAGTAACTTCAAAAGAACTCTTATTTTAGAAACACATGCCACAGAATAGAATATGCTTTTAATGACAGCTTACAGGAATCTTTTGTCAAAGCAGCCAACCACATGTGGCTTAATGAGGGATGTCTGTTTTGTGGCACTAGTCAGAAAACCTTCACAGATCTTTATGACACTATGATTCATCTTCATGAATGGCATGGAGATGAAGATGAATTCTCAATGTTTTCTTCTCTGAGGATGGGTATATTTAATAGATATTTAAAATCAAGTTATGTATGGTTATGCTTTTTGTTTTTTAAATATTATTCTAAATTATTAAACATGTTCTAGGAATAAAATTCATTATAGTTTTCTCAGTATGCTGACAGACACGCATTTCAAAGCAGGAAATTCAAAAGAAAAATCATATAATCACATAATACTGCTCAGCAAAGGGGACAGATTTGGGCTGCGGTATAGCAGGAACTCTGCTTCCAGGTTGTGTCCTGCTGTGGATTTTTTCTAATCCACACAACGTCGCTATACAGATGAGTCTTGGCTCTGAATTGTCCCCCAAGTATGTGTTTGTACCTGACCTACCTTGCATTACTGTGGGTGGTCCACTGACATCTGAGCATTTCTTATTCTAATCACTCCTAGGAACTGTCCAGTCCATCTCCTTCTGGTGTGCATCTCCATGGAAGGGAGATACTATGCAGATCCACTCGTTCAAACTTTCTGCCCATTTGGGACACAGAGCACTTTTTAAATGCCCTCAAATTCCACTGTAGGTATATGAGAAACTTAGGGTGTTTTCTCCAGAACTGTTTTGCCTGGGCTCACCTTGCCTCTCTAAATAACTTTCTCTCTCCATTTTAGCGGAATCCCCCAAAGGTCAAAAACAAAACAAAATTTAGCAACTATCTGCACACTTCAAAACCAAGTACCACACTCCTTATTTCAGGCTCATAGAAGAAGTAAACAAATTGCCACTTTTGTAATGATATCCAGAATGAACGTATGAAAGAACTGAGATTGAAGAAGCTTAGAGAGAGAGATAATGTCTTAGCAGGGGTGTGTTGGAGTGCTACGGGATTTCTACTCCCGGCTCCATCAGAGAAGGATGTACACACTTCCCTCTTACCTCAAACCCCATGATAGAGGCTTCAAGGAGACCATTCAGAGAATACTTCCTTGAAATCTGGGGGTTTGGCATCTTTTCAGATCCCATGTGACTGACCATCCCTCATCACCACATGGATGATACACCCAGGTATCATCATTGAAATAAAGGTGACCCCTAGAAGAGAAAAAAGTAGCATGATAGTTGACCTTGGCAATAAGAGCACCCGTTGTGATAAATATACTAATAAAGGCTCAAATTTTAAGGGAGTTAAAGAGAAAGAAATGATGAGTCCTGCCTAGAGGAATCTATGAAAACTGTTGAGAAGCATGAAGGTTGGGAAGGGATGACAGAAGGTGAATTGAAATTATCCAGCAAACTGGAGAAAATCGCACAGAAACAAGAGGGGGTGCACCTTCTGATGAAAAGGAGAGTAGGCTTGCTTGGTTGGTGGCAGGAAGGTGAATGTTGCTGAGGTATGGGGAGCAAGGATGCCGAAGAACACAATCCAGGTCGGGCTGGAGAAGCAGATAGGGGAGAATTTGATGGCTCCTTAAGTTGTCCAAATATCCCAGAAAATTCTGAACTGAGACTGTGTGAGTGGAGTTGTTTTTTCTGTGTGATTCAGAGGTGAGATGGTTACTAAATCTGATGATGACAATGTTTGACAATTAACAGTAAAATGTATGTTGTAATTTAAACACTCTGTGACTTAGCAACAAGCTCTTGTTAGAAAAGTCAGTAGGAATACTGCTCTGCATCTGAAATAACCCCTGGGCGAACCACTAAGTTTTGTTTTTTTCTCAATACCAGAAATTTCCACTGAAGGACCAGTGGGTCTGCTCTAGGTGTGAGATTGAGCCATATCTTTTTTTTTTTTTTTTTTTTTTTTTTTTTTTTTTTTGCGGTACGCAGGCCTCTCACTGTTGTGGCCTCTCCCGTTGCGGAGCACAGGCTCCAGATGTGCAGGCTCAGTGGCCATAGCTCACGGGCCCAGCAGCTCTGCGGCATGTGGGATCTTCCCGGACCGGGGCACGAACCGGTGTCCCCTGCATCGACAGGCGGACTCCCAACCACTGCACCACCAGGGAAGCCCTGAGCCATATCTTTTATACTTTTATTGAAAGGCATTTTTACCTAATATCTCTGGGGAAATGTATTGGAGAAATACAGAAATGTTTGATTTCCTCTTGAGCTGATTGTCTTTATAGTATTAAAATGCCATAAAATGAAGAGTTTTCCCCCCTAATACTTTAATTCACTAGACACTAGGTCAGAGCTTTCAGGTATGAGATTTTTTAAATTTGCGCTACACTTAGAGATTGTACCGCTTCATACGAGAGGAAATTGAAGATGGAATATATGATGTTTCCCACTGTATTTCCTTACAATTATAAAAAAATAATCAAACTTCCCTAAAGTTACAGGAAAATGCTTTAAATTCTTTCTAGAGATCCAAATTCATGGTCACTTAACTTCGTTTAAATAATCTTTCCCTCTAATTTTAAGTGTTAGAGTTGGCTTTGTTGGAATTTGCCCTTGAGGCTACTCTCTAAAATAACCACTTCCACAAACATTCTTTTCAAATTGTCACATCTAAAGACCCTTCAGCCCTTTCATTTATAATCAGGTGCCTCCCTTCTCAGTGTGAGCTTAAGTGAGAGCATAGGGCACACCAGGAAAGCTTCTAGCTGAGCTGAATACTGATGGAGTGATAACTTCAAAGACAATGTCGTTGGTTCACCACAGCAGGTTGGCAGCTGCAAGACAGGAAACTCAAGTGGTATGTCCTCAGTGATTCATATCCTTTGTGATTGTGGAATAGACTTACACGGTGATTTCTCAGTTATGCCATCTGTCTCCAGGTACCGCTACTAATCTGAGAGTTAGTAGAGATGTGTAAGGAATGGTGGCATCTTATATCAGGACACAACTGACTTATATAACTCTGTCGACATTTTACAACTTTTGTGATGTTAAGACTTGTCACTTTGTTTTTCAGGCGTCCTTTTATTAAGCTACACATAATGTCTTTCACTAATGCAGAGTCTGAGTGATGGATATGTTGTCACTTGCCTTTGGTAAAACTCCTGAGTCAGAAAAAAATGGGAGGGCTGGTTTCCCAAGATCTTTCCCACTCACCTTTCTTGGCCCTACTGTTTCTCCCAATAAATATAATTCCCAGTCTTCTCACTGTGCATCCAAGTTAGCAGGTAAATTCATGGCTCATGACACATGAGCGTATCTGTCACTCCTCTAAAACATGAATATACATCAAAACAATTAATTATAGTCATATTTTAGTAATTAAAGATTCATGTAATTCACAGTCAGTGACATAAACATATCACAGCAATGAAAGTGCATTATTTGGAACAAAATAATCTGACACAAAAGCAGTAACTCAAAGCATACATTCTGCAGAAAGTACATCAGAAGATAAGCTACAAGCAGAAGAGAGATATATTTCAGTAAAACCCTAAAATCTTTCAATATATTCTTGCTGTGATTTTGTATAAGAGTTGGTAATGCGTATTTAATATAAACATATATAATACATAGTTTGAATCTGCATTATATTCATTCATTCATAAAATTTTAGTGACAGCCAAGGCTGCTTTCTAACACTGCTTATTAACATTACATTTTCAGATTTCTAAGAAAGCCATCTCATTCACTTTCATGAAAGCAAATTTGGTTGAACAATTTTTCAAAGTGATATTGGTAGTTAATGGGGATTAGTGCTTCTCTTTTCAACTCATATTCCTATAAGCTAAGTCAAAATACACAGACTAAGGTGTTATTCCTAGAAAGCCAAGTCTATAAATCCAGCACAATGAATACTACTTAACATTTAGCCTCAACGAGAACATTATCACATGCTAAGTGTAATAAGCTGAAAAATTAGTTCACATACAAATCTATGAAAAGTCTTATCTTATCTACGCTTCCCTCCCCAGTATTATGACTCTACGAAATATTTACTTAGTATTTGGTCTCCTTAATAGATAAACTCAAACAAATGAAATATTTTCTCTAGAGTCCTAACCAGAAAGTTCTCTAAAAGACTCAAGTGTCATACTCCCTTATTTCCTCAGCTTACTTCCGTTGGGGTAAAGGGTCAAATTTAATTAGCATGTTATTAAATGCCTACTATGTACCAGGCACTTGTTTACACACTTTCACGCATGTAATCTCATTCAATTTTTAACTGACTTAAAACAAAAAAACAACATTCAGTGGCATCAATAAAAGGGGAATTTGTTGGGATTTTGAAACCACTAAAGCCCTGGTTTGGGTTACACAAAATGTAAGTAAATATACTTTCATAGACTGTGTTCTTGGAAAGATTTTGGCTTGATTATTTGAGTAGGTATAGTTGTCATGCTTCCTGAAACAAAGTGAATTTGTGTCACATGTGCTCTCTGTCCACAGTACTTTACATTATCTTGATATAATGGGCAGTTGTTTTGCTCACGCTCTGCCTGTAGCCTTTAAGTCTGCTTAGTATTGCTTCACATTTATTCTAGATGCTTCTGTGATTCTCCATGAACATTAAAAAAAAAAAAAAAAGGTATGCACATTATTAGCAGTACTGTTTCTACTTTGATCTTTATCACTACACTTCTGCTGAGCCTTAGACACGTTCACATTCTCACGACTGGAAGTTGTAGACATCGCCTCAACTATGAGCATTGAGGAAGCTTCCCTAATTCTTACATGAAGGACTTTAGGGAGAAGCTATGGAGGAATTAGCAAATTTCCAGAGTTGAAAATCCTGTCCTACTCCTATTTCTACACAGCAGAGCTTTTTGGAGTATGTCCTAACAACAGTTGAACTCCTTCTGCTTTAGAACTTTGCTCATTGCTGTCACCTGTAATTCATAATTCATTGCTCCCTCCTGCACTAAACACTGCTGGAGAAAAATTACCTCTTTCAACACATATCTTACAAAAACAAAAGTCCCCTTCACCTACTTCCCCTTCCATTAGAGTTTCATTTTTTCCTTTCCTTTTCGTAAATAAATTGAATGGAAACTGCATGACTGTGTCCTGCCTCTATTTCCTCACTACCTATCCAAGCCTCAGTTCTTTCCAGTGTGGCTTCTGCCTGTAGCTCAACTGCAAAACGGTTCTAATCAGTGACCTGCACTTTTCCAAATCCCATTACATTGTTTTTGAAGTATGGTAGATTTAAAATGTGTTAGTGTCTGGTGCACAGCAGAGTGATATATGTATATATACACACATATATATATGTGCTTTTTCATATTCTTTTCCATTATAGGTTATTACAAGATATTAAATATACTTCCCTGTGCTATACAGTAGATCCTTGTTGGTTATCTATTTTATATATAGTATTGTGTATCTCTTAATCCCGAACTCCTAATTTATCTCTCCCTACTTTTCCCCTTTGGTAACCATCAGTTTGTTTTCAAAGTCTGTGAGTCTGTTTCTGTTTTGTAAATAAGTTCATTGTATCATATTTTAGATTCCACATATAAGTGATATCGTGCGGTATTTGTCTTTCTCTATCTGACTTACATCACTTAGTATGATAATCTCTAGGTCCATCCACGTTGCTGCAAATGGCAGTATTTCATTCCTTTTTAAGGATGGGTAGTATTCCATTGTTTATATACATCACATCTTCTTTATCCATTCATCTGTTGATGTTTCTCAGCAGCATTTGATATAGTTACACTATCAGTTTTCCTCAAAATATCCTTCTCTACTAGCTTCCATGAGTCTTTCTTCCTTGGCACCTCTTCCTTTGATGCATTTCTTGCTTTTCCTTATTTATCTGCCCTGTAAAATTTGGAAGTTCCAAGGCCCAGATCCTAGACTTTCTCTTACATCTGTACATTCTCACTGTGGTTATTTTTCCTGTTCTGCTGGCTTTAAATATCTGTATAGTTAAGGCCACTCTCACATCCAAAAGAGAAGTATTACTTCTTGCTTAGTAGAAAGCTAGAATTGGAAAGTATCATTCAGGAACTTTTCCCTCCATCTCATTTTGCACTGCCCAAAAATTCAACAGAGAAATTTTATTCTATTTTGTTTTACTGTTAAGTGGTTGAAATTTCCTATTATTAATTCCCTCTTCTCTTCCTGTGTTGTTGTTCTCTAACTTCTATCAGTGTTCAGTAAGTTACTCTAATACTACAGCATGCAGTATGAACACTACACACAGCACAGCTCTGTGTTTGGTGATGCATAATTACTTACCTACCAGAGATATAAGAAACACACATAGAATACTTACATGTCAGGACAGACGAAATACTCTATATGTTTATAAATATACATGTAACAATTGATATGACATTCAGTGGGGAAAAAACAGAAATATCAGCTGGAGTAATCTAAGAAACTAGACCTAGAAGGTACCTTCCATCCCAAAATTGTTATTTTAATAATTCAAAGGAACTTCTGAATTATCCTGTCCTAGATTAACAATAGCCTTAAATATGATCAACTCTTTGTCCCAACAATTCCAATTAGGAGAAATTTCCTAAAGAAGTAATCAAAGTTAGGCCTATAATTTAATCTATAAAAATGCTTTTCAGAATGTTGTTCATAATAAGATATTAGCTGTATACATCCACTATTGAATAATCAGGTATATTAGGTTTGCTAAACTGTTAGGATACTAAGCACATTGAAGAACAGTATATATACCAATTCTGTAAAATAAGACTATTTGTAAAAATAAGAGCTGGAAATATATACTATGTGGAATAAAATATTAAGAGCATTAATCTCTGGATAGTTGACTTTTTTTGGTAATGATTGTATGTGATCTATACTAAATATTTAAAAATAATTATGTATTATATTAGTGATTAGAAAATTTAAGTACATAGTGAAAGTCTTGTCTAATCCCTCCAAGAAGATTTCCTTTGCTAAAGAAAATGGTAGTGGTGATTCCTCCCATGAAGATGCTTCTATTAACAGTACCTTCACTCACACTAGTCCTTCTTGCTTGCCTATAGAATAGAACCTTGACTTATTGGTGTAGCATATGTGCCAAATATTTGTAATTATTTATCTATTATTTCCTAGAAAGTAGAATTTAAGCCTGATATCTTTGCATAATTTCACATCCACAGGCAAACATGTCATTAGTAATGATTTTTATTTTAATTTTGTTTTTTTCTTGAATATTTTTATGATATGTAGTCAAGATAAAATTGAGTAAAATGAATCATCTCATTTAAAAAATAATAAAATTAAACTATATGTATTAATTGCTTACACTACAAAATATTTCTTTTGAATTCAAGTGGGTAGCTTTCCTGAGAACCCTAATGAATAACCATCAATGTGCATGCATGTTCATCTTTATTGGAATTGCCAAGAAAAAAAAAAAGAAACCATGTGACGGTATCAGTTACATTCCCACTAGTGGTAGAATGAAACTTCTAGTTATTTCATACCCTTATACATTTAGTATTGGTAGATTTTAATTTAATTTTAGTTATTAAATTGCTGAATATAAAATTTTATATTATTATGGATTTAAAGTTATTTTCTCTGATATTCATGCATTGAGCTTCTTTACATAGGTTTAGACTTATTTGCATTTATTCTTCTGTAATGACATTTTTCAAACACTTATCTGTTTGGTAACTGTTTTTATTGATCAATAGAAGTTGTTTATATATTCTGAATAAAAATCCTGTGTTGGTTATAGGCATTATTCTGGCAGTTTTGTGGCCTATATTTTTGCTCTATGATCTAGCAAACCCACTTCTGGGTGTTTATCCAAAAGAATTCAAATGAGGATGCAAAAGAAATACCAGCACTCCCATACACATTGCAGCACTATTCCAAATAGCCAGGATGTGGAACCAACCTAAATGTCCATTGCCACATGAATGGATAAAGAATGTGTGGTATATATATAAAATGGAATACTACTCAGCTTAAAAAAGAAGGAAATCTTGCCATATGTAAAAACATGGATGAAACTTGAGGACATTATGCCAAGTGAAATAAGCCAGACAGAGAAAGACAGATACTGCATGATTCACTTACATGAGGTATCTAAAATTTGACTATGTTAAATAAAAATGCATAGAATTAAAGAGTAGAACTGTGGTTACCAGGGTTTGGGGGGAAAGGGCAATGGGGAGTTATCGATTAAAGGACACAAAGTGTCAGCCAAGCAAGATAAATAAGCTCTAGTGATTTGTTGTACACCATTGTACCCATAATTAACAATAATGTATTGTATATTTAAAAATTTGTTAAGAGGGTATATCCCATGTTAAGTGCTCCTGCCACAAAAAAATAAAGTAATACAAAGTAAAAGTAATGATTTTTATGATAAGTGTACAAATATATTATTAGCTTACATGATATTTTATATTTGGCTTTTTAATGAAAGATCCATTGGATCCTGACTTTGATGATGATGGTAATAATAAATATTTGAGCATGTCCTATGCATCAAGCTCAGTGCTAGGCTCCTGCAATGTACTTTCCCACTAATATGATACTGTGATATGGCTGCTAATATTATTCCAAGAAGAAATTGAGGTTTAGAATTATAAGGTAATTCTCCCAACGGCATGAAGGTAGTAAAGTGGTTTAGCTGGAATTCAAACCCAGATCTGTGTGATTCCAAAGTCCATCAATGCTATTAGTCTCCAGACTACCTTAAACAGATTGGTTCAGATTTGGAGGCTCTCCAACAGAAGGCCTCCTCCTTTCCATGGCCAGTTCTTTGCTTTCTTTTGTCAGTCTCTGAACACACCTTTTTGTTCTACAGACTCATTCAAAAAATTATGTTGATAGTGGTCACAAAATGGTGAAAGCCATCAGCATCAATGAGAATAAAAATAAATCTTTGCAAAAAATGAAAACGAAGCTAAGCTTAGAGAGCAACACTGCACTTTTAAATTTACAACAATTTGGCTTTGTAAGAAGCTGAAGTGTGACTGTGATGGAAACATTGCCTCTGGAAACTCCTTATTTCTCATCCTTTCCACTTAAAAGGTTGGATAGTTAGTTTACCATTTAATATTCCTAGGTGAAAAACTGAGATGTCTCATAGTAACAAGGGAAGATTCATTAGGACTTAGTTCCAATCTTCTTTTTTTTTTTTTTGGAGGATAATTGCTTTACAATGTTGTGTTAGTTTCTGCTGTATAACAAAGTGAATCAGCTATACATATACATATATTCCCATATCCCCTTCCTCTTGTGTCTCTCTCCCACCCTCTCTATCCCACCCCTCTAGGTGGTCACAAAGCACCGAGCTGTTCTCCCTGTTCTATGAAGCTGCTTCCCACTAGCTATCTATTTTATATCTGGTAGCGTATATATTGTCAATGCTACTCTCTCACTTCATCCCAGCTTACCCTGCTCCCTCCCTGTGTCCTCAAGTCCATTCTCTACATCTGCATCTTTATTCCTGTCCTGCCCCTAGGTTCATCAGAACCATTTTTTTTTTAGATTCCATATACATGTGTTAGCATACGGTATTTATTTTTCTCTTTCTGACTTACTTCACTCTGTATGACAGATTCTAGGTCCATCACATCCCTACAAACAGTTTAATTTCATTTCTTTTTATGGCTGAGTAATATTTCATTGTATATATGTGCTACATCTTCTTTATCCATTCATCTGTTGATGGACACTTAGGTAGCTTCCATGTCCTGGCTGATGCAATGAACATTGAAGTACATGTTTCTTTTTGAATTATGATTTTCTCAGGGTATGTGCCCAGTAGTGGGATTGCTGGGTCAATGGTAGTTCTATCTTTAGTTTTTTAAGGAACCTCCATACTGTTCTCCATAGTGGCTGTTCAATTTACATTCCCACCAACAGTGCAAGAGGGTTCCCTTTTCTCCACACCCTCTCCAGCATTTACTGTTTGTAGATTTTTTTTTTAACATCTTTATTGGAGTATAATTGCTTTACAGTGGTGTGTTAGTTTCTGCTTTATAACAAGGTGAATCAGCTATACACATACATATATCCCCACATTTCCAGCATTTATTATTTGTAGATTTTTGATGATGGCCATTCTGACCAATGTGAGGTGATACCTCATTGTAGTTTTGATTTGCATTTCTCTAATGGTTACTGATGCTGAGCATCCTTTCATGTATTTGTTGGCAGTCTGTATATCTTCTTTGGAGAAATGTCTATTTAGGTCTTCTGCCCATTTTTGGATTGGGTTGTTTGTTTTTTTTGATATTGACCTACATGAGCTTCTTGTATATTTTGGAGATTAATCCTTTGTCAGTTGCTTCATTTGCAAATATTTTCTCCCATTCTGAGGGTTGTTTTTTTGTCTTGTTTATGGTTTCTTTGCTGTGCAAAAGCATTTAAGTTTCATTAGGTCCCATTTTTTATTTTTGTTTTTATTTCCATTTCTCTAGGAGGTGGGTCAAAAAGGATCTTGTTGTGATTTATGTAATGGAGTGTTCTGCCTATGTTTTCCTCTAAAAGTTTTATAGTGTCTGGCCTTACATTTAGGTCTTTAATCCATTATGAGTTTATTTTTGTGTATGGTGTTAGGGAGTGTTTTAATTTCATTCTTTTAAATGTAGCTGTTCACTTTTCCCAGCACCACTTATTGAAGAGGCTGTCTTTTCTCCATTGTGTATTTTTGCCTCCTTTATCAAAAATAAGGTGACCATATGTGCATGGGTTTATCTCCAGGCTTTCTACCCTGTTCCATTGATCTATATTTCTGTTTTTGTGCCAATACCATACTATCTTGATTACTGTAGCTTTGTAGTATAGTCTGAAGTTAGGGAGCCTGATTCTTCCAGCTCCATTTTTCTTTCTGAAGATTGCTTTCCCTATTCAGGGTCTCTTGTGTTTCCATACAAATTGTGAAATTTTTTGTTCTAGCTCTGTGAAAAATGCCATTGGCAGTTTGATAGGGATTGCATTGAATCTGTAGATTGCTTTGGGTAGTATAGTCATTTTCACAATGTTGATTCTTCCAATCCAAGAGCATGGTATATCTCTCCATCTGTTTGTATCATCTTTAATTTCTTTCATTAGGGTCTTATAGTTTTCTAGCTTGCAGAGTTTCTGCTGATCAGCTGTTAACCTTTTGGGGATTCCCTTATATGTTTGTTGCCTTTCCCTTGCTGCTTTTAATATTTTTTCTTTGTATTTAATTTTTGATAGTTTAATTAATATGTGTCTTTGTCTTGGCGTGTTTCTCCTTGGATTTTCCTGTATGGGAGTCTCTGTGCTTCCTGGGCTTTATTGACTATTTCCTTTCCCATGTTAGTGAAGTTTTCAACTATAATCTCTTCAAATATTTTCTCAGTCCATTTCTTTTTCTCTTCTTCTTCTGAGACCTTTATAATTTGAATATTGGTACATTTACTGTTGTCCCAGAAGTCTCTGAGACCGTCCTCAATTCTTCTCATTCTTTTATCTTTATCTGCTCTGCGGTAGTTATTTCCACTATTTTATCTGCCAGGTCACTTATCCGTTCTTCTGCCTCAGTTATTGTGCTATTGATTCCTTCTAGAGTATTTTTAATTTCATTTATTGTGTTGTTCATCATTGTTTGTTTGCTCTTTAGTTCTTCTAGGTCCTTGTTAAATGTTTCTTGTATTTTCTCCATTCTAGTTCCAAAATTTGGAATCATCTTTACTATCATTACTCTGAATTCTTTTTCAGGTAGACTGCCTATTTCCTCTTCATTTGTTTGGTCTGGTGGGTTTTTACCTTGCTCCTTCATCTGCTGCATATTTCTCTGTCTTCTCATTTTGCTTAACTTACTGTGTTTGGGGTCTCCTTTTTGCAGACTGCAGGTTCGTAGCCCCGGTTGTTTTTGGTGTTTGCCCCCAGTGGGTGAGGTGGTTTCAGTGACTTGTGGAGGGGACTGGTGCCTGTGTTCTGGTGGGTGGGGCTGGATCTTGTCTTTTTGGTAGGCAGGGCCACATCCAGTGGTGTGTTTTGGGGCATCTGTGAACTTACTGTGATTTTAGGCAGCCTCTCTGATAATGGGTGGGGTTGTGTTCCTGTCTTGCTAGTTGTTTGGTGTGGGGCATCCAGCACTGGAGCTTGCTGGCTGTTGGGTGGAGCTGGGTCTTAGCATTGAGACAGAGATCTCTGGGAAAGCTCGTACCAATTGGTATTACATGGGACTGGGAGGTCTCTGGTGGTCCAGTGTCCTGAACTTGGCTCTCCCACCTTGGGGGCTCAGGCCTGACACCAGGCCCGAGCACCAAGACCCTGTCGGCTACACAGCCAGGTATGTGGGGATTTTCTTGCCTTTTGGGATGTCTGAGGTCTTCTGCCAGCGTTCAGTAGGTATTCTGTAGGAGTTGTTCCACATGTAGATGTATTTTTGATGTGTTTGTGGGGAGGAAGGTGATCTCTACATCTTACTCCTCCGCCGTCTTGAAGGTCCCCCTGCAGTAGGAGACTCCACTGAAGACCCAACCTCTGCAAGAACTAGAGGTACAGAGGCATTTTTCTCAGAGGGTTTGCAGCTTGCTTTTTCTTTTTCTTTTCCTTTGCGCTTCATCTAGTTTCAGTTGTTCACAGGGTGACTCATGCAGAGGCCTCGCACCCGACAGTTCAGATCTGAGTGCCTAGTGAGAAATGGCTGCGCTGACACCTCAGCTCAGTGGGTCAGGCCGTGTGTGGAAGTGCTACCCCTGACACTGCAACTCAAGATCTAGATTCCAATCTTCTAATGCTGATATTTTGACTCTCTGAGGCCTATGAAATGATTTAGCTGCATAAATTGTAGAATTGTACTAGTTTTTGTTGGTAACTTCTAACTCATTTTCAGAATGAAAGGGTGAAAGAGTTTTTAAGCTCCAGATGGACCATTGGAATAATCTAGTTCTATTCCCTTGTTTCAACAATGGAAAATTATAATAATGAATTCCAAAGCAGTAAAATTACATGTTCAGGCTTTCACTTCTAACTAGACTAGATTAGACCAGAAGCCAGTGTAGTTCTCTTTTCAGTAAAATTGAGTTACGAATAGAAACATTGATATTGATTTGTTAGTATAATGTATAAATAGTGCTTTTGTGAAAACTTTTATTAGTCCTAGAAAATAATCCTAAAATTACTGGCTCAAAATTTCACAGCTAACTAGACTGTATTAAACATTTTATCATGAATTTCAATCTGTTTGCATTCATACATTATGTAGTACTTACACAAAAAAATCGTTTGTATTGTGGGCTTGTTTTATTGTTATGGAAATTAGTAGTCCTCGGACATAATTCTAAAATAATAAAATCAGCTTATGTATGTATATTTGAAAGAAAAAAAATTGAAAATAAGACGGTGCTTCAATTATCTAACTAGAGAATCAGAGCTTACTTTACTTTAGAAATGCATGAAGAATAATACAAAAGTCTGGCCATCTGTGTATGTGATGTCAGCAAGAAGACTCAGCTACTCAAACTAGGCTATGTGATGTGCCATAGAGATGTGTCAGGAGGCCAGCATATTTCCTGAAAACGTATCTTGCAAAATGTTGCCCTGTTTACAGTATTTCTCTGCATTCTAAGATATTGCTCTGGCACAGTCAATGTGAACAAAGAGTCTGTTGTTAATACATAAAGTCCCCCCTCCCCTTTTCATGATATTTGATACTTCATGGCCACAAGAGATCTAAAGACGTCTGGGTGCTGAAGGAAAGAAGTGGAATGAAGCTGTTAGGACTTTTGTACTCAGATTCTTGGGTGGGAAAGTTAGTAAGCTCTGTTTGGTTTTTTGCAGCTTTATATAGATAACAATCTGTGGTGTGTTCATTTTACCTTGGCCCCATTCCCACATCCTAATCCAAATCTTGCCATTAGGTATAGGTATGCTTTTCCTTCTCTCCTGATATTTGCACTTGGGTGGGAGCTCATTTGTGGATCTTAAATACAGAGTCTTTGTTTTTGTTTTATGTCAGTGGGAGCTGTGGAGCATCATGTTAATCCTGGAGCTTCTTGGACTAAATTAAGAAAGGGATACTTAAAGATACTCACGTGGCACAAAGGAAGAACACATGGAGTAATTTTCTACAGAGAGTCCCGAAAAATTTTTCTTATCCCTGTTCACACATGCTGCTCCTTCCATCAAGCAGTGAGGTGTATGTCTCACCCTTTAAACCTAGACTAGCCTAGTGATTTGCTTTGATCAGTAGTATGAGGATGAAGGGAGATTCTGGGATTTCTGAGCCCAGACTTTGAGAGACCTTGTAGGCTTCCCTTTTGCTATCTCAAAAACTGGCTGCCATTTAGAGAAGTATGACTGTTCCTGGAAGATGAGAGATTCCAAAGGGAGAGAAAGAGGTCCAGATGGCCCCCAGCCATTTCAGCCAGCTCCGTTGAGGCAATAGACATGTGAGTGAGGTCATCTTGGGCTTTCCAGCAGATTCCATGTAGAGCAAAAGAACTGCCCGATTGAACTCAGTCACTCCTCAGAATCATGAAAAATCGTGAATTGTGGTTGTTTTAAGCTCCTAATTGGAGGTTAATTTGTTATGCAGCAATTAATAACCAAAACAGGATCCTTCTACAGTTGGCACAGCAGATACTCTCACTTCAGCCCATTACCCTCAATAAATCTGTTTTGATTTTCTTGTGTGTGTGTGTGTGTGTGACTCTCCAGTGCATTTGATTCTTCTGATAGTGCCTTTTCCAAACTTTGGTTTCTGAGTCACCACTCTCTCCTGATTCTCTTCTAATCTTAATTCTTTTTCATCTCCATTATCAAGGGCCTTCCTTATCTCACCATTAAATATGGTTGGTTCCAAAGTTTGAATCTTGTCTCCCTTCCCACTTTGTGTTTGTGGTATATATTCTCTTTTATGCCTCCCTCTATAACTCATGACTTCCTTAACCATCTATTTTCTAAGTCTCCAAAATTTCTAACTCAAACCAGATTCCTTTTCTGTCGTTTAGATTCTCACCTTCAACTATGTGCTAGAAAACTCTGCCTAAATATCTAAGAATTTCAAACTTGGTCCTAAACTAAGCTCCTAAATCCTTACCCTAACATTATGTGGATGTGGTTTTTTCAATTATTACTTAATCTACTTATTTGCTTTAGTCTCTAGCTATTCTTCTGAGTCATACATCTGAGCTGATCTTCCTATTGCCCCTCTCTCATAGCTAATCAGCCGCTATGTTTTTTTTACAACTGTAACTGGAATGTGTCTCTCAGATCTATCCCTTCCTTTTTTCTGGTTTAAACTAGGCTGTCAATATTTATTACCTGAACTAAATCAATTATCTCCTAAATTGTTTCCTTGTCTTTATTCCTTTAGTTAAGTGGATTTTTCCAAAATGCAGATGTAATCATGTAACTTCCTGCCTTAAGTCATTAAAAGGCTCCCTTCGGTGTAGCAGAACTTTCTGTCTGGTGTCTGGGCACAATTATATGTGTGCACAGTAGTGAGTCTGTAAATGTTTGACAGCCTGCTCTCCATGAGGAAAAAAAGTATGCATGTGAATAATGTACACACAGACGTATACATACGTGTGTGCATGTATACATATATACATAAATTTATTATATTTTACTGAGGCACAGCATACAGTCTACAAATAATTTTTTAAATGCAATACTGTACCTTGTAAATTCAGTATAGCCGACTGATTCTCATAGCCTGCTTCTGTTGATTTTTGCTGAACTGCTGTGTCTGGATCCATGCTATGGTGGCAGTTGATAAACAACTATAGCTCTGATGTGAATGTTAATGATATTTTCATTTACCTTAATGATTAAGATGAACACAAACAGTAATGTCATGTTGGAACTTCACTTGTTAGTCAACAACAGCAACTTCTTTGCTGAATCATGTAAGTTTTCCAATACTGGAAGTATATGACCTCAATTTTGGGGTGCTAGTCACAGTGAAACAGCTAGAACTATGACATACTTTAAGTATAATCTGCACTATTAACATTTTATCCATCTCCAACTTTCTTAAGCTCAATCAACAAAACAGTAAATAAAAACGTGATCTGTAGCATTTGCTGATTTTTCCTGGCATCACTTCTCCCACCATGGCCAATTTCAAGCTACCAACATGATGTCACTACATGAGGATTTGGAAAGAAATGCACAGGAGCACATAATTATTTAGTATTTCTACTTTTCAGGTACAGTAGACATTACCTCAAAAGCACACCTAAGAGTAAGGTGTAGTAAAATAATTGGGAAGTAATAAGGTTTGAATATTATGTTTGTTTTTAGTATAATTTCTTTGATTGTAAGTTTATATAATGTGCTATTTAGTAATGGCTATGTTTATCAATCAGCTTGCAAAATTCTTCAGATTTGAACAGTTGGCTCTCTTTAACCTGTAATGTTAGGTGTATCCAGCACACAACTTGGTGTACCCAAGGTCTTCATCTTCTCCTAGAGGAAGCTTTTGGGGTGTGGACCTGAGTGATGCCTGAGTTCTTGGCCCTCATCCAAGAGCTCCTGCTAATTTTTCACATCCTGTATGAAGCTTTGGTGAAACTACCCCTTGCCCAGGCAAATGGAGATGACTTCTTCCGTTATGCCCCGTGCTTACCGCTTACCTCCCTCTACCTCCTGTGACATTTATCACCTCTATTGTGATTCCTTCTCATTTTCCTACTATGCTAATAGTCTTAAGAATCTATAACAAAGAACTGTGATGCTATTATTGGGTACTTAATTTATTGTCTAGGAATAAATGTATGAAAGGTGAATGGGCTGTTAGGACTGACAGGGAATAGGAAATTGAAAATTGTCCCAGAATGCAGGGTTCTCTCTACCATCCTGGCCAACCGACTTTCAGTGACATCATCTAGCAGATAAAAACCAAAGGTGACTCACTTTGATCGGGGTTAGTGAGATAGCACTGAAGAATAACGGAGGGGTGTCTGTCTCCACTCTCCTTAGTAAAGGATCAGCAAGCTCCTTAGAAGAGCAAAAAGACTTCAAAAGATTATATTTCAGAGAATCTGGCAAGATACTACGTTATAAACTTTGTCAGAAAATTTTAAGTAATAAGAGCTGTCAGAAATAACAAAATTCTTAGCCTTACAGGAGCCTTACCTTGTATGCTTCTGATTAGTATTTTCTTACCATATGCAGCATCTGAAGATCAACTAGCAATATCACCGCTTCCAAAAAAGAAAGTAAAACACCTATAGGAAACAACTGCAGAGCATTTGTGACACCCCAGTCACTACTCATAATGTACTTTGAGTTTAAAAGCAAAGCAATAAGGCTGAATCCTGTCTGTATTGCACTTTTCCAATTTACTGTGCGGCTTGTGTTTGAACATGTTCTGGGGCACACACTACCTCTCTCACTTCTTATGCTGTATTTGGCAAAACATGAAAACCAGTGAGGCTGATAATAGAGGTCTGAAACCAAGCCAGTCTCTTATCATCATGGCTGCATTACCTTCAAACCCACTCTGCTGGGCTCGACGAAGGTTGGCAAAAGATAATAGCACCGCCAAGGTCCTCCATGTCCACGGGGAGTCCTTGCCAACAGAGCAGAAGAAACTCCATAAAGACTAATTTAAATACCTGAATGCAGGGCTCTCTGAAGCCATATGATCACAGAATGACCAGCTTGGCATGATCACTTTTCATTCATAGAATGTGAATCTTTTAGGTTGCCACAGATCAGTAATAAGAAAAATAAAGACTTTTGTCAAATACCAACTGTATTCAATGCTGAGTATCACTAACTTTGTAACACTGTTAAAGCTAACTGCCGGCAGTAAATGAAGAGATTAACCAACAGACTGTATAGTTTCATATTGTATCAGGAACTTAGAGAAAATCTTATACCTTATATCTATATTTGATATAAGGTATAAAATCCAGATATAAAGTTGGTAAAATACAGACTACTGGAGGTGCATTTACTCACCCAAGATCACAAAGTTTGAAAGTGGCAAAGGCAAATTTGAACACAGGCCTGTGTAACTCCAAAGTTATATTCTTTGCACTATACAAGTAAATAAAGATACGTTTCATACATTAGACATTAAAGTTCTACTAGTTATCACTGTCAGTAACCTTAGTCATAATGTGACAGCACCATATTTAAGTACAGAGGTTAGTGTTATGAATGTACCTCATTTCACTGTGGGCTAAAATATAAACATCTGAAACATTTGGATGTGTATTCATGTCTACAAATATTCAGACTGTAGCTGAAATGCAGAAATTTATGGACTTCCTCTCTTCTTGCCATGCACACTCTTTACTGATATAATGTCATTTTCTTCATTCAGCAAACACCATTGACCAAGGATCAGGAAATGTGTTAAGCATTGCTGGTACCCAATGAATAAGACAAGCAGGATTCCTGCCACCCAAAGAACTAACAGTTTAGTTGAAGAAGGCAGATTGTAAGCACACAAAAAAGTAAACACATAAATAACTATGACACAGACTGTGAAACTTGTTATGAAGGAAATATGCAATATGACATGGCAGAGAATAATTAGAAGGCAACTACTAAAAGTCAAATCATGTGTTATTGCTACTGAAGAAAATAGCAGTAGCATCAATAGGGAGCATATCCGAGGCTTTCTAGGAAGCAAAAAAAAACGCATTCGTAGATGTTGACATCAACCTCTCTGCACAATATGCATGGTTTGAAAAGGAATCAGTTCTTCCATTCAAAATTATGCATTGTCTGATATTGCAGGCGCTATGAAAAAAGGAAGAATTTAACTAGTGATAACCTTTACTTTAAACCTTAGTGTCTGTCAGTAATTTTTTGTTCTTTATAGGGAGTTAATGAATGATTTTTTGTTTCTGTTTTGGAAAAGTAAACCCTCTTTTCTGCCACAGAGACAGGATTGCAGCTACAGACAGTTTGCATCAGTGAGTTCCCAGGAATCATTAGGAAAAATGGCATGACAGAGTTGAAAGAGCCAAGCGCCCTGGCCAGTCTTGAATCCCCAGTCACTATGACGTGTTCTTCCACAGGTCATAACCGTTTCTTTACAATGTCTAAAATGAGAGTATTGCATCATTCATCAAATGATGACTGAGATTCATTCCAACTCTAACAATCTCTGATTTTGTGTTCGAATTCAAATAAACTATATATAAATATGTAAATTATCTTTCTATTGAGGCAGAGAGGAAATTTATTAGAGTGGCATAAAGAACTCTCTGTTTTGGGACTTCCATGGTGGCGCAATGGTTAAGAATCTGCCTGCCAATGCAGGGGACACAGGTTCGATCCCTGGTCCACAAAGATACCACATGCCGCAGAGGAACTAAGCCCATGCACCACAACTACTGAGCTTGTGTGCCACAACTACTGAAGCCCCAGCACCTTGCTCCGCAATGAGAAGCCACCGCCCCGCAACAAAGAGTAGCCCCTCCCCACGCCCCACTCACCGCAACTAGAGAAAGCCTGCACGCAGCAACGAAGACCCAATGCAGGCAAAAATAAACGTAAATCTTTTTTTTAAAAAAAGAACTCTCTGTTTAGATCTGTTAATATTCTGGATATTGGTTCAGAAAAACCTTACTCTAAAGTTTTTGATATGAACAGCACATGACTAGTTAACAATTTTCTAGTCCAGTGCCCTCATTTTGAAGAGGTAACTGCAGCCCAGAAGCATGAAGGACTTAGCCATTGTGCTAGTGGCAATGGCCAAACCGACACCAGGGCTCCAGACCTAATCCAGTCCTTGGTCTCTCAGATTAACTATGGCTTATATCCTGTCACATATTAATTTTTAAATCTGAATCTGCCATGTTCTGTTTCTGAACTTATTTCTGTTTTTCTTTATTGTTCATTATAAAGTTATTTATATTTTGGAGACAGAATTCAACCAATATCATGATAACCTTGTTTCTTACTCCAGGCCCTATTTCCAAGTCAGTGCCCATGAAAAAAGGGTAGGAGAATATATAATTTAATTTACCTGCTTTGTTCTTTCTTGTTCTTTTTGAACTCTGCTCTTTTAATGATAAAAACAAATCCCTGCACTATCATTGAGACACTGATGGTTTTTCGTCTACATAGATTCTCAGATTTTATATATGACATCTAAGTCTAGCCATGTACAAAAAGGAGTCACGTTTCACAGTGCTATTTTATGAAATTGTTATTTATACCATTGGCAACAAATAGAGAAGCAAAATAGGAGTTATAATCATGAACAGTCTCTTAAAATTCTCTGAAAAATCTAGCTACCCAAAAGACATAAAAACATATATCCGAACAAAAACTTGTACACTAATATTCATAGCAGCATTATTTATAATAGAGTGGACACAACAGATTGTCCATTAAAGGATGAATGGATAAACACATGAGGTATATCCAGACATGACATATTATTTGGCAATGAAATGGAATGAAGTATCGATATATGATGCAATATAGATGAATTTCGACAAATTACGCTAAGTGAACAAATGAGAATATAATTGTATGATTTCTTTATAAGAGAAGTCCAGAATGTGCAAATCTATAGAGACAGAAAGTAGATTAGCAGTTACCTGGGGCTGGGAGTGAAATGGAAGTGACTGCTATAGCGTATAGGGTTTCTTTCAGAGCTGATGAAAATGTTCTAATTTTAGATAGTGGTAATATTTGCATTATTCTGTGAATATACTAAAACCCCTAAGTTTTATACTTTACATGGGTGAATTTTATGGTATATAAATTATATCTCAGTAAAGTTGCTTTAAAAATCATCTGTCAAGGGCTTCCCTGGTGACACAGTGGTTGAGAGTCCGCCTGCCGATGCAGGGGACACGGGTTCCTGCCCCAGTCCGGGAAGATCCCACATGCCGCGGAGCGCCTGCGCCCGTGAGCCATGGCCGCTGAGCTTGCGCGTCCGGAGCCTGTGCTCCGCAACGGGAGAGGCCACAACAGTGAGAGGCCCGCGTACCGCAAAAAAAAAAAAAAAAAAAAAATCATCTGTCTACCAAGAAGTTGGGCTTACGTTTCTCATGCACCAACTTAATCTTTAGCAACTGTGAGAAACTGAAAGTATTTTCATAGATATGAATTAAAGTTTCATAGAGCTGGAAGGAATATTTGAATTCATAGTATAATAGTCAAAATTTTATGCTCTGATGCCAGACTGCTTAGGTGTGTGAATCTGGCTCTGTTAGTTACAAGTTGTGTTATCTTGGACAAAATGTATTTATTTTCTTTAATCCTCAGATTTCTAATTTATAGAAAAGGATAATAATAGTACCCAGCTCATAGATAAATTAATTGCCATTTTGTGCAGTTTTGGCTAACGATATAGTTCAAATAATTGAATCATTGTTAGTCATATGATGCAGTTCAATTCCCTCATTTTACAAATGTGGTACTACTGTTGGTATTAGGTTTTAAAGAAGTTATGTCAAGTTGCACAAAATCACATAGTAAAATAAAACAACTATAAGTTATCAAATGCCTTTGCATTGTTTTTAAGAAGTAAAATTTGGATTTTAATTTTTTTCCCCTTAAAGAACTACTTTGTTTCATTGTTGGGCTAAAATGTGTCTCATTTTGAAATAACTTAATGAATTTAGTCTTTATAGGTTTATTTGTTTCTTGTAAAAAGGGCAATTGGATGAAAGCTAAAGACTCTACACTGGGTTCATATAATGATTATCTGG
Organism: Pseudorca crassidens; assembly: GCF_039906515.1. Taxonomy (NCBI): domain Eukaryota; kingdom Metazoa; phylum Chordata; class Mammalia; order Artiodactyla; family Delphinidae; genus Pseudorca; species Pseudorca crassidens. The sequence continues at coordinate 107,181,772 of NC_090298.1, forward strand.
ACTGATGGAAACTAAAAATAAATTCTGTATTTAATTCAGTTTAAATTCTCTAGATCATCCTCAAAGGAATGTTCACAAACTTTGAAGACACATGACAGGTGACTTGCAGTTTTAAGGAAATTTATTAAATTAACCATTTTTATCCAGTTATCTTTAATGGGAATGATATTAAAGAATTGTAACATAGAGCTGAAATACTACATTTCCAAGTATAATATGATTTAGAAATATACCACCATAAATATAAAATAGTTCAGTAGTTAAATGAAATACTTTCTGCTAGGTTTTTTGTTTCATGCTTTTGATTCCTAGGTAAGGTTTAAATTGATTCAGGAAAGTAGTCACAAAATTGTGTTTACTTGCTGAACTGGGAGACAGAGAGCAAGAAGGTAAGAAACAAAGAATCAGGAGACAGAAAGAAAATGACAGAAACATAGCAATTACACTCATTAGCAGTTTTGAAAAGAGTAACATTATTTGATCTTGTTGTAACTCTATGCTTGTGTCATAAAGCAGATATATAAAAATGGTCTCTGGACTGGAATGCAAAGTTCTATAGCTTTAAAGCAATTTATTTAACTAGTCTTTAAAATTCTAAAGTCATTTAGAAATGTAAACTGAAAAGCTTTTTAAACAGCATTTTTCCTCTATGGAAATAAAAGGGATGAGAGCAAAATACAAACTTTGAGATTTGACTGCATTTATAATCCTGACACATTTGGTAAACATTTTGATAATGTTGAGTTCAAGTTTAAACAAATGACAGAGATATGTATAAAACTTAAGTTTCTTAACTTAAACTTTATCTGTATATCTGATTAGTTACATCCCTAACTTTTACATCACGTCCCAAAAAGAAAATATTTGATGAATGCTAGAGTCAATAGTTGCAATTACCAGAGTTCTAAAATTTGTAGCTTAAATAAAGAACAAGTAAGGGAGAATTAAACTAAGTAAATAATTGAAGTGTTTATTTATTCATCTTCGTCTTTTGTGTGTGCTTAATGTATTTTGAGGAACATTCTACCAGCTCTTCTTTTTGTTTTCCTAATGAAACCTTTACTAAAGCAAACAATTCTGGAGATGGAAGGGTAAGAGGATGTGGAGCTCACCTCCCCCCACGAACACATCACAAAGATATCTACAATGTGGAACAATTCTCACTGAAAACAAACTGGAATCTGACAGAAGGATTCCTGTACAACTAAGGGTATAAGAAAGATACACATGTAATCAGGTAGGAAGGGAAGAAAAGCAGTCAGGTTGAGACCTGTGCCCCCAGCAGGGAGAATATACAGACAGATACCAACCCTGGGCAGTGAAAGCTGAGAGCCACAGTTTGAGAGCCACAGTCCTGGGTCCTACACGTGGGAGACAAACCTCCTTGGCTGGTTGGAGGACCTCTGGCAATAACAAGAGGGCTGTGGTAAGACTGGACTCTGCTGGTGAGGAGTACACATGTGCTGACTTCCCCCAAGGCAGGCAGGAAAGAGCAGCTGCCAGGTTTCCTGTGACCCACCTGGCACATGCTCCTGCTCAAGCCTAGTGGATGTTTGGCCTTGCTCGCTCCACATCACAGCAAGGCATATGGAACATTCTCCAGAAGAGATCACATGCTAGGCCACAAAGCAAGTCTCACCAAATTTAAGAGGATAGAAATTATATCAAGCTTTTTTTTTCTGACCACAAGGGTATGAAATACGAAATCAATCATAGAAAGAAAAATGGGAAAAGAACAAACACATGGAGACTAAGCAACATGCTACTAAAATACCAATCAGCCAATAAAGAAATCAAAGAGGGAATCAGAAAATATCTTAAGACAAATGAAAATGAGAACACAATTTTCCAAAATCTATGAGAGGCAGCAAAATCAGTTCTAAGAGGGGAGTATATAGCAATACAGACCCTCAAGAAACAAGAAGAATCTCAAACAACCTAACCTACCACCTAAAGGAATTAGAAAAAGGAGAATAAACAAAGCCCAATGTCAGCAGAAGGAAGGAAACAATACAGATCAGATAGGAAATAAAATAGATATAAAAATAGATAAGATCAATGAAACTAAGAGCTGTCTTTTTGAAAAGATAAATGAAATTGATAAACCTTTAGCCAGGCTCACTAAGAAGAAAAGAGAGAAGACCTAAATAAAATAAGGAATGAAAGAGGAGAAAAAACAGCCAATAACCACAGAGATATAAAAAATCATGAGAATACTATGAACAGTTATACACAAACAAATTGGGCAATCTAGAAGAAACGGACAAATTTCTAGAAACATACAGCCTGCCGAGACTGAGTCAAGAAGAAACAGAAAATCTTAACAGATGATCACTAGTAGTGAAATTGAATTTGTAATTTAAAAATTACAGAAATCAAGAAATCTAGGACCAGATGACTTCACAAGGGACTTCTACCAAACATATAAAGAAGAGCTAATACCTATCCTTCTCAAACTATTCCAAAAAATTGAAGAGGACAGACACTCCCAAATTCACTCTGTGAGGCCATATTTACCCAGATACTAAAACTAGATAGGCACTACAAAAAATGAAAATGACAGGCTCAGGTCTTTTATGAATATAGGTGCAAATATCTTCAACAAAATGTTAGCAGTTAGAATCCTACAATATATAAAAGGATCATGTACCATGATCAAGTGAGATTTATTCCAGTGAACCAAGGATGGTTCAATATTGCCAAATTAATCAATGTAGTATACCACATTAACAAAGGAAGTATAAAAAATCACATGATCTTCTCAATAGATGCAGAAAAAGCATTTGACAAAATTCAACATCCATTCATGAAAAATTCTCATCAAATTTAGTATATAGGGAACATATCTCAACATAATAAAGGCCATTTATGACAGACCCACAGTTTAACATACTCAACGGTGAAAAGCCGAAAGACTTTTCTGTAAAGTCAGGAATAGAAAGGAATGCCCACTTTCACCAGTTCTATTTAACTCAGTAATAGAAATCCTAGCCACAGCGATCAGAAAAGAAATAAAAGGCATCCAGATTGGAAAGGAAGAAGTAGAACTGTCACTATTTGCAGATGACATGATACTTTATATAGAAACTCTAAAGTCTCCACCAAAAAACATTAGAATAAATGAATTCAACAGTCACAGGATACAAGATTTATATACAGAAATCTGTATATTAATCTGTTGCTTTTCTATACACACTAATAATGAACTATCAGAAAGAGTAAAAAAAAAATCACATCAAAAAGAATAAAATACCTAGAAATAAATTTAACCAAGGAGATGAAAGACCTATGCACTGAAAACTATAAAACACTGATGAAGGAAATTGAAGCTGATACAAAGAAATGGAAAGATATCCCATGCTCTTGGATTAGTAGAATCAGTATTGTCAGAATAGCCATACTAACCAAAACAATCTGCAGATTTAATGCAATCTCTATCAAAATACCTACAATATTTTTCACAGAAGTAGAACAAATAATATTAAAGTTCATATGAAACTACAAAAGACCCCAAATTGCCAAGGCATTCTGGAGAAAAAAGAGCGAAGCTGGACTTTCCCAGACTTCACACTATACTACAAAGCAACAAAGCTACAGTAATCAAAACAGCATGGTATGGGGGACAAAAAAAGACACATAGATTGATGGAACAGGATAGAGAGCCCAGAAATAAACCCACACATCTATGGTCAGTTAATATATGGCAAAGAAGGCAAGAATATACAACAGAGGAAAGATGGTCTCTTCAATAAATGGTGCTGAGAAACCTGGACAGCTACATGTAAAAGAATGAGATTAGAAAATTTCCTCACACTATATGCAAAAATAAACTTAAAAGGGATTAAAAACCTAAAAGTCAGACTGGAAACCATAAAACTCTCAGAAGAGAATATAGGCACTCTTTGACAAAAATTGTAGCAATATTTTTGAGGTTTCTGTTCCCTAAGGCAAAAGAATTAAAGGAAAAATAAACAAATGAGACCTAAATAAACTTAAATGCTTTTGCACAGCAAAGGAAACCATCAACAACACTAAAAGACAACCTATGGAATGAGAGAAAATATTTGCAAATGATATGACCAATAAGGAGTTAATATCCAAAATATACAAACAGTTCATACAGCTCAATATCCAAAAAAAAATCTAATAAAAAATGGGCAGAAGACCTGAATAGACATTTTTTCCAAAGAAACCATACAGATGGCAAACAGGGACATGAAATGATTATCAACATTGCTAATTATTAGAGAAAATGCAAATCAAAACCACGATGAGATATCACCTCACACCTGTCAGAATGGCTATCATCAATGAGTTTACAAACAACTAATGTTGGTGAGGATGTGGAGAAAAAGGGAACCTTTGTACACAGTTGGTGGGAATGTAGATTGGTGCAGCCACTATGGAAAGCAGTGTGGAGGTTACTCAAAAACTAAAAATAGAACTACCATTTGATCCAGCAACTCCACTCCTAGGTATACATAGGAAAAAACCAGAAACACTAATTCGAAAAGATGTGTGCACCCCACTGTTCATAGCAGCACTATTTACAATAGTCAAGGTATGGAAGCAACCCAAGTATCTATCAACAGATGAATGGATAAAAAAATATAGTACATATATGCGATGGAATATTGCTCAGCCAATAAAAAAGAATGAAATTCTGCCCTTTGCTGCAACACAGATGGACCTAGAGAATATTACGCTTAGTGAAATAAGTTAGAGAAAGACAAATACTTTATGATAGCACTTATATGTGGAATCTAAAAAATAAACAAACAAATGTAAATAGCAAACAGAAACAGACTCACAGATACAGAAAACAAGCTAGTGGTTACCAGAGGGAAGAGCGAAGAGTGGAGGGGCAAGATAGGGGCATGGGCTTAAGAGATACAAACTATTGTGTATAAAAAGATAAGCAACAAGGATGCATTGTACAGCACAGGGAATTACAGCCAGTATCTTGTAATAACTTTTAATGGAGTATAATCTCTAAAAGTACTGAATCACTATGCTGTACACCTGAAACTAATATATCGTAAATCAACTATACTTCCATAAAAAATAAAACAATTGTAACCTATTATTTCAGTTCCACCTGCATTACTATTTTTTTAATATATATATTTATTTATTTATTTATGGCTGCATTGGGTCTTCGTTGCTGCATGCAGGCTTTCTCTAGTTGTGGCGACCGGGGGTTACTCTTTGTTGCGGTGTGCGGGCTTCTCATTGCGGTGGCTTCTCTTGTTGTGCAGCATGGGCGCTTCAGTAGTTGTGGCACGTGGGCTCTAGAGCACAGGTTCAGTAGTTGTGGCACATGAGTTTCGTTGCTCCGCAGCATGTGGGATCTTCCCGGACCAGGACTTGAACCCATGTCCCCTGCATTGGCAGGTGGATTCTTAACCATTGCGCCAGCAGGGAAGCCCCCACCTGCATTATTAAAATGTATGGTAGATAAAAGAATTTTTAAAAATATGGTCACTACTGTGTAGTAGCCCAACTCAGGGGAATTTACGCACACTTAACGAGTAATGGATTTAAGCTCTCTATGACAAATGCCAAAACAAAGTTATCTGAAGAACACTATGAAAATATCTGGGAAGGAGAAGTAATTATTCCTCAGGGAATTGTGTCAGACTCCTTCTAGGCGTTAACAGCTAGTCTGGCTTTTAACAGAAGTGTAGGTAGGTTTAGACAAGTAACTGTGTGGCATTAAGAAAGACTGCAACAGGAAGTAATAACTTAAAGCAGGGCATATCCTGAGAACAAAAAGTAAATTGTTATGGGACTCTTTATTCTACAGTTCATTTTATCGTCCCCTTTTGGATATCATAATTCAGCAAACTGTGAAGCGGCCATACAACATTTTGACACAACACTTTCTGTGCTCATGGCTCACAGAAAGAGGTTATCTAGGGTTTGTATGAATCTGAAGCCCCTGGCATTTTGCCCATTTTTTCAGCAGGACTGTAAGGACCTGTGCTTTCATGGTCCATTGACATGTCACTCCTAGATGTTTTCAAATTTCTCTGGTACCGCAGTTTGGGTGCTGGATTGTTGGCCTCTAAAGAACAGCTTGAAGACATGGCTCATGTGTGTGACACAGCACATGTTCTCACAACTTATGTGGTCTTATAGAACCTGTTCTGCAAGCTTCCACATCTCCGTTTTATGAATAAATGCATTTGAAAAACATAAATCAATTTTATAACATTTGTTATTTTAAATCTGCCAAGAATAATGGAAACTTTCTCAGTTCTAGAGGAGAAACAGAGCAAAGAAGATATTCATCACACAATTTGAATGAAAGATGACTGGTAGGTTAATTTCCTTTCTCTGAGAAATTTGGTCTTTGTTGCTAGAATGTTCTATTTGGAGCACGAATCACACAAATCACTGAACCATTGATTTGACTATTAAAGCTGTTTTAAAATAAATTTTCATTTTTCATATTGTTGATTCAATATTTGTTAGGAACAGTAGTAAACTATATAATTCATCACTTGCACTGTGGAGATTGTGTAAAAAGAAAGAAGTACACATCAAAGGTACACATGTAATGTTTAAAAAAAACTCTACAAATTCTCTTCTATTCTGTGAAAAAAAATCAAATTAAAGGATTCCTTTCAGTCAAATCCACCTACAAGCATAAATTTTAAGTATTAATAGATATAAGGATCATGTTAAATTTGAGATAAATGCATATATTTATTGCGTGTCCACCTACATCTCTGGATCATGCTCAGTTTTTCCGTAAGCAACTTTAATAAATTAACAGAATGCATTAGTGAATAGAGTAGTTCATAGACAATAATTTTAGTTCTTCTGTCCCTGAAGAAATGCTAAAGTACCAGCTTCATTAACTTAATGAGTTTACATTAAACACTTGGAGAAAACAGCCAGCACTAAAGGCAACAGTCCAACGGAGGAAATAACACGCTGATGTCAAATAGGTTTAATTGTGAGCGCTGGCTTAGTTCTGTTGGTGGTGAGACCTAAAATACAATGCCATGAATATTTTAAAACATGAAGTTAGCTGGATTTAGGGAGAAACAAAACTCTGATTAAGCAATTGTATCAACAATACGATTGGGAGAAGGGACTGATGGTACAGTTGCCATTTGTTTGCTGATCCTTTCCAAAACTAATCCTTCACTAAGCTCTAATTTTATCATTTAAATCAGCTTCCTAAAATCACCACCATATGCTAGATGTATTGAAGAATGCAAGAAAGTATGGTGGTAGCTTTATTCACCTTGATGTATAAATTAACCTTGAAAAAAATAGAAAGTCTGTATGCTAAATATTATTGCTTGATTCCTTTTAAAACTTTATGCAGGAATTATTTTCCATATTGCAGTAATACTCTAAGCCAACCTAAAGTTGAGAGAATTCTTTGAGAAAATATTCAGCTCATTATATGGGTATCTGTTGAAAAAATTAAGTCCATTTTTATAGTGAATGAACAAAACTAGTCAACAGGAATGTTAATCACTGGGCTGTATCTCATGTGAATGTCAAAAAAGATTCCAAACAAGATATAATGAAAATGACCAGAGTCACATCGACTGAAAAAAAAAAAAAAAGCACAACCTAAAGTTGAGAGTTATGTTTTATTCAGTGGACAAAACTGAGGACTTAAGCCTGGGACACAGCATCTGAGATAACTCTGAGAGACTGCTCCGAAGAGGCAAGGGAGAGGAGCCAGGATATATAGGCGTTTTGGCAACAAGGACAAGGTATGAAGTACATGGTTGGGTGGTGGCAGGGGGTGGGGGGGGTTGGGGGGGGCGGCTACAGTGTCTGATGGTTTGAGGACAGGCATTGTTTCCATTCTGAGTTCCCTCAGGGCACACCATCAGGGCAGCTGTAGTGGCTGATGGCTGCAACATCCTTTGTTTACTGATACAGCAAGAGACATTCTTAGTTCACAGTCATAATAATCATACCTCAGAAAGTTTGGGGACTGCCCAGTTTTTTAAGATTCAGAGTCACCCTACCAGCTGTCTTCTCAGAATTAGAAGCCTACCAATCTCTATTCTGTTAATATTTATTAGCTACTTTCCTGTCTCTTCACCCTGTATGTCTTCATCTTAGGTTTATGTTCCCCCTACCAAACTAATAACTCACTCTTTCCTATGAAGGTCTTTTTGGCTTGTGATTACATATGGATTCTGTTTACTCCTGTCCACTACTACTTTTTGCTCTCTTTTTCCTCTCTTTCACTTTCTGTTCCACCAGGCAAATGACCTCTGACTATTTATTTCCAGTTCAGATTATCAACAGAAAGGAAGCCTCTAATTTCTGAGCAGCTTTTTCCAAGCTATTGATTGACACTCTTGAGTTGTAGGCCAATTATTATAATATAATCATGTTTAACCGGAAGGATGGCACCCTTGCAACACTGTCGTGTCAACTTACGCAAAAAGAAATTCTGGCTTTCAGTGTAAAGTACATTTATTTCTCAGAATATTGAATTCTATTCTGAAATGTGCATACATCTGCAGTTTATAAAACACAGATGAAAAAATGTTCACACGTTTAGAGTATAAATAAGTAACTAGTAAGCACAAACGTTGTTAGAGGTAAGCTGATTCATAGGATGTATTCAATAAAGATAAACACTTAGCATATTACTCTTAAACACAGTAAGGAGTGGACAGTATTCCGTTGTATGAATACATCACATTTTCTTTATCCATTCGTCTGTTGATGGACAGTTGGGTTGTTTCAATATCTTGGCTATTGTGAATAAAGTGACAGTGAATAATGGCAGTGTTAATCTTTCCTGGGGATCCTGATTTTAATTCCTTTGGATAAATACCCAGAAGTGGGATTACTTCTGGGTATTTTAACTTTTGAGGAAATTTTATACTATTTTTCACAGTGGCTACTCCATTTTACATTCCTACTAACAGTGGGCAAGGGGTCCAATTTCTCCATATCCTCACAAACACTTATTTATCCATTTGCAACAATATGGATGAACCTGAAGGAAATTATACTAAGTGAAATAAGTGAGACTCAGAAGGACAAATACTCCATGACTCTACCATGATGAGGTATCTAAAACAGTCAAACTCATATAAGAAGTCAAACTTGTAGAAACAGAGAACAGGATGGTAGTTGCCAGGGGCTGAGGGGAGCGGGAAATGGGGAGCTGTTGTTCAATGGGCATAAAATTTCAGTTATGCAGGATGAATAAGTTCTAGAGACCTGCTGTACCACATCGTGTCTATAGTTAAAAATACTGTATTGTACATTTACATAGTTAAGAAGGTGCATCTCATTTTGTGTTCTTATAACAGAAAAAGAAGTACAAGGAAACTTTTAGAGGTGATGGGTATGTCTATTACCTCAATTGTGGTGATCGTTTCACAGGTGTATGCATATGTAAAAATTCATCAAATTTCAAGCCCAACCCAACACTTGACTAGATTAACACAAATCCTTTCTGTACACTAAAGGTGCAGAAGAAGGAAAGGTATGCTCATCTCCAAGGCTAAGATAAACTTGCCTCAGAATCTGCTGTGCTTTAACATGTCTAGCTTCCAAAGAAAATTACAAGACATTGGAAAAGTCAAGAATAAATGAAGTCTGAAGATACAAAATAATTATCAGAACCAGCCTTGGAGATGACCGAGGTGCTAGAACTCACAAGGAATTTAAAATAACTATGAATAATATGCTAAAAAAAAGCTCTAATGAAAAAGTTAGACAGCATACAAGAATAGATTGGTAATTTAAGCATAGAGTTGGAAACCAGGAAAGAGTCAAATGGAAATACTAGAAATCAAAAACACAGCAACAGAGATGATGAAGTTTTCTATTTACTTCATTTTTCAGATTTCTGAAAATAAAACTTACTTGTTATTTAGCTCCTTACTTTACACTCCTACCAATACAAGTATTCAGATGGAATTGACCTATCAAGTGTTTTAAACTTACCTTTACTTCTGTTGGATTGCTTGAGTAAAAAAAAATGAATAAAAACAAGCAAATCCAATAGAAAGTTATTTTACTGGCTCAACTATGTTTAAGGGTGTGTGTGTAAATGTATCTTTAAACTGATTTTATCAAATTTAATCAAAACAGCTGAATTAATTTATGCATAAAGCCACTAATTTTAAATAGATGGATTTGAGGGTAAAGATGGGAAAGGGGCTTGTGTCTGAAATTAAGAACGCTAGTTATTCTAGAAATTTCTGCACATCAGACAAGCATGCAAACTTTCAGGCAGTAACAATTTTCTGTTTCAGGTTAGACTAAATTTCCCAGGGAATTCCATTAAATTGGATTGTTCTGTGGGAACACAACACTGTGTGATATAAAACAGCCCCCACCAATTTACTAAATTGCTTTTTCATCAAGCTGTATTTTTTTAAAGTATAAATGATCAGTTTAAGCATTTCTCCTCGGCATAATACACATAAGGCAAGATGAAGAAAATCTTGAGTGGCAATCCAATCAGTGTTCTGTTGAATAGTGCTATTTCAAAAATAATAATCATACAAATTCTACCCACAGGTACTACTGTGAATAATGATATTTATTATTTGTTCAGTGCTGACAGTGGGCAGACACAGCCCCTGACCTGGGGGTTTATAATATTGAAAAGAACCTAGACAGCCAAGGAAATCTGAATAAACTATGCCAGTGAGTGCGAGGCTTTGCGGCTTACACACATCTATAAATTTCTCTTCCTTTTCTCTTAATTTCTCCCCCTTTATTCTTGTAACACACTGTATATCAAGTAAATACATTACAGAAATTTTTTGCAGATTTCTTACTGATAGTTTACATTAAGCAAATCACATCTTAATTTGTAATATATAAAGTTCTTTAACATAATTTAAGCAGAGATCACTGACAGGTCTTCACAGGGAGTTTGAGATTAAATCTGTAAATATTTGTATTTTAATAAAAATATATTAAGTCCTACAATTTTTTCCCTCATTTTTGGAGAAAGGAGGCTATTTTGGTTGGATAACAAAAAGAATAAGGAAGCAAGATCCATTAATTACACACTACTTATTCATAGATACTTGGTGCATTGTTTTAGCTAACAGTTTTTCAGTACCATATTTGAGCCTTTACAAGTGGATTTTGTTCTAAAGCAAGGTTTACTTGAGAACTTTTTAAAAAAAGCTTTTGAAGTAATATATTATATTTGAAGTAATATACACACATAGATTTAAATAAATCTTTTATTTAAGTACATGTAGTATAGAATTACACATTGAACATTTGGAAATCATGAGTTTAATGTGATATAAATTAACTGTTTAGATCAACAGAAATATATTGTTGCCTTCATAAAGAGAACAGCACCATTTCTCACAAAGCACTTTAAAACAAAAATCAAGATCTAGCACATATATGTATGCTTCTGAGATGGAAAACCAGTTTATAATCTATCTTGAATTTTTATAAGAGTTTATTTATCCTGTGATAATATTTGAAAGGCTTTCCAGAAACAGGAAGACATAAGTTTCTGGTTCTAATTTAAATAGTCATATGATATGTGACCTTAATGTAGTAAGAGGTATTCTGGCCAGGGTAGTTTCTTCTATGGATCAAGTGTATTTTTGTTAAATTATAAAAATTTAAAACAAATGTCTCCCAAGCTGGAAAAAAAAACCTCAAGGGCATCATCAGTCATAGGTTTAAAACACATGCCCAAATAATTAACAGCTAAATCATAGAAGAAAAAAAAAATAAGAGCTTTTCCTGAACAATTTGTGGTATTATTTAAAGTCTTCTCTTAGAAGGCAATTGTTCTAGAATGACTGATTTTCTCTTTGCACTTTCACTCAATAAACATTAATGAGTCAATTATGTAAAAATAGAAATAAAGCAAGACAGAGAAGCATTGAGCACTTTGAATTGTGTTTTTTTCTTTTAAACAGTCTTTAGTGGAATTTTTAAAAGTTGCAGAGAATTAAATGACACAATAGAAAACATGAAGAGTTTCTCTCTCTGTAGCTCTCCCTATTACACCTAACATAAATTCTCACTCCTTTGAGGTATTTCAATATTTTGTTGTATACTCTGCCATTCCTTTCTGCATATTCATGCAACTATATACACCCAATATATATCAGAGGAAATGCATTACATTATGACTTTTAAAAAACGTTATAATATAGTGTATACCTTTTTCCATATCAGTAGAAAAGGTCAATGCTTTTTGAAAGATGAGCTGTAAATTGTTCCATCATTTGCCTAATGATGGACATGGAGACTATCTTCCAGTTTAGTGCCACTGTAAACGGTGGTGCCATAAACATCCTTATCCAATATCCTTAGGTTTTGGGGCTTCTCTCCCTCCAACATAGATTTCCTCAAGCGGGATTGCACGATCAATGGGATATGTCATTCTAAACTTTGCTGAAGATGGCCAGTTCCATTTCCAAAGAGGACTTAGCACCCACTCTCAGAAGCAAGGTAAGACTGTTCCCACCTCGCACACTTCACCTTCACTTTTATCACTCTCTTTTTTTAGGGCATTAAAAAAAAAAATCAAAACAGGATCTTTTATAATAATCTGCATTACTCTCCCTAGTGGTGAAATTAAGCAACTTTTCATACAATTGTTTTCCGTTTGTATTTCCTCTTTTCTCAATGATTTATTCTATCCTTTACCCATTTTTCTTTCTGACTGCTCGTCTTCTTCTCAGTTAATTTATAGGAATTCTTTTTGCATTAGGGATATTGACCTTTTGTCTATCCTGTGTGTTTTTTTATTTTTTCTAAATTATGTTTTTAATACATTTTTTAAAAAATGAAGTCAAATGTTTTTTTCTTTATGACTTTTTAGCCTTTCTATACTGTTTCAAAAGCCTCCCCCCAACCAAAGATTATTCAAATATTCCCCTACAATGTAATGATATTTTTCTGCTGGCATATTAGGGAATCAGCAGTAGTAGAGGCCAGATAAATTTTAGTGAGGGAAGTAGATGCTGTAAGTTAAGGATTGGCTTCCATACATGCCCGCAGTGCTTTTCAGATATTCTCTCCCTCATCAATGTTGGATATGCAGAAAGAGGCTGGCTGATGTCATCAGTGAGGGCTTTTTTGTATAATCCTGGAATAAGCCTCTCTTTCACAGAGCGGGGCTTTTGAGGAGCATTCACATGGGACAAAAATGTGTTCCACTCTGGGAAGTTCTTAAACTTCCACTTCAAGAAATTCATACACATAATTCTTATACAGGCTTTTTTCTCACTGATCCTTTAATCAGATTCCTTCCTAGTTTCTTGCAACCTTGGAAAACCATTAACCACCATTCATTAATCAGTATAAAAACTTACTTCATGCCATGCCTCTTTCCAGCTGGGTGGACAAAAAAGATGTGCTGCTTGAAATTCAGCCCACTGTCCTTCAGGACAACTCCAGAGTTGGGGTGCAACATTGCAATTGTCTACTTGCGGTTGATGCCAGCAAATTGCACAGAGAAACCTATGAACCAGGGCTGAATTTATTCCTCTTTAATTTTCAGCTGATCTTAGAGACCTTCCCATGGAACAATAGATAAGGTTTGTGGGAGAGACTTCAGTAAGATAAGCATGCTCATATGTTGAGAGAACAGTATGAGAAATGTGGCCGTCAGGACCTGCCCAGACTTAATCCTGTATATGCAAGTTCTGTTTGGTGAGAGAGTGTTTCTGGACAAGTTCAGCTAGATTCCTCCCTCCGGCCCTTCCTTCCTTCCTTCCTTCCTTCCTTCCTTCCTTCCGTCCTTCCTTTTTCCTTTCCACCATCTAACAGAAAATATTTACTAAGCAATTATCATATACCAGGTATCATTCCAGAATCTGGGAAATAATGGTGAGCAAGACAGGTCCGTCCCTTCCTTCATTAACCTTCATGTGTTAATACCCTAGTAGAACACAGTAGTACCTGATTCATGATGAGTGGCTCAGTTTACTTGGTCATCTGCTATTCCACAGTCAGGTATTATGTCTCAATCATGGCCTAGTAGAAAGCCAAAAGCTTTTTTAAAGAACGGAACAGTTATTTACAGAAGAGGACGTGGCGAGGTTTCAGCATTTTTAGGGCCTCTGTTTTGATTTTCTAATCGTGTCTCGCTGCTGCTCCAAACAGGGATGAGATTATACACACACATTCCTAATGCCCCTCTTAATTTCCTGGGTCTATAGGGTACATAGGCAGAGCTATTTGCACCCCCAACAAGACCAATAGGAGAAAATTTGGTTGCTCTGAACCATGCTCATAATGTACCATTCTTTGGATCAACTAGAAAATAGGTTGGAAAGGCTAACTCAAATAAGTATATATTTTCTCCAAAATCCAAAGAACCCACAAAATGTTTTTCTTACTGGTGGAGGTACAAGGTACGGCAAAATATTTCTTTACTTTGAAAGGGAGATCCTGACTTGGCCCAAATCACTAGACTCCCAGAAACTTCTCTGAAGTGGTAGGCCCTTAATCTCTCAATGTTCAATATATGGGCTTTCCATCAAGAATGGCTACATCATGCTCTCTGTCTCCTATCAGCATTATTATTAATCTAATGAAGAAGCATTATGTCCCTTGGGGGAATATAAACTTTAATGTCCCTGTGGACTAAGTTACAGAAAGCATTAGAGAGTAGTCATATTCTAGGAGAAATTTGTACTCTGATCTCTTTCAGGTAAAACAAATATCTTCCATTGCTTTATATTATAGAGATAAAGGCAATGATATTACCAAATCACTAACTGCCTGTTAACTGTTGGAGGCTATATGTAGTTGTCCAAATAAAAAGGCCATATCTAGAAAAGCAGCTAAAATTGATTAAATATACAGCAATCATTTATTATTCACCAGGACCTGTCATCTGCACAGGTGAGTTAAATAGGAATAGGGGAAAAAAAAAATCAGCACCTTTGCATTTTCTAAGTCTTTGATAGAGGCACCAATTTCCACAGTTTCACAGTAATTCAGGGTTACTTTGATTTATAATTTTGGTTTGGAGGGGGAGTTCTAGTGGTTTCCATTTGGTGTATTTTCCCTTTAGTCCCTTACCCTATGTGTTGGAAAACCCATGTGAGAGGTCTGCCAGTTCATAGTATTTTTATTCTTAGGACAGATTCAGCAAGTGGAGAAAAAGCACAGCATTGTGACAGAGATTGCTAGATTCTCCCTAAAATCTACTTCCTCTTTTCCCTCTGTAAAATGGTAGGCTATATTTCCTACCCTCCCTGTATATAGGGATGATCCCATAGTCAGAGTTTGCCAAAAGACTGTGAACAGGTGAGATGTATACCATTCTAAGGTTTTTTAGAAACACGTCTGCCTCTTCATGTGCCTTCCCCTTCCATAGACTGGGTGCAGCTAACAAGGTTATGGGACATGGAAGAGCCCTGAGAAGGAGGGAACCTGGGCCCTAAAGCATAAGGAGCACCTGCCTGGACTGTCACCTAAGTGAGAAATATATTTCTATTGTGGTTCAGCCATTATATATTTGGGAATATATATTTGTTACCATAGTCTTATGAATCGTGTGGATTCAGGATTTCATTGGGCCTATCATAAGCTGACTCAGATCAAAATTCATTTATGAAGTTTACATAATTCAGTTATGTAAACTGCAATGCATGTTGGGTCCTCAGGGATTCGTGTTTTCTCAGAGCTTATGTCCAACCATAAAACTCAAAAGATCTGGGCATATTCTATTTCCCCAAGCAAAATAATCTTAGTAAAGTGTTACAGGTTCTTTTCTGGCAGGCAAGAAGGAAGATTGGCTTAAACATGATGTTATCATCAGGTCTTCTCAGGGGTGTCCAGGCTTTCCTTCATTCAAGGGACTGAAGGCAATGTACTGAGTCAGGTCCAGGAATGTTCTATTTTTTTATATACTTTTAAATATAGGTCAAATAGGATTTGGTAAGCACCTATCCATTTCACTCCTAATAATCCTATGATATATTAGCAACCAGTAAAATCTCTGTGGGTCAGGCTATTTAGATTACATTGCCAGTAACCAGAGTGTTGCCCCTGAGGTTAAGTACCACTATGTCACCCAGGGTCCTAATCCCCCATTAGAGACAGGGAGACCATTTCAACTGCATCCCATAACAGCATTCACAGCTTCAAAGTACAGCCACTAATGTATTTTTAAAGATGACCCTAGGCCTCTCATTAATTTATTTTTCAAGGCCTTTGAGAAAGGAACTGTTTCTAGGCCTTCTAGGAGTCATACATGTCACTTGATCAATTCCCTCCAGGATTCCATTCTCCTGACTTTGGATATCTTCTTCCCAATAAACCAAGGAAGTTCTGGAAGTAACAGAAGGTAGGGATTGTTTTAGTCCACTCATAAAAATCCCAGGAATCTCAGTACATGGCTTAAACTGAGAATTTTGGAATTTGGGCCTCTCATTGGCCTTATGTAGGACCATTAGAAGCAGGTACCCCACCCTGTATGGAAAATTCTGCTCTCAGTACACATTTCATTTCACTAGACCAGAGAAAATATTTTAAAGAGAAATTTTGTCACTGTATGTCAGGGACTGACAGATTCCTTCTGATGAATACCAACAGAATGTTCATTGCCTTCAACGCCAAGTACGCAAAACTCCCTAGGTTTTTCTGAGTTCCTTTTAACTGCAACCTGCTTCCTGACAACAGTTTGTTTAAGCCATAAGTCTTGCTTATAGCAACGGAATTGGATTCTGGTTAGTTTTAATAGAAAATAATTTAATAAAATTATGTCATTGTGTGGCTTAAAGAATTGATGGGAAAGCTGGAAAACCAAGCTCTGAAAGCAGGCTGAAACCCCAGGAAGCCGGGCAGCTGTCGTTACAGCCAAGCCCCAACAACTGGAATAACTGGTTAGGATGCTTGTGCAGCTGGCTTAGGACACTGAACGAACTACTGGCATTATTGGCATCGCAGCTACTGGCCACTACTGTTGAAAGGAATTCTAAATTGCTCTTCTTTCCTTTGTGCTACTGGTTCCAGATCTGCAAGCTATGAACATTCAATTAGCTAAGCCTAGGTCGTGAGTCTGCACCCTGGTGGATAAGGGGAATGATAATCTGGACTTTTGGGCTACGTTGGTGGGAGTCAATGCCCCTCTGCCCCAGCATGTTTCTCAACTGGGAGATTCTCATAACATACAAAGGGAGGTCAAATGATGAGCAGTTAAAACCTCAACAGAGCAAAGGTCTGTAACACCCCACTAATATGAAATTCTACTTCCATTCCATGCTAGTGGTTAATTTACCATCAGTAGTCAACGTATAAAGGGAGTATTTTTCAAACTTTTTTTTTTTTGCCAGTGGTGTACTTTTTGTCTCAAAATTATTCTGAAAACATTTTTTAGTACTTCTGTCTTTGTCTCTCTCTGTCTCGCTGTCTCTCTCTCTCACACACACACACACACACATACACATATTTTGAGTACTTATAATAATCACAGAACTATAGACATAAAAGGCATCTCTTTATCTCATCTGAGTCCTTCTCCCACCTCTGGCAGGATCACATGTAGATGACACTATCTTATTTCATTCATTCAGTTATTCAATAAACATTTATTGAGTCTTTAGTAGGTTAGGGTATTTCTTCGAAGATGCATCACTTCAAATTCTGTTGGAATTAAGCATACTGCTAACTGGAAAAAAGATACTAAATTATATAACACAAGATGCTTAAGGCTTTGTGTTCGGTACAGTGGTTCTAGTCTTCAGATAATGATCATTACAATGATGATCATTGCTACTTAGTAGGATACCGCTCAAAGGGACACAATGGAAAAGTCCAAGAAGGGAGCTCTTGGCTCTAGATCAGTATTTCTTAATCTTGGAATTGGAGTCCCAACAGGTATATGTAAATAATGAGTAAACGTTCAGTGGCAAAGAAACATCATATATATAAGATAGAAGTGGTAAATAAAAAAGCCTGAATTATGGTCTTTTCTTGTTCATGAAGCTGAAGAACTTTATTATGACATACTTTACTGACTTGAGGATTGAAGACCCTCATTTTTAGATTTTAATCCTGGCTTCTTTTACTATTGAAAGACCTTAAAACACCTCTTTAGGTAGAACACAATTCCTTTACAGTAGTGATTATTATAGGTAATCCAAACAAAACTGAGACACTTCAGGCCCTGTGTTGCACACAAAAATAAAATGCAGGTTCCATGTTCACCACCCCTTCTTTTATTGATAAAAGAATAGCAATAAAATGTCTATACACTTTCAAATGCTGAATAGTTTATGTAACACATAACAAAACTTTGTAATCATCTTTTTTCTTTTATAAATCTTTTCAAAGTCCATTCATCACAGCATAGAAATTGCCACTGCAACATTTTGTCTCACTTTTTTCAAAAGTTTGATGAAACTCAGTTTTCACAGGGTCTTTTCTTTCTCATTACTTCTTCCTTCCTTCTCAGATATGCTTTTCCTTCTAACGGTTCTTTGCATGACTTGGATTTGAAAAAAAATAATAAGCTTCCATCTTATTAACCAACTGCTTGGCCCATGTGCTGAGCAGTGGGAATTTAGAACGTCTTAGATGGCAAGAGAGAAGGAAGGCTATGTATATTTATATATTTTAATTTTGTCTGTCATATAGTATTATGCTGACATTTGTCAACATGCTTTTGTTTTATGATAGTCTGGAAGGAAAAATCTAACAGTGATTATCCCGAGGGAGCAGAATTGTGGGATAGTTGGAAGGATTTGGGCAAAGACAGATATTGAACAGACAATTACAAATAACAGCTAGATCACAGAACACTCTGAGTAGAAAACCAGGTACAATTTTGGCATAGAGCAATGAGACCTAACCTGCTACTTAGTATGCCTGAGGAAGGGGAGAAGAGAGGCATGTATCAAGAATAAGTAGAAGTTACCTAAGCTAATGTGCAGAATGGGAGAGGACATGTTTCAGGCAGAGGGAACAGCATGTGTAGTCCTGAGGCTAAATAAATCACAATATGTTTTAAGAATTGAGAGAGATCCGAAAGGGAAGAGCAGAATGTGATGGGACTGAAGACATGAAACAACTCAGATTACACAGGGCCTTTAGGTTATGTTAAGGAGATCGAATTTTGTTCTTTGAACACTAGGAAGCCACTGAAGGATTTTAATCAGAAGATATTATTTTCATTTGAAATGACCACTCTGTCTACAGAGTGAAAATTGGATTGTAGTGGAGACAAAGTGAACATAAGAGACAGGTGACTTGGCGTTACAGTGTTTCCAATGAGAGACGATTGCAATACGTTATGGCTAGAAGTGTTGGGTAGAGTAAATGAATCTAGGAGCTATTTAGAAGGGGAAAAATGCTATGTCTTAAAGTCTGATTACATGTTGGTGATAAAAAAGATGAATGAGTCAAGGATGACTTCCTGGGCTCATGGTTTGAGCACCTGGGCAGACATAGCTCTTATTTACCTGGGGAATCCTGAAGGAGGATCCCTATTCCCTGTACATATACTCATTGATGCCTAAGATGGAAGCACTGGGGATGTCACATATTCATCTTAAGTCTTTCTTTAAATAGGTTTATTATTATATAATCTACATACAATAAATTTCACCAATGTTAAGTGTATAATTTGAATGAGTTTTGAAAAACACAGTCACATCACTGGTACCATAATCATGATACGGAACATTTCCATCACTCAGGAAAGTTCTCTCATGCCCCTTTGCCCTCTGTGCCTTCAGGCCAGCCCTGGCATCTGGCACTGATCTGCTTTCTATCACTTTACCTTTTCTAAGCTTTCATACACATGGAAGCTTCTCTCACCTAGAATAATGCTTTTGAGATTCATACTCATTGTTGCATGTATCAGCAACATATTTGTTGCTGCAAATGTTTGTTTCATTTTATTGCTGTCTGGAGTTCCACCATAAGGATAGAGTAAAATTTGTTTATCCATTGATCAGTTGATGGGCATATGGTTGTTTTTTTTTCCAGTTTGGGGCTATTATGGATAAAAAGCTGGTATTAAAATTCCAGTAGTCTTTTGTATATACATGTATCCATTTCTCTTGGTAAATATCTAGGAATTGGGTTACTGGGTTGTATGATAAATGTATATTTAAGAAACATCAGAAGCTGTCAACGTTTTTTCCAAAGTGGCTGTACCATTTAGCATTCACATCAGTAATGCATGAGAGTTCCAGCTGTTCCACACCCTAGCAAACATTATAGATATTTAAAATTTTTTCCATTCTAATGGGTATGTAGCATCAACTGTTTTAATTTGCATTAAATGTTTATTTCTCTAGTTGCTAATGATGTTGGATATCCATATATATAAATGTGAAACTTTACCTTACCTCTTCTCATCTACTGAAATTAGATCAAAATGGATCACAGACGTAAATGTAAGAGGAAAACCTTTAAAACTTCTAGAAGAAAATGTAAGAGAAAGGCATTTGATCTTGGGTTATGCAAAAATGTCTTAGGAAACCACAAGGACAAACTATAAAGGACAAATTAATAAATTAGACGTTATTAAAATTAAACATATTTGCTCCTCAAAAGACATTATTTAGTAAATGAAAAGGCAAGCCACCGACAAGGAGAAAGTGTTTACAAAATACATATCTGCTAAAGGAGACTCTCTCCCCCTTTCCCTCTTTTCCTCTTTCCCTCTTCTGGTTTACATGGATTGTGGATGAGAAATCTTCTGTCATTCTTATCTTTGTTTCTCTACATAATGTCTTTTTTCCTCTGACTGCTTTTGAAATTTTCTATTTCTGATTTGTCTATAGCAGTTTGATTAAGATATGTGTTGGCACAGTTTTCATTAGGTATGCTCTGCTTGCACATATATGTTTATAGTTTTCATCAAGTTTGGACAATTTTCAGCCTTCTTTCTTCAAATAATTTCTCCTCCCACTTCTACTTCTTCTCTCCTTCTATGACTCTAATTACTCATATGTTGGATCATTTGTTATTTCAATAGCTCACCAACGTTCAAGTCATTTCTTCTTTCTTTCTGTGCTTCACTTGGGACAGTTTCTATTGCTATGTCTTCAAATTCACTAATCTTTTTTTCTGAAGTGTCTAATCTCCTTTTAATGCCATCCAGTGTGTCTTTTCATTTGAAATATTGTAATTTTTATCTCTAGAATTTACAACTGGGTCTTTTTAATTTTCCTCCTCATCAGGTTTATGTTTTCCTCTGTCTTCTTGTAAAGTTATAGCATATCTATGATAGCTGTGTTAATGATTGTGTTGGCTCATTCTATTACTTCTGTCACATCTGAATCTGTTTTTACCAATTGATTTTCTTCCTTGTTATGGGAAACATTTTTCTGCTTTTTGCATGCCTGGAATTTTTTTATTGGCTGCAAGAGAATGAGAATTTTACATCCTTGCCGCTTACTACTATTATTCCTTTAAATACAATGAACTTGACTTGGAATCAGATGGGTCATTTTGAGGCTGACTTTTAAGCTATGTAGGAATGGGGTCAAATCAGTTTTAATTATAGAGCTAATTTAGCCCCACTGCTAAGCAGATAATATTCTGAGAGCACTATCAAATGTCCCTCGTATAATGAGGTTCTTCCACTCTAGCTGGTGGGAATACACAGAACTTGAAGTATTGTTTGGCCTGATGCTTTTTGCCTTCCCCCCGACCCCATACTGTGGGGTAGTTTCTTTACACACATGCACAAATCAGAACACAATAAATTATTTTAAAGTTCACTCAGCAAATACCCAGTGTCCTCTTCCTCTGTAGTAGTTGTAAGGATATGTCAACAAATTCTTTGATATTCCTCCCATCAATTGGTGGAATTTAGTTCTCTTCCCTTAGAGTATGAGTTGGACTTAGTGACCCATGTTGGACAATTAGATTATAGCAGAAGTGATGGGATATCACTTCTGTGGTTAGACTATCACAATATTGTGGCTTCCTTCTTGAGTGCACTCTCTTGCTCCCTCTTGGATAACTGCTTTAAGGGAAGCCAGAACCTTCAGGCCCAGTCAAATCATCAGTGACTGTAGCCTGTAGCTCTGGCCAATAGTTTAGTTGCAATTTTATGAGAAATCTTGAGCCAGAACTACGCAGTTAAGCCCTTCCTAGATTCTTAACACTAAGAGACTGTGTGAGATGATAAATGTTTATTTCTTTAAATGCTAAGTTTTGGGGCAATGTTATGTAGCAATAGATAGCTAATACATATTTTGGTACTTTGAAGTAGGTGTTGCTGTACCAACAGCTTAAATTTTAAGAATGGCCCTGGAGCTGGGCAGTGGACATTGAGGAAAGTATCAGTGAAAGCCTAAAATACTTTGAAGAAGCTTTACTTGAGGTTTTATTTTGAAGTAATTTTGTACTCAGAAAATTTGTAAATCTAATACAGATATCTTCTATGCATCCTTCTTCCATTTTCATCAATGATACTGTCTTATGTAACCATAGTATATTATCAAAACCAGAAAATTGACATAGGTACAATATTATTAAGTAAACTACGGACCTTACTTGGATCTCACCAGGTGCGTTGTGTGTGTGTGTGTGTGTGTGTGTGTGTGTGTGTGTGTGTGTGTGTGTAATTCTATGAAATACTATCATGTATAGATTTATGTAACCACAACCATGATTAAAATACAGAACTGTTCCACATGATAATAAAACACCCTTTTGCCATTTATTTATAGACACAAACTCCTCCAAAAC
Organism: Pseudorca crassidens; assembly: GCF_039906515.1. Lineage (NCBI taxonomy): Eukaryota > Metazoa > Chordata > Mammalia > Artiodactyla > Delphinidae > Pseudorca > Pseudorca crassidens. Next base: position 107,204,440 of record NC_090298.1, read on the forward strand.
ATAATCCTTGGCAGCCACTGATATGTTCCCCTTAAGTATAATTTTGTCATTTCAAGAATAATATATAAAAAGAATCATATAGCATGCAACATTTTGAGATTGATTTTTCATTCACCATAATACCTTTGAGATCCATTCTGTAGTTCATTTAATGTATGAGAGTTCCAGTTGATTCCACATCCTTGTCAGTGCTTGGAATTTTCAGTATTTTATATTTTAGCCATTCTAATAGGCATATAATTATATTTAATTATGGTTTTAATATCTATTTCTCTACTGATTAATGATGTTTAATATCTTTTCATGTGCTTATTTGTCCTGTATATACTTGCTTTTCAAGTCTTTTGCCCATTTTCTAGTTGGATTGTTTGTTTTCTTAGTAATTATTTCAAAGATTTTTTTTTTTTTTTTTTTTAGTATTCTGAATATAAATCATTTGTCAGATACGTGGTTTTCAAATATCTTCTCCTCCCAGTCTATGGCCCATCTCTTATTAGGGTCTTTTTCAGAGAAAAAGTTTTTAATTTTGATGAATTCCAATCTGTCATTTTAAAATGATTTTATTTTAATTTTAAAAATTATTATTCTACAGATTCTGCTTTTGGTGTCATGTCTAAGAACTCCTTGTTTAAGTCATGAAGACTAAAGAGTTCGTTCCATGTTTCCTTCTAGAAGTTTTGTGTTTATGAGTTTTACATTTTATATTTAGATCTATGATCCTTTTTTTTTTTTTTTTTTTTTTTTTTTTACGGTATGTGGGCCTCTCACTGTTGTGGCCTCTCCCGTTGCGGAGCACAGGCTCAGCGGCCATGGCTTACGGGCCCAGCTGCTCCACGGCATGTGGGATCTTCCCGGACCGGGGCACGAACCCATGTCCCCTGCATCGGCAGGCGGACTCTCAACCATTGCACCACCAGGGAAGCCCTATGATCCATTTTGAGTTAATTTTTCTATAAGATATGAAATTCAGTTAAGAATTTTTAAACTATTTTTTTGTCTTCAGTGTCCAGTTGTTCCAAATCCATTTGTTAAAAAGATACCCTTTCTCCATTGAATTGCTTTTGTACCTTTTCCAAAAATTAGTTGCATACTTCTGTGAAAATATTTCTGGATTCTCTCTTCTGATCCATGGATCTATGGAATACAACAATCTATTGGTTACTGTACCTATAGAGTAAACCTTAATACTAGATGGTGTTGGGCCCTCAGACTTTATTCTCTTTTGCCAACTTTTTCACTATTTTAGTTTCTTTCTGTTTCCATATATATTTAAAAATCAATTTTATATCTTCAAAATAATCCAGCTGGGATGTTGATAGGAATTTCTATCAAAAATATATTTTGGACTGAATTGTCACCTTTAATATTACTGTTTATTCTTCCACACTGTGAACCCAGTATGCCTCTCCATTTATTTAGGTCTTTAATTTTTTAATGTTTTGTGGTCTTCAGCATACAGATCCTATACGTGTTTGATTCGACTTACACCTAAATATTTCATTATTTTGAAGCTAATGTAAATGTTAATACATTTTAGTTTCCAATTTTTCACTAGTATACAGAAATTTGGTTGACTTCTGGTGTTGACCTTGTATCCTGCGATCTTGCTTATTACTCTGGGAATTTTTTAATGTTTATTTTGAGGATTTTCTATGTAGACAAACATGTCATTGGTAAACAGGGACAGCTTTATTTATTTTTCCAATTACTTTTATTTCTTTTTCTTGCTTTATTGTACTAGTTAGAATTTCCAGTACTGTGCTGAATAGGAGTGGTGAGAGTGGACATCCATGCCTTGGTCTCAGGCATGGATAGCATTCAGTCCTTCACTCTTAGCTGCAGTTTTTAAAAATAAATAATCTGTATCCAGTTGAAGAATTTCCCTTCTACTCCTATTCCAGTTTGCTGAGGGTTTTAATCATGAATGGATATTGAATTTTGTAAAATGCCTCTTCTTCATCAATTGGTATAGTCATTTGGTTTTCTTCTGTAGCCTGTTGTTATGGTAGATTACATTGATTGATTTTGGACTATTGAACTAGCCTTGCATTTCTTAAATAAACCTCACTGGTCATGTTACATTATTCTTTTTATATACTGCTGGATTCAATTTGCTAATATTTTGTAGATTTTGCATCTATATTCATGAGATATATCGGTCTGTATTTTCCCTTTTTGTACTGACTTTGTCTGGTTTCGGTATGAGGGTAATGCCAGGCTCACAAAATTAGTTGCAAAGTGTGGTCTTCTATTTTCTGGAATAGATTATGTAGAATTGGTGTTACTTTAAAAACAAATGTTCAGTAGAATTAACCATTGAAACCATCTGGAACTAGAGATTTCTTTTCTGAAAGTTTTTTAACTACAAATTTAATTTGTTTAATACCTTAAAAAAGCTTTTAGTTGAAGCCATATGATGTTTGGTAAGGCTATAGGTAGGGGCTTGTAGCAAAGTGAGGTAAATATTATAGGAAACTAAAGAAAAAGGAATCCTTTTCATATAGTGGCATTAAATTTAGCAACACTGTTGTCTGCAGTGGAAAAATGGGCCTAATGAACTGGTTCATCAACCTAAGAAGATTTCCAAAAAAATTTTGAAGGTGCCACCTGGTTTATTCCTTCTTATAGAAAATGTGAAAGGAGAGAGAGAAATAAACTGAAGAAAAACTATTAATAAAAACCAGCCAGAACTTGATGACTCTGAAAAAATTTTTTTTCTGGAAAATAATGCTAAATAATTAAGAGCAAATACTTATTTTAATAATCAAAATAATTAAGGTCAAATTGCATCAGATCAAAGATGAGACGCAGGGCACTTTCAGGAAAGCATGGTCTAATGATAAAGCCAAAGGTGTGGCTGTAAAATCCTTTGTTATGAACTCATAAAGATCATAAAGATCACATGTGGCCACTCAGAGTGAAGGCCCTCTAAAGTGTTTAAATGTGTTTCTCCCAGATCCTTCCCGTCGAACAATAGGGCTCCTAAGAAGCCTAAGAACACTGTCTCTAACAGTTTCATCAGAAACTCAAAGTAGGGAAGGGTTTATCTTAAGAAGCTTTGAGGGTGTGGCTATGTCTAATGAAGTGGTGAACCCCATAAAGATTCACAGGTGACTCACAAAGTTTGAGAAATAGAATTACATATGTAGAGACATTTCTGGTCAGAAGGGGGCAGAGGTTATATAAAATGATAAGAAGTTATTGGAGCCATAAATTCTACTGTCAGGAAGTCCACTGAGAAAACTACTCAGTTGCAAATTCATACTACCTTTCATGAAAATGGAAGGATGACTCAGAGGGTAGATACAAGTTCCCAGAGGGCAGAGACCAGAGCTATGAAGAATTATTCTCAGACCTTGAGACCTCATCAAGGAACTTTACATTTTCCCAATGGGATTTCAGAATTGCTGTGGACCAGTGACTCCTTTGTGCCTTCTCCTTTCCTCCCTTTTGAGCAGAAATGTCTATAGCAATTATCCTCTGTTTGTTCTACCACAATATGTTGGGTGTATGAGAGGCAGATAAATTGTTCCTTTAGTTTCACAGGTGTATATAGAGAGAAAGACTAAATCTGAGGAGCTCTACTTAATGAACTACACTGAGGACATTCACATTCACATGGACATGATTTAGATGGTAAGATTCTGGACTTTGAGCTAATGCTTTAATAAGATGAGCCTTTTGATAGCCTTGGGAAAGAATTAGTGTATTTTACATATGAAGGAAGTGCAAATAACTTTTTTGCCAGAGGGTATAAGCACCCTCTGATGGATTTAAAAGCATGTCCATAAATTCTTTGCTACTTCTCCCTTTAAGTGTGAGCTGGACTTAATGATTTGCTTCTAACGAAGAGAATACGGTGGAAGTAACGGTAGGTCATCTTCCATATTAGGTTATAAAAGACCATAGCTTCCAGTTTGGGTGCAATCTCTCTCTTGCATCACTTGTTCTGAGGCAACACGTGAAATGAGAGGCCCTATGGAGAGGTCGATGTGACAAAGTTTCCTGTCAACAGTTATGTGACTTTGAAAATAGAACCTCTACCTTCATTAAGTCTTCAGAAACTTTAGTCTTGGTCAAGAGTTTGACTGAAATCTTGTGAGAAACCTTGAGCAGAAATATCCAGATTCCTGATCCTCAGAAACCATGTGAGATAGGAAATGTTTGTTGTTTTAAACTGCTAAGTTGGTTATGCAGCAATAGATAACCTCTACACTCTCTACGCAGCTCCCTCCTCTCTGGTACTGTATCCTGTAAATTCCAGTCATCTTGCTCTGTCTTCTCTTCTTAACTCAGCTAGTCTTCAGGGCTCTGTTTGGATTTCTCCTCCCTGAAGCTGAAGCTTGTAGACTGCCTCCAGATAGTAAGCTGGGGAAATTGTAATGATCACCTATTTGCTTCCTTTCTCTCATAGTCACAGTCCTAGGCTCCCGTTGTCCAATATCTGAAAACCATTGTTTTTTACATTTTGTCTCTTTTCCTAATTGCTTAAGATGAGAGTTAAATCTGGTTCCTGTTACTCTATCATGGCCAGAACTAGCTTAAGTCTTGATTTCGATTTAGATGTGAGTGCTACTGGGAGTTGATATCCTCATGCAACTCAGTGAAAGGGTTCTTTGTCTTTTCTTAAGATTTTAATGTTTTTTGGAGAGGAAAGGACTTGAGATTAGCTTTACGTTGTGAGAGGCTTAGGGCCAATGAGTGAAGAGAATGAGGAAGGGCTGAAGGCCTCAAAGCAAACTTTCTACACAGAGAAGCATGGGTTATAAAATGCAACATGTGAGCACCTGGGTATAAGAACAGTTGGTTCCACTTACTCTGATGCTTTGTCACTTACCTCCACCCCATAAAAGCAGTGCTTGGTTGATGCTAGCTACCATCTGGTGACATATGTAGTGACCTGTCTTAACCAACATGTTTTTCCCAGCTGCTCTTTTCCTCCTCTAAGGTTGGTAATGCACACACATGTCACAGTCTTGCCTTTCCTCCTCTATTTCACCACTTACATTTTACTTAATTCCAAATCAGGCTAGTTCTTTTTTTTACATATGTACATACTCAAACCCAATTTAACTGATGCTCTTATTTGCACCTCTAAGTCTCTTTTACATAAGCACAAAATCTTCACACAGTCATTTCTCTCAGGCTTATTCTCTGTGTAAGCCAGATAAATCATGCTGATAGTAACTGATCACCAACAGATCTAGACTTGTAATTCTGGGTCAAGGAATTGGAATAAAATACCATACAGAAATCAATATCTATCATCTTCTAAAGCATCTTAGAGAATTTCCACATGCATTTGGTATATAAATCATTGTATTAGGGTGATGTAAAAAAGGTATATAAAAGAAATCATTCCTACCTTTTCAAAAAATTGATAGTCTAGTAGAAGAAATATGTACATGAGTCATTACAACACAAATGATTTATAAAAGCCTTTGAAAATATACAAATAAATTATAACAGTATTTCAAATAGGAGAAAGAGTAGAGACAGTTGGGAATTAGGCAAACTTTTCTGTAACAATCAATAGTAACCTCTACTGTAAGGGATTGGAATGGGTTAATGGCTATATATAGCAGGGGAAAAAAGGGAACTTACATAGGCAACCTGTGCTTTTAAATATATTTAATTTAATCGTATGGCTCATCTAGTTTTAAGGAATCACAAATGTATTCCAATAAATACACACAATGTAATATGCATTCCTTCTACAGTTTTATATTTTTGTTGATATTCTTGTTAAAATTACATGAGAAACATTTTATTTAACACTCAAATCCTTGTGGAGGTGTTTCACTGAAACTAACCTTCTGTGTTAAAAATGTGCTTTATTTCTTAAAAATAAACTGCCTCTGATTTCTTGTCTAGTTTTAACTCTGTAGAGTCCCATCAAAAGGAGGGTGTAGGCTCCTAAGTAACCTAGATACTTCGTGAGTGTCTGGAAACCCACACCCACCCTAGTTACTCCAGCTTTAGAGATTTACAAGACAAGGTTTGAAGACAGACACACCTAGAGTGTCTTTATGTTTGTTTTTAATCTCTGGACAACTCAAAGGAAGTATTCTAGTACCCATCTTATTCAAACAATGGCTTTCCTTTGAAATAAGATCATCTGCCTCCCTCAAAGGCATACTAGTCACCTTTGACACTAGCAACAGAAGGGAAAACAACAAAGGATGTGGGGAACCAACCTCAGTGCTGGAATTTTTAAAAACTGATTTGCATTAACTCTTATTTCTAGGTGTCTGGCCTAGTTCAGAGGATGCAAATGGCAGGTTAGATCAATCACCCTTGAGTCTGATGTGAAAGGTTTGATGTGGCCGAGAAAGAGGTGCAGAGAGGGGAGTAGGTACTAGGAAGAGCTGTAAGAGAAAAAGAATATTTAAGGTTGAATTGCGCCCCAAAGAGGAAACATAGCATAAACACATTTTTTAACGGAAAAAAAAAAGGCGAAATAATCTCACTTGGCCTGAGATCTTTAGAATACAGTATTTAATGCCGGTCTCTTTAATCTCACCCTCATTAGGAGTGTGTGTGTGCATGAGTTAGAGAGAGAGAGAGAGAGAAACTGAGAGCACTGATGAATGGGAAGCCGGAAAGATAAGGTGGGATAAGGGGCTCTGAAATGTCAGGGTGTCTACTGTCCTGGGAACTTTTGAAGCACACTCCATGACGAATTACATTATCTCCAGGCTTAGAAAATTCCCAGAGACAAAGATGGGAAGAAAAATCAAAGGTCTTTGGTAAATGGGGCCGCTGCTTTGTGCTCAAGTCTGCACTAAGTTTGGCTTTTGTGTGATGTGTGGATGGGGGGAGAACTCCACTGAAGGAGGAACCCGAGTAAGGGGGTGAGCTGGGGAGGGGACGGCCCTTCTACCTGCACACACCTCAGCAGGGAGGAGGGGGTGCCGCGTAAGGATGCAAATCCGGCCTCCCAGAGTGGCCAATCAGGAGTCGGGTGAGGGAATTTGGTTCCCCACCCAACTCCAACCGGGCTTGTGAGCACGTGTGCGGTGTTCTGGGACCTTTGTCCCGCAAAGTCTCGCTTGGCGGGCGCCCCTTGGTCCCTTTTTCTTGTCGGATCCTCTTGAATCTTCTCCACACCTCACCTCACGAATCGTGTCTTCCCCTCATCCCCTTACAAATTCCCTCCCGCGCCGCTGCGGGTAGGAGCCTGGAGCCCTCCGGTCCCGAGGACGGTGCGAAGCGTGGCACGCCCGGCTGCTGGGACCGTGGCACCAGCCCCTGGCAGTTTCGCGTGGGTGCAGGCGGCTAGCCTCTGCTCGGACACCGCGGCGCTCCTGCCCGCGCGGGGCAGTCCTCCGCCTGTCCCGAAGCAGCGCTGCCTGTCTTGCGCCGGCCGGCTCTCGGCTGACTGTGGGGCTGTCCTGAGGGGCTCCGGAAACTCCTGCGACGTCCAGAACACAGAAAATAGACTCATCACCTAATTCGACAGGGAGCCGGAGCGCTGCGGGGCCGCGCACTGCCTGCCCCCGCTCCTCCCCACCCCCACCCCCACCCGTGCTCCAGCAGCCTCTCGGAGTCACACAGCAACCCCCCCCCCCCCCCCCCCCCGCGGCAGACAAAGGGCCTGGGCAAACTCGCCGCCCGGCCTCCTTGCGCTCCGGGAGGCGGCGGCGGCGACTGCGGCGCTGGCGGCGGCTGCTGCGACCGCGGTGGATCGCGCAAGGAGGCGCGCGCGGGGCCGGGAGCGCGGTATGGGGAAGAGCCGCGAGATGCGCCTGACTCACGTCTGCTGCCTTCTCTACCAGCTGGGGGTCCTGTCGAATGGGATAGTTTCAGGTAAGTTCTTCCGTGACTTTGGACTTGCTTTCCACCTTCCCCCAGCGGAGACCGGGCACGCACGGGTCGGCAGGGCTGGCGCAGCTGTGCGCCGTGAGCAGGGCTCCACGGGAAGCAATAAAAACCGGCGTGCGGTTGCGGGTGAGAGGGTCACGCTCCTGACCGAAGCGCACTTCTCGCGGCCTCATTTCAACAACGTGGAATGCTTAGTTTTTCTCTCACGAGAGTAATAAGATTTGCAAAGGTACGTTTACAGCACCTGGAGGAAAATTGGGACGTAAAGAAATTGATAGCTCTGCCTTGCTCTGGCAGATACTTAAGGAAATCATTTAATTGTGCTGGAGTCTTTGCACCGGTTTTCTTTTCTACAGCTAAGTGCTGTCACCAAACTTTGCAGCCCCACTCTTCCCCTCCCCCTGCCCCGATAATCATACTTTTATTTTGAAAGTGCTGGGGTCTGTAATCTGATCGCTAGGCTTCAGGGGTTGCGAGAGTTTCAGGGGCTAGACGGGTGGTCTCCAGCGCGTTACCCGTGAGCCCTGTGTGCGGAGTGTGTGCCCGGGGACGCTTGTGCTACTGGAATCGCGGCACCTTAAGCCTCGCACTTCTCTGTCTGCCCCGCCCGCAGGGCTGCAGTTCGCCCCCGACCGCGAGGAGTGGGAAGTCGTGTTTCCTGCGCTCTGGCGCCGGGAGCCGGTGGACGCGGCCGGCGGCAGCGGGGGCAGCGCGGACCCAGGCTGGGTGCGCGGCGCCACGGGCGGCGGAGGCGCCCGGGTTCAGGCGGCCGGCAGCTCCCGCGAGGTGCGCTCCGTGGCCCCGGTGCCGCCCCAGGAGCCCGCGGAAGGCCGGTCAGAGCCCCGGCCCCGACCCCCGCCGCCGGGGGGCGAAGAAGACGAGGAGCTCGAATCGCAGGAGGTGCCGCGGGGATCCAGCGGGGCTGCCGCCCTGTCCCCGGGTGCCCCGGCCTCGTGGCAGCCGCCGCCCCCATCTCCCCCCCCGGCGCAGCAAGCAGAGCCGGACGGCGACGATGTACTGCTGCGGATCCCGGCCTTCTCTCGGGACCTATACCTGCTGCTCCGGAGAGACGGCCGCTTCCTGGCGCCGCGCTTCGCGGTGGAACAGCGGCCGAGTCCGGGCCCGGGCCCGGGCCCCACGCGGGCAACAGCCGCCCCGCGCCCTCCGGCGCCACCCGACGCCTCCTGCTTCTACACCGGGGCTGTGCTGCGGCACCCTGGCTCGCTGGCCTCTTTCAGCACCTGCGGAGGTGGCCTGGTAAGCGCCTTTCCTTCCCCAGCTCTCCTCTTCCCCCTGCCACTCCTCCCTCTCCCCCTCGTAGACCAGGCTGATTTGCCTGCACCTCATCCCCTTACGAAGTGCGCCCTGACCTTGGCCCTAGTCTGCACGCCCTGCACGGAGTCTCTACCGTGTACTTCCCATACAACATTTCCAGGGCAGTGAATCTGAAGGCTAATTGTTTGGATTAATAGCCTTCTGCTAGATGGTCATAAGTTTCTTCATAACACTGGGTAAAACTGTCTCCTTGCAACTCTTCCCACTGGTTTTATTTCTGCTTTTCAAAATAAGCCCACCACGTGGTGTCTTTTAGGAGACTGGAAGACAACCAGTCTGCTCACTGCTGAATCTCCTCCTTGTTTGCCCCTCACCCCCAGTTTCTCATCTATTATCTCATAGTTTTTTTCATGTCCCACTTCAAAGCTGTCAGAACAGTCCTCTAGGGAGTTACGTTCTGACAGCTGTCTGGAATTTAAACACATTCACGCTCACACGGGACACCTGTTCACTGTTCCTGTGAGAAACGAGGGGAGAAGGAGTTAACTCAAAGGCTGCGAGCAGTTGACTAATGGATGACATGAGAATCCAGTCAGTACTTGAAGGGTTATGGTTCTATGATTTAACATTTCTTTTCTAAGGTTTACATTTTACTTGGCAAAAGTTTCTTTTCTTTTCTCCACTCCATGGAGGAAAATAGCAGGGATGAGAGCCTGGCTAAGAGGCCTGTTGGCGCTAGAAAGTAAAAGCCATTTGCCCTGTCTGAATAATACAGATCATCATTCCATTTCCCCCCCTGTCTTTTGACCCAGGGTTTGAGATAATTGTTGCCTCCTGTAAGTTGACCTTTGCTTTGTCGTAAAGTATACATAACATAAAACTTACAATTTTGACCATTTTTATATGTCCAGTCAGTGGTGTTAAGTACATTCACATTGTTGTGTAGCCATCATCACTGTGGACTTTACTGTTGGTTTAAGGCAAAACCCACAAAATATTGTAAACATGCACGTGATTTGTGGCTTCATTTTGATATTCCAAGTGAGCCATTGATGAAATCCACAAGGACTTCTCTGAAAGCAACCTGCTCATTTGGAGAAAAATCCAATAGTAATGGACAGCAGAAAATATCAGCACAATCAAAGGCACCCAAAGCCATGAAATGGAAAAAGATGGTTAAAAATCCAAACAAAATGAAACTGGAAATTTTTACCTATACCCTTCTGAGATACCACAGTCAAATGATGTAAAGTGCCACACAGAGCTGCATTTTACCAGATGCCCATAATGATGAATATTCAAATATGGTCATTTTTAACCATGAGTGAAAAAAAATGGCATGGAAAAATTACATGAAAAGCTTTTAAAAATGTTTTTTGTGGAGCTGATGTTTGAGCACTTCACTGGGGGAAACATTTTGTGGGGATTTCATTGTCCACCGGTTTTTGGCCGGGGATTAAATAATTACATATAGAAAGTTCCTGGTGCGGTAGAAGCAATAGGGGATAAAGCATTTCACTGTGTTGAAATGTGGGCTTTTGGTCAGATTTTCCAAATGAGCTCTGCCTTCTCTCCATACTTAAAGGAGCAAAGTTAGAATTATGAGTAGGTTTTTCATAGACTGAATAGGAGTTTGACATACCTCCCTGTTTATCATGTTGGACTTTTACTCACTTTTCCTATTAGCCACATATGTATGTGTTCTGAACTGGGAAGTCTTTGTTGTTGAAGAAAACTGACATTGCTAGCAATACAGTGTAGCAGTCAGACTTTGAGTAAAAAGTTAGGCAAATAGCCAAGAAGGTTGGGTTTGTTACTCCAGACTCTGTCATGCCAGCCCTTTCCCTTATGAGGGTGGATTAGGAAAGGGAAAGCATAATTTGTTATCTGAGCTCTGACATTGGCCTGTTCCCTACTGATTGACAAGTCCCTTTCCTCTCTGGGATCTAGTTTTCATAAGTAAAATGAGAGAATCTGATGACTTAATTAAAATTGGATGATAGAATGAAAATTTTGTTGCATGCTAAATATATTCTAGAGCCTGCACTAGGGGCTCACAGATTAGAAGCACATCATATACAAGTAGATACGACACAGGTGGTCATGAAACAGTGACTTAGCAGCATGTTAAATCAGATGTTATGCCCAAGGTTAAACCACGCTTGGGGAGTTGGGGAAGGCTTCCCAAGGCAGAGTTTCAGTGGATTTTGAAGCATGGGGAGCCTTTCTCCAGGCAGGAAAGGGCTGGGAGTGTTACAGATAGAAGGAAGAGACTGAGTGGAGATGAGAAAATGCAGAGCCTAACAAGCGAATGAAAAAAAAAGTTTCTTCCGACGAGGCCAGAAGGTGCAATAAGGGGAAGTGATCCTAAACTGTCTGGTGAGATCAGACCTCAAAAGCCTTGTCTGCCTGAGTACAGGCTTTTTCTGTTTAACTGTTGATTATCGAAGGATTGCATTCTTGTTTTTCTCTATTTAAATTCTGTGATCCAGTAATTCTAAGGTGAGGCATCATGATGTCTTTATATGAAGGTGCATTCTTTATAAATGCAACTCCTTTAGTTTGCAACAGTTTTTTCTTCTCAGTAAAAGCTTTCTGACTGTCAGTTGCACAGGAAAGAGTAGATTACAAAGTACACCTTCCCTTCCCCTCTCTCAGTAGCAAGTTTTACCCACTTGTGCCTGAACTCCTCAACACCTTTTGAATTATTACATATTTGAAAGGTTCTAAATGTCTCTACCAAAGGAAATAGATAACAGTTATCAAGTATTGCAAAGCGGTGAACATTTGTTAAGACTGGCCAATTCATTCTCCAGATATCAATCTAACTTGTGCTATAAAGGGAAAAGTGATTGAATGGAGATTTTGGTTACAGGTTCCAGTGTTGCCTCTTCAAAGTACTTAATCTTTCTGGATCTTATTTCCCTTATTTGTAAAATACACAAATTGTATTTGTATATCTAGCAATTAATGTATGAAGTGTTCTTACTATTTTCCCTTATTAGTCTCTAATACTGAAAAATAATTGAGATCTAATGGGCACATAAGTAATATTAAGTAATTAAGCATTTATTGAACGACTCCTTTGAGCAAGGCATTTTGTAGGTACAGAGAACACAGAAAGGAGATGAGAAAGCCTTGGTATGTTTCAAGGAGTTCCCAACCTGGCTTGCCAGTCACAGATATAAATAGGGAAATAAAGTAGGTTGTGTTGCGTACAGATGTAGGAATGTCCCAGGTGCTATGATGATACTCTCTTGTTCATCTCTTCATTTCCAGAACATGGTAAGATACCTAGTTTTTAGTAGGCACCCAGTAAAAATCACTGAATAGAATATTACACATATAGTACGTTATTCTGTTTTAAATAGTAATCTCTAAAAAATTAAAGTACAAAAAGCAACAAATTAAATTTCACGAAAGAGTGAAACAATCATGTTTGCTCAAAATTAACACTTTTTTAACAAAAGCACACCTAAGCACTGGGCCAAGATAAACTACATCAGTACATTCCTTGCCTGTGATTCTCTTTAGATTGATGATTACTGGCTATCAGTAATATTTAGATTACTTTTCCAGGATGATAAAGAGTAACTACTAAGACTTACTTAAACTTAGAGTTTTATAAATTTAGAGTTTTATATAGTAGTTATGCTGATTAGCTCTTCATGCAAAATCTGCAGCCTTGTGTAAATTCCGTTTTTTGTTTTTTTCAATTTACTCCCTTATGCGAATCAAAGTATTTGGTACCATGGGAAGTTTTGAATACTTAAGTATTTGGAGGCATCCCTTTTGGACAAGGAACTTTATCAAGTACCAGTATGGAAATAGGAGAGGAGGGTATGAAGACAGGGAAAAGGTAGTACATACCTAGGAGAACTGGAGTAGAAGTGGAGTCAACATCCAAATGAAAAAAAATTGCAGAATAACGTCACACATCCAGCTGCTTTGTTCAAGCCAAATCTTAGGAATGACAGAAAAGATATTCTAAATAAATCTAAAGCAGTATTCTAAAAGAATGCCATCAGTACATCCGACATTTTGAGTATCTTCTGAAAGACTGCAAACAGATTGGATTGGATTAATGGAAAACATATAGATATTAGAGAATATGTGTGAATGCAGGCAGCTATGGCAGAGGTGCTACTTGCACTTGCAAAGAAAGAGAGGGCCATGAGCACAAGGGGCCCTTGAATAACAGCACTATTGGTTTTGTCTGCTGTCCAGTTGTGCCAGGTAGCAGAGGCCAAATGTGTGTCCCTAGGCAAGAGCGGAGAGAATAGTAGTAGAGCTTTCCCGGACGTGTGGGTGACACCAGAGGATAGAGAGTCTCCACTCTCAAAAGTTGAGCCATTGGCTTCCTGCATGCAGTAGATGGCCCCACTTGTCCCTCCAAATAACTAGAGGAGAGCTGGTCACAACAGATAGGTGAGTAGGAAACCAACAAAAAGAGATGAGCTGACACCTAAGAATATCACACTGTTAAGAAAACAAACCATATAAAAGAGAGTCATCAAATTGGTTGATTAAAACCATGAAGCAAAAATCTTACTAGATTAAATAGAATACTTTAACTGAAAAATAAGAGTAGATATATATTCGTGGAAAAAACCAGGACAGCTGCTGTCTGTAAAGAAATGATTAGATACGGGCTTCCCTGGTGGCGCAGTGGTTGAGAGTCCACCTGCCGAAGCAGGGGACACGGGTTCGTGCCCCGGTCCGGGAAGATCCCACATGCCGCGGAGCGGCTGGTCCCGTGAGCCATGGCTGCTGAGCCTGCGCGTCTGGAGCCTGTGCTCCGCAATGGGAGAGGCCACAACAGTGAGAGGCCCGCATACGGCAAAAAAAAAACACAAAAACATTAGATACAATGGAACTCACATTATATGATTATTAGAATTAAAAACTCCATAGATGAACTGGTAAGTAAATTTGTGACCTAGAAGGCAAACCCAGAAATTGTCCCAGAATAGAACATAAAGGACAAATGGATGCAAAATACGAAAGAAAATTTGTGAGCCATGAATCATAGATTTAGATAGTCCAAATTTCTTTTTTTTTTTTTGCATCTTTATTGGAGTATAATTGCTTTACAATGGTGTGTTAGTTTCTGCTTTATAACAAAGTGAAACAGTTATACATATACATATGTTCCCATATCTCTTCCCTCTTGCATCTCCCTCCCTCCCACCCTCCCTATCCCACCCCTCTAGGCCAAATTTCTTTAATGGGAGTTAATTTAAAAAAATAAGTTAAAGGAGAGAGTTTTAAAAATGCATGCAAATGAACGCTAAACATTTGATTCTAATATACGTCACCAAAATATACATTCATTAGCCAAGCTTTGGATGTGAGGCCAGATACTACGCCTTTGAGTGTAGGTCAGATAACTGGTGCTCCAGGTGAGCCTTACTCACGATGCACCAAGACCAATTTCCAATATAGGTTTCTGTATTTGGAATAAAATTTAAAAGACAAATGCAAGGCAATTTATGTGTAGAATCCTGGACTTTTAAAACTTTCAAATCTTGTACAGTTTCATCCCAAATAAAATTGCAGCACTTTTTGTTTTTAGCAACTTAATCTTTCTCAGGGTTTTCCAAAGTTTTCATAGAAACAAAGACATCTTTTGCACTCATATTTCACTTGCATTAATATTTAGGTTTGATTAAATTATGTAATTACAAAATGTTGTGAACATATGTTCAAGCAAATACAGCTGATTCTTGGTGAACATACAGGCTGACTGGTGGAAGTAATTGTTTGCAACAAGACAAGAGAGGAATCTAAGCTCAGTGAGCGTTGGGCATACTGCATGCCTCAGTGATCATGTTTTCTGGACGGTGTGGAGAGTGTTATTTAATTCAGTAATTTGAGATGAATTGGTTGATGGAACTGGTGTTGGTTAGGTAGAGGTTAAAGAGAATTTTTTTGTATCAGAATCAAATTTGCCCCATAAATAAAGGAAGACACACGTCTTCAGACTGAAAGACCAACCACTAAACAGAGAGTAGCATAAGGAAAGAGAGACCCAAACCTAGACTCATTGTGGCAGAATCTTAGAAAATCAAAGATAAAGAGAAAATCCTACATGTTTAATAAAGGGAAGATGATCTACAATAAGATGAGTGTCAGATTGATGTTAGAGATTGAATCAGTAATACCAGATGCTAGGGGGTCATGAGTTGATAGCCTCAGATTTCTGATGAAATGTGATTTTGAATCCTAGATTCAGCCAAATTACCATTCAGACCTAAAGGCAGAATGAAATCATTTTCAAAATTACAAGGACTCAGACTTTACCACACAGAACCTCCAAAAAGTTATGCAATGAAAATCTTCCTTCAGCAGCCTTTCCCCAGTTATTGCTCAGTATCCCTTCCTAGAGGTGGCCAGGGTTATTAGTTTCTAGCGGGTGAGCTAGAGGTAATTGACACATAAACAAATAAAATACATTAAGAGCTTTTAAAAGCCACATTATTTACACACACACAAACACACACACAACACGCACACACTGATGTGTGAGATTATCACATAATGAGTGTCTAAAGAGAATCCCCTTTCTGTTTTGGTACTTCCATTTTATCTGATTGCAAAAATGTGGCATAATTTCCTTAATCAGTTTGGTGTGGATGTGCGTTTAATGGATTCCAGTATTTTCCTTTTATGAACAGTGCTAAATGAATAAGACTCTGTAGATATGTCGTTCTGCCTATGTCATGCCCTTGTCAAAGGGCAAATGTATTGGTAATTTGGGGGCAATATTGCCTGATTGTACCCCATGGAGGTATGCCACTTTACACTCTCAGGTCAGCAGAGAAACAGAGTACGTCTTTCAGCTATGCTGTCACCAATATAGGTATTAGTAAAAATTTTGATCTTTGTAAAATCTAATGGGCAAGAAATGTTATCTCAAAGTAGTTTTAATTTACATTTTTTTCATATTAATGGTGAGACTGACCATCTTTTCATATTTTTATTCTCATTTCCTTTCCTGTAAACTTTCTGTTCATTTCTTTTACTCATTTTTCTATTAGGTGTTTGGTCTTTTTCATTTCTAATTCCAGTGCTCTTTTTCTATGAGTATATTATTTATTTATTTTTAATTTAAATAAGTAAATTAATTTATTTTTTGGCTGCGTTGGGTCTTTGTTGCTGCGCGCAGGCTTTCTCTAGTTGCGGTGAACGGGGGCTACTCTTCGTTGCCGTGCGCAGGCTTCTCATTGTGGTGACTTTTCTTCTTGCGGAGCACAGGCTCTAGGTGCATGGGCTTCAGTAGTTGTGGCTCAAGAGCTCAAGAGTGCAGGCTCAGTAGTTGTGGTGCACGGGCTTAGTTGCTCCACGGCATGTGGGATCTTCTCGGACCAGGGCTTGAACCCGTGTCCCCTGCATTGGCAGACAGATTCTTAACCACCGCGCCACCAGGGAAGTCCCTTTCTATGAGTATTTTAAAAAGATAAATGTTAATAACAAAATAATACAAGCTGAGTATAGAGAGTTTAGAAAATACATAAAATAAGTCATCTGTAATCTTAACATCCATAGATAAGCACTGTTAACTTTCTTGTGGATATGCTGTAAAGGAAATATAAATACCGAATAAACATTCACAGTTTTTTCAAATGTATTAGGAAACTAGGGAAAAATTTTTCTCAATCATCACTTTTGGTTCATAGATTGGCACAGATTGCAGATTAATAGTATCTGGTGGGCACGCTTGGGGAACACTTAACCTTATACATTGTAGGGGAGTAAATTGGGTAGAGCCTCTTGTGTGGTATGTATTTAAATTTTAAACATGCTTAGTTTTCAGCAATTCTGCTTGTAGGTATCAGTATTAGAGGAATATTCACATAAGAGCAAAAGATTTATGTATAAGCCTATTCATCGCAGCATTGTTTTCAAGAGCAGAGCACTCTAAAAGTTCATCAGTAGTGAGCTAGTTACATCTATATACTGTGCCGAATACCCAGAGAACAAAACGGTAAATAGTTCTTGCTTCAAGGTCCTTACAGTTTTTAAGGAAACTTCTCTTTGCCTCAACTTGTCCTACCTGTCTTTTTCACAGTACTATTAAGTGTTCAGTGTTTCCTTATCAACTTTAAGTGCACATCTCCTTAAACCATCCATGGTTTTCCTGTTTAAAAGTTAGAACGGCATGAATGATTTTGTTCCCGCTGACAGTGACACATGGAAGATGTTTCTGTACTTAGAGTGGCCAATATGCAGACACTCCAGTCTTTTTCTAAGGGAGTGATATAGTGAATTCTAGTAAAAAGAATCATTGTGCTGATGGAAAAAGCGATATTATACATTAAAAGTTAATAACCCCTTTAATCATGTGTTAATCTGTGTCTTAGTGTCCTGAGAGGCTTCAGGCATGGACCAATTTTGTGAGAAGAAATTTTGTTTATTTAATAATATTTATTAGATAATATTTAATATTAATATATACTTATTTGAAGTTTATTAGGTGAATCATAAAAATAGTATACCTTTTTGAATTCAGGAAATTCTGTATAGCAGTCTTAAAACATTTTTTATGCAGTACTAAAACAGAGCACATTTTTATTGAGTTCATGTACAATTGAATGTTTCTGCTTAATTACAATTACATTTTTACCCAGATGGTTTTATGGCTTTGTGTTTGCAAAATAAAGAATAATCAGAGGAGTTCCAGGTTCCTGATAGATGGGAATTGTATTGAGTTAGGGAAGTAATTGACGTATTTTAAAGCACCGAGAGAACCAGTAGTCCCCCTTGGATTATGATTTGTTGGTGGGGGGTGAGGTGGGTGGATGGGGGGTGTTCCTGAAGGGAAATTTTAAGGTTCCCACAACCAAGTGAGGACCATAATTTGATGCAGAGTGCACTTAGGGTGCAGCCATAGTGAGCACATCATCTTGTCTCCATCTCATCTTTATTCTAATGCCAAGCCCTAGACTGAGAGAAGTGAGAAAATGGGAACTCAGCCATTTCAATGCTAACCAGATATTCGTACAGGATTTTTGCATGGTGGTGTTAAGAAGGCCCTTGGGGATTAGAAAGTTTAGTACTTGCCTTTTCCAGCTGATTTCATTTCATAATGAACATCCATATATTTTCAATACATTATTAACTGTTTAGGCTTTAACGCAGATGATCAGGGAATGGAGCTGATGAGCCAGTTTCAGCATTATTTAAACAGCTCCTGCCTTCGTATTGCTTTCCAATTAAACTTATCAGACCTAAACCTTTTTTTTTCCTTCACAAGCATATGAAGCTGTTTGGCCCCAGATTTTTCCTCTTCCCTCTGCCTGGCTTCACCTAAAATATATGACCACTTTCTGCAGTGAACCCACACCATCGGCTTTTAGATCATGCTTCTTGATGCCCTGTTTCTTAAAGTCTGGTGTGCAAGCACCTGTATCAAAATCACGGCAGTGGGGGTGAGGTAGTGGGAGCTGGGAATTCTCCATTTAAAATGAGAATCCCAGATTGAGCCTCAAAACTAAGAAGTGTATTTCAAAAGAATCCAAGGTAATTCCTGTGCAGGCTCAGATTTGAGGGCAGCCACTCTAGTGGCTCGGAAAACTCCAGAGCTCAGGATCTTTAAGGACTGGATTTGCATCCATCAAACTTCATATCCTATGTGTCTTGAATGAATTTTAATACTGTCTTTCAGCTCCAACTATACTAAACTTGGATACCTCCTGTCCTTACCTTTAACATCTTTCCAGGAACCCACTCAGATGCCATTGAGCTAGCAAGGATTTTATGAATTTCAATTATTCAACAGGCTATAAATGTGAACTAGTTGGGAGATGATATAATGGGACCTTAATGCCAGTATGAATGTTTTCCTACTCTTTAGGTGAAAAAGTATACAAAAGTCGAAACTTGCTTCCCATTCTAGAATTTGGAAGTAAATAGAGATGAATTATTTCAAATTGTCATCAACAGTTTTATGGGTAATATAGCAGGAGACTTACTCCAGCTGTTTCATGATAGTTACTGTAGTAAAATAAAATTTATCAGAAATAAAGGAAGAAACATACCTTCAGATTGTAAAGGGCCTACCATACCACCAAGTTTAGATGTGGCTAAGTGAAGACTGAGGCACATTGTAGAGGCATATTAGAAAATAAGTGAGAAAATTAGAAACTCTTTGTGAGAGATTATCTACACTGGAATGGCAGAGCAGTGTGGTCAGGTTAAGAGGACTTTGGAGATGCATGAGAATTAAATGGTGAGCTATCTCAAATGGCAGAAATAACCTAACAAGGCTTATCTGCTCATTCATACTGCAAGAATTTGGATGTTAAGAGTCCTGTAAAACTCATTAGGATTAACAGTCAAAAAACATTAACATGCTAAGAGGAGTGGCCAGGCAGATAATTATATCAGCTAATCTGATTAGTGCAAATTGTCTATCTCCATTATAATTTGGATTTGAATGCACGTAGTGGCAACTAAAATGTGATAGGTACATTTCCATTATAAAAGTATTATATTACCAGCAAATATTTTAGTGTGCCCAGTTCATAGATAAGCAGTTCATTTATTGACAGAGGAACTTATGTATAGATAGCATAGGGTCTTCACAGTGTTGACTGGTTGTGTGCTTACGGATAAATAGAACTTCAGCAGTTTATTACAACAAAATAGAAAGTCTGAGTAATTTATTGTGGAAATAACAATTATGTGTACACATACTTAGCAAAGTATGAGTAATTCATTGTGGAAATATCTGTCTTTTAAAATTTAATTATTTGGTGCTCCATTTTGTTTACTAACGTGGATAATTCCTGTGTCTCTGTAGATCTCCAGTTAGAATTTTGCCACTTCAAAATAGATGGTTCTAATTAGTAATGTTTTAAAAGGCATTGAACTGGTATTTTACGGTGAAAGTTCCTACGTAGAAATTTTTCTAAGTAGAACCTAATTATTTCTCATTAGTAAGATAGATTCAAGAATATGTCAAGCTGATTTTTCTAGGGTAAATCATTTAAATCATTTAAAATGTGACAAATTGAAAAGGATACTGTGAATGTTTTTCCCCCTAATGTCTTTTTTTCTGGTATGATTTACATACCATAAATTCACCCCTGTGTGCAATTCAATGATTTTTAGTACATTTACAGAACAGTGCAACCATCACCACAATTCAGTTTTAGAACATTTCCATCACCCCAAAGGGGTCCCTCACATCCATTTGCAATCATTCTGTTCCTATCCCCAGTCCCAGGCAACCATTCATCAACTTTCTCTTTTTATAGATTTACCTTTACATTTCATGTAAATGAAATCATATAAAATTTGGTCTTTTGTGTCTGGCGTCTTAAACTTAGCATAATGTTTTTGAGGTTTGTCCATGTGGTAGCATGTACCAATAGTGCATTCTTTTTCTTGCTGAATAATAAGTCATTGTTTATTCATCCATCAGTTGATGGGCATTTGGATTGTTTCCACTTTTTTGCTGTTATGAATAATGCTAATATAAACATTTGTGTATAAGTCGTTGTGTAGATATATATTTTTATTCCTCTTGGGTAGATACCTAGGAGTGGAATTGCTAGGTGATATGGTAAATTTATGTTTAATATTTTAAGAAACTGCCAAATTCTTTTACAAAGTACTGCCAATTTACGTTCCCACCAGCAATTTATTAGGGTTCCAGTTTCTCTACATCCTCATCAACGCTTGTTATTGTCTCTTTTTGATTTAAACTATTTTTGTGGCTGTGCAGCAGTATTTCATTGTGGTTTGAATTTGCATTTCTTAATGACTATGTTGAGCATCTTTTCATGTCCCTTTTTATAGCCATTCATATATCATCTTTGGTGACATGTCTATTCATATCTTTTGCCTATTTTGAATTAGGCTTTTTGTCTTTCTGCTATTTAGTTTTAAGAGTTCTTTGTATACTCTGGATGTAAATCCTTTGTCAGACATAGGATTTGCTAATGTTTTCTTCTAGTCCAGAGGTTTCTGTTCCTTTTCCTGATGGTATCTTTCAAAGACAGTTTTTATAGATTTTGAAAAAATCCAATTTATTTTTTCCTTTTACGGAATGTGCTTTTGATGTAACTAAGAAGAACTCTGTCTAACTCAAAGTCACATAGACTTCCTCTTATGTTTTCTTCCATAATTTTGGTTATTACATTTAGGTCTGTGATGTATTTTGAGTTAGGTTTTTGTGTATGGTGTGAGATAAGGATTTGAATTAATCTCTTTGCATATGTATATCCAATTTTCTCTCAGCCCCTTTGCTAAAAAGACCATCCTTTCCTAATGAAATGCCATGGAACTTTTGTCAAAAGTCAACCATAAATATGAGTTTACTTTTTTACTATTAATGCTGTTTTTTAAATTTATATGTTTATCCTTATGTCAGTACCATACTGTCTTGACTTAGGAGGCTTTATAATATATTTTTTAATTGGGGAAATTCAACTTTGATTTCCTTTTTCAAAGCTTTGTTGACTATTCTGGATCCTTTGCATTTCTGTATAAGTTTTAGGACCAGATTGTCAGTATCTGTGAAGAATCAGCTGGGACTTTGATAGGAATTGTGATTAAAGATAAATTTTGGGAGAGTTTCTATCTTATAAACAATACAGAAGATTTTTGTGCTATCTGGAAATTATTATTACTAAAGCATTCATTAGGGGATATTTTTGAATACACTGTTGACTAATTGACAAAATTAGCTACTGATACCCCATATTATAGTGGACACGATTTAAAATTCATAATCTATGAGAACAAGTATTCAAAGCCACTCATTTGGAGTTATACAAATAAAGTATACAAAATAGGAAGTTACAAAGATGTAGTGTCTTTGTAGGATTAGGGCATGAATCCACATATCAGACTCTAATTTTTTTAAATGTTGTATTTATGAGCTTCTTTTATTTAAAAAATATTTTTCTTTTCCATTATGGTTTATCACAGGATATTGAATATAGTTCCCTGTACTGTTACAGTAGGACTTGTTGTTTATCCATTCTATATGTAATACTTTACATCTATTAATCTCAAACTCCCAATTTACCCCCACCCCCGCTATTACCCTAGGCAACCACAACTCTGTTCTCTATGCCTGTGAGTCTGTTTCTGTTTCATTAATAAGTCCATTTGTGTCATATTATAGGTTCCACATATAAGTTATATCATACGATATTTGTCTTTCTCTGACTGACTTCACTTAGTGTGATAATTTCTAAGTCCATCTATGTTGCTGCAAATGGCATTATTCCATTCTTTTTTATGACTGAGTAGTATTCCATTGTAAATATACACCGCATCTTCTTTTTTAAAAATTTAATTTATTACTTTTTTATACAGCAGATTCTTATATCTATTTTATACATATTAGTGTATACATGTCAATCCCAATCTCCCAGTTCATCCCACCCCCCCCCCACCTCTTTCCCCCCTTGGTGTCCATACATTTGTTCACTACATCTGTGTCTCTATTTCTGCCTTGCAAAACGGTTCATCTGTACCATTTTTCTAGATTCCACATATATGCGTTAATATGTGATATTTGTTTTTCTCTTTCTGACTAACTTCACTCTGTATGACTGTCTCTAGGTCCATCCACATCTCTACAAGTGACCTGATTTCTTTCCTTTTTATGGCTGAGTAATATTCCACTGTGTATATGTGCCACATCTTCTTTATCCATTTATCTGTCGATGGGCATTTAGGTTGCTTCCATGACCTGGCTATTGTAAATAGTGCTGCAGTGAACATTGGGGTGCATGTGTCTTTTTGAATTATGTTTTTCTCTGGGTATATGCCCAGTAGTGATATTGCTGGGTCGCATGGTAATTCTATTTTTAGTTTTCTAAGGAACCTCCATACTGTTCTCCATAGTGGCTGTATCAATTTACATTCCCACCAACAGTGCAACAGGGTTCTCTTTTCTCCACACTCTCCAGCATTTGTTGTTTGTAGACTTTCTGATGATGCCCATTCTAACTGGTGTGAGGTGATACCTCATTGTAGTTTTGATTTGCATTTCTCTAATAATTAGTGATGTTGGGCAGCTTTTCATGTGCCTCTTGGCCATCTGTATGTCTTCTTTGGAGAAATGTCTATTTAGGTCTTCTGCCCATTTTGTGATTGGGTTGTATGGTTTTTTAATATTGAGCTTCATGAGCTCTTTATATATTTTAGAGATTAATCCTTTGTTGATTCGTCTGCAAATATTTTCTCCCATTTGGAGGGTTGTCTTTTCATCTTGTTTATAGCTTCCTTTGCTGTGCAAAGGCTTTTAAGTTTCATTAGGTCTCATTTGTTTATTTTTGTTTCTATTTCCATTACTCTAGGAGTTGGGTCAAAAAAGATCTTGCTGTGATTTATGTCAAATAATATTCTTCCTATGTTTTCCTGTAAGAGTTTTATAGTGTCCAGTCTTAGATTTAAGTCTTTAATCCATATTGAGGTTTTTTTTTGTGTATGGTGTTAGGAAGTGTTCTAATTTCATTCTTTTACATGTAGCTGTCCAGTTTTCTCAGCACCACTTATTAAAGAGGATATCTTTTCTCCATTGTATATCCTTGCCTCCTGTGTCATAGATTAGTTGATGCATGGGTTTATCTCTGGGCCTTCTGTCCTGTTCCATTGATCTATATTTCTGTTTTTGTGGCAGTACCATATTGTCTTGATTACTGTGGCTTTGTTGTGTAGTCTGAAGTCAGAGAGTCTGATTCCTCCAGCTCCATTTTTTTCCCCTCAAGACTGCTTTGGCTGCTCGAGGTCTTTTGTGTCTCCATGCAAATTTTAAGATTTTTTTGTTCTAGTTCTGTAAAAAATGCCATTGGTAGTTTGATAGGGATTGCATTAAATCTGTAGATTGTTTTGGGTAGTCTAGTCATTTTCACAATATTGATTCTTCCAATCCAAGAACATGGTATATCTCTCCATCTGTTTGTGTCATCTTTGATTTCTTTCATCAATGTCTTATAGTTTTCTGAGCACAGGTCTTTTACCTCCTTAGGTAGGTTTATTCCTAGGTATTTTATTCTTTTTGTTGCAGTGGTAAATGGGAGTGTTTCCTTAATTTCTCTTTCAGATTTTTCATCATTAGTGTTTAGGAATGCAAGAGATTTCTGTGCATTAATTTTGTATCCTGCAACTTTACCAAATTCATTGATTAGCTCTAGTAGTTTTCTGGTGGCATCTTTAGGATGCTCTATGTATAGCTGGTTTCATGTGATCTGCAAACAGTGACAGTTTTACTTCTTCTTTTCCAATTTGTATTCTTTTTATTTATTTTTCTTCTCTGATATCCGTGGCTAGGACTTCCAAAACTATGTTGAATAATAGTGGTGAGACTGGACATCCTTGTCTTGTTCCTGATCTCACAGGAAATGCTTTCAGTCTTTCACCATTGAGAATGATGTATGCTGTGGGTTTGTCCTATATGGCCTTTATTATATTGAGGTAGGTTCCCTCTATACCCACTTTCTGGAAAGTTTTTATCATAAATGGGTGTTGAATTTTGTCACAATCTTTATCTGCATCTGTTGAGGTGATCATATAGTTGTTTTTCTTCAATTTATTAATATGATGTATCACATTGATTGAATTGCATATATTGAAGAATCCTTGCATCCCTGCGATAAATCCCACTTAATCATGGTGTGTGATCCTTTTAATGTGTTGTTGGATTCTGTTTGCTAGTATTTTGTTGAGGATTTTTGCATCTATATTCATCTGTGATATTGGTTAGTAATTTTCCTTTTTTGTAGTATCTTTGATTTTGGTATCAGGATGATGGTGGCCTCATAAAATGAGTTTGGGAGTGTTCATTCCTCTGCAAATTTTTGGAAGAGTTTGAGAAGTATGGGTGTTAGCTCTTCTCTAAATGTTTGATAGAATTTGCCTGTGAAGCCGTCTGGTCCTGGACTTTTTTGTTTATTGGAAGATTTTTAATCACAGTTTCAGTATCAGTGCTTGTGATTGGTCTGTTCATATTTTCTGTTTCTTCCTGGTTCAGTCTTGGAAGGTTGTACTTTTCTAAGAATTTGTCCATTTCTTCCAGGTTGACCATATTATTGGCGTAGAGTTGCTTGTAGTAGTCTCTTAGGATGCTTTGTATTTCTGTGGTGTCTGTTGTAACTTCTCCTTTTTCATGTCTAATTTTATTGATTTGAGTCCTCACCCTTTTTCTTGATGAGTCTGGCTAATGGTTTATCAATTTTGTTTATCTTCTCAAAGAACCAGCTTTTAGTTCTGTTGATCTTTGCTACTGTTTTCTTCATTTCTATTTCATTTATTTATTCTCTGATCTTTATGATTTCTTTCCTTCTGCTAACTTTTGCTTTTGTTTGTTCTTCTTTCTCTAGTTCCTTTAGGTGTAAGGTTAGATTGTTTATTTGAGATTTTTCTTGTTTCTTGAGCTATTGCTATAAACTTCCCTCTAAGAGCTGCTTTTGCTGCATCCCATACGTTTTGGAACGTCGTGTTTTGTCATTTGTCTCTAAGTATTTTTTGATTTCCTCTTTGATTTCTTCAGTGATCTCTTGGTTATTTAGTATCATATTGTTTAGCCTCCATGTGTTTGTGTTTTTTACGTTTTTCCCCCTGTAATTTATTTCTAATCTCATAGTGTTGTGGTCAGAAAAGATGCTTGATATGATTTCAATTTTCTTAAATTTACCGAGGCTTGAGATGTGACCCAAGATGTAATCTATCCTGGAAAATGTTCTGTGTGCCTTTGAGAAGAAAGTGTAATCTGTTTTCGGATGGAATGTCCAATAAATATCGATTAAATCTATCTTGTCTGTTGTGTCATTTAAAACTTGTGTTTCCTTATTAATATTCTGTCTGGATGATCTGTCCATTGGTGTAAGTGAGGTGTTAAAGTCCCCCACTATTATTGTGTTACTGTCGATTTCTTCTTTTATAGCTGTTAGCATTTGCCTTATGTATTTAGGTGGTCCTATGTTGGGTCCATAAATATTTACAGTTGTTATATCTTCTTCTTGGATTGATCCCTTGACCATTATGTAGGGTCCTTCTTTGTCTCTTGTAATAGTATTTATTTTAAAGTCTATTTTGTCTGATATGAGAATTGCTACTCCAGCTTTCTTCTGATTTCCATTTGCATGGCATACCTTTTTCCATCCCCTCACTTTCAGTTTGTATGTGTCCCTACGTCTGAAATGAGTCTCTTGTATACAGCATATACATGGTTCTTATTTTTGTATCCATTAAGTGAACCTGTGTCATTTGGTAGGAGTATTTAATCCATTCACATTTAAGGTAATTATCAATATGTCTGTTCCTATTACCATTTTCTTAATTGTTTTGTTTTTGTTTTTGTAGGTCCTTTTTTTGTGTTTCCCACTTAGAGAAGTCCCTTTAGCATTTGTTGTAGAGCAGGTTTGGTGGTGCTGAATTCTCTTAGCTTTTGCTTGTTTGTAAAGCTTTTGATTTCTTCATCGAATCTGAGTGATATACTTGCCAGTTAGAGTAATCTTGGTTGTAGGTTTTTCCCTTTCATTACTTTGAATATATCGTGCCACTCCCACCTGGCTTTTAGAGTTTCTGCTGAGAAATCAGCTGTTAACCTTATGGGAATTCTCTTATATGTTATTTGTCATTTTTCCCTTGTTGCTTTTAATAATTTTTCTTTGTCTTTAATTTTTGTCAATTTGATTACTATGTGTCTTGGGTGTTTCTCCTTGGGTTTATCCTGCCTGGGACTTTCTGTGCTTCCTGGCCTTGATTGTCTATTTCCTTCCCATGTTAGGGATGTTTTCACTATAATCAAAATATTTTCTTGGGTCCTTTCTCTCTCTCTTCTCCTTCTGGGATCCCTATAATGCTAATGTTAGTACATTTAACGTTGTCTCAGAGGTCTCTTAGGCTGTCTTCATTTCTTTTCATTCTTTTTTCTTTATTCTGTTCTGCAGCACTGATTTCCACCATTCTGTCTTCCAGGTCACTTATCCGTTCTTTTGCCTCAGTTATTCTGCTATTGATTCCTTCTATTGTATTTTTCATTTCAGTTATTGTATTATTCATTTCTGTTTGTTTGTTCTTTAATTCTTCTAGGTCTTTGTTAAACATTTCTTGCATCTTCTCGATGTTTGCCTCCATTCTTTTGCCGAGGTCCTGAATCATCTTCTCTATCCTTATTCTGAATTCTTTTTCTGGAAGATTGCCTGTCTCCACTTCATTTAGTTGTTTTTCTGAGGTTTTATCTTGTTCCATCATCTGGTACGTAGTCCTCTGCCTTTCATTTTACCTGTCTTTCTGTGAGTGTGGTTTTCGTTCCACAGGTTGCAGGATTGTAGTTCTTGCTTCTGCTCTCTGCCTTCTGGTGGATGAGGTTATCTCTACACCACATCTTCTTTATCTATTCCTCTGTCAATAGACATTTAAGTTGCTGCCATGTCTTGGCTCTTGTAAATAGTGCTGCTGTGAACACTGGGGTGCGTGTATCTTTTTGAATTAATTTTTTGTCCAGATGTATGCCCAGGAGTGGGATTGCTGGATCATATGGTAACTCTATTTTTAGTTTTTTGAGGAGTGTCTATACCATTTTCCATGGTGGCTGCACCAATTTACATTCCTGCAAACAATGTAGGAGGATTCCCTTTCTCTCCACACCCTCTTCAGCATTTATTTGTAGACTTTTTAATGATGGCCAATCTGACCAGTGTGAGGTGCTACCTCATTGTAGTTTTGACTTGCATCTCTAATAATTAGCGATGTTGAGCATCTTTTCATTGTGTTTTGGCCATGTGTACATCTTTTTTGGAAGAATGTCTATTTAGGTCTTCTGCCCATTTTTCCATTGGGTTGCTTGTTTTTTTGGTATTGAGTTATATGAGCTGTTTGTATATTTTGGAAATTAAGCCCTTGTTAGTTATATTGTTTGCAAATATTTTCTCCCAGTCCATAAGTTGACTTTTCAGTTTGTTGATGTTTTCCTTTGCTGTGCCAAAGCTTAGAAGTTTGATTAGGTCCCATTTGTTTATTTTTGCTTTTATTTCTATTGCCTTTGGAGGCTAACCTAAGAAAACATTGGTACTATTTATGTCAGAGAATGTTTTGCCTGTGTTCTCTTCTAGGAGTTGTTGTTGTTGTTGTTGTTGTTGTTGCTGTATGTGGGCCTCTCACTGCTGTGGCCTCTCCCATTGCGGAGCACAGGCCCGGGACGCGCAGGCCCAGTGGCCATGGCTCACGGGCCCAGCTGCCCTGCGGCACGTGGGATCTTCCCAGACCGGAGTGTGAACTCGAGTCCCCCGCACCAGCAGGCGGACTCCCAACCACTGCGCCACCAGGGAAGCCCTGTTCTAGGAGTTTTATGGTGTCATGTCTTATATTTACATCTTTAAGTCATTTTGAGTTTATTTTTGTGTATGGTGTGAGGGTGTCAGACTCTAGTATTGTTTCATATATCCCGCTGCTGTGAAAAAGACCAAAGTTGTTAGGTTCAGGGTTCAAATCAAGTAAACAAATAAATACAAACAAAGAAAATCCAAATCAACCTTTTTAGGAAGTAGATTTTAGTCATGGACTTTCGGAGTTATTCTGTAAATGTAAACCTGTATACAAATTATTGTGAGTGTTTATTTAAACAGAGCCAAGAATTGTAAAATTGTACCTTTTATGCTTAATATCTCTATTTTTATTTTTATATTTTTTATTGAAGTATAGTTGATTTACAGTGCATTAGTTTCAGGTATACAGCAAAGTGATTCAGTGATTCTTTTCCATTATAGGTTATTACAAGATATCGAATATAGTTCCTTGTGCTATACAGTAGGTCTTACTGTATATAAAATAGATGAACAACAAAGATCATCTATTTTATATATCGTGGTTGTATCTTATTTTTTCTAAAATTGTACCTTTTATTAAAAACCAAAGCAATAAGTTTTCTCTGGTATTGTGAGTTTGGAGAGATGCCTGCTAGCTGTAGGAATCATGATTGGGAAAATGTTAGGGAAATAAAGGCCCTTAGACAGTTAATCTATTAGGTATTAATTTAATAGTAATATAAAGCAGCCTAGTAAAGGATAGAAATACTGTATTTATTTAATTCCAGTAGATACTTTTCCACATTTTTGCAACTCTTACATTAAAGGGTTTGTTATAACATTGACAGCATCTTAAGACTCTTGAAATTTGATATGAAAGCATATGTGAAATTGGTGTCACTTTAGGAAGTGAACGTTTATGAAGGCCTAGTTGCACTGTTGTCCCAGAACAACTTGGCTCAGAAAGTAAAAGGGAATGGTGTCCAAATAGTTATATTTAAATCTTTGGTTTTGAATAATAATGTATGGACATATTTACAGGAAAGCTTTATATATTTTTTAATGTGCTTAAATTTCTTCTGCTTAAATTGACTGTAGGTCAGGATTAAACCAAATTTTCATCCCTGTAAATGTTATATTAATTCTGAACTTTAGGGAATAAAATGATGGCCCAAAAATTCTATCAGGAGAGATGGTTTGGAGTGATCAAAGGAGAATGAACAAGACATACATAAAAATACCGCTTGAAAGTTATGTCCAAATCTTAACTGGTAAAATGGTAAATTAAAGAAATATAGTTTTTGATTACTAATTTAATTCCCATGATTGTTTATTTTGCATTTTCAGTTTCTATAGCTCATACGCCTTGTCAGGCCTCAAGAGTTTACATATCTCTGTGAGTTGACAGGACCTTCTTGTGAGGGGGGTAGAGTCATGAAGGGGGTCAATGGGTGGAAAGGTAAGAGAGGAGAAGTAAATTCATTGATTCATATTTAGAGTGTGGTTTAAGATTAAGAATAGGGAAGTGCCTTATTTCTATTTGAAATGCTTTTGGAACAACATACTAAAGCACCCTTGGGGATAGCCTAGCACTGTACATTAATATGGTCTCCAAACCTTTGCCTATAGTTAGCTCAGTTGTAGTATTTTTGTAAGTGTTCTAATAACTTGGCTGCTCTTGCCTTTGGCTGTGGAGTCTCCACAAGTGCATAGTGTCCAATTTTGGGGTGCTTGGTCACATGGTCTTACATGTTCTGAACCTATTAATAACTTACCGTAGGCTTGTAAGAGAAAGAATACATCAGACTCTAAATTGGAACTTCATAATCAACTGTCTACTTCATACTTCTGTCATTTCTTTCCATTACCTATTCCTCTAGAAGATACACATTCAGTCCTGTGTTCAGCACTTATATCTCCTCCTATTCCTGTAATTCTGAAATGGATTTCAATAAATAGTTTTGGAGAATTAAAAAATAATACAATATAAACAAAACATAATATAGATGGTTATAACTGTGATAATAACGTAGGTTTTAAAAGTACTTTAAAGCTTATAAATTACATTTACAAAATCTTTTGGTTGTAGTATTTCTAGACATTCTTAGAAAATAAGTGACCTGCTCAAATAAATACTTACATGTAAATCTAGTTTTTATAAACTGAATTATATTTTAAGGGCCCTATAGGATATAGCTATGTAAGGAAAACATATTGTGATTTTTTTTGTAAATAAAATAATAACCCCTAATTTAGTATCACTTTCTTAGAGCAAGTCTGGTTTGGAAATGCCTGATATTTTACCTTTAAATAATTATGAATACTCTTTATACATTTTGAAAGTGCTCATAAATTTTACGTATGAAAAATCAGAAGCGCTATCTATGCCATGGCAGTGGTAGATAGTAAATGACAAGAAACATACCTGCAAGAAATAGAAAAGGTACTAGAATCTTCCACTAACCATACCTACAAGGTCAGGAAGCAAGTGATACCTCCACCTTTTTTTCTATCAAATTAATAAAGAAAGATCAGTGAATAGAGATGCTTCTATTTCTGTTTGAATCAATTCAAAAAAAGATTTCATGCCCAAAATGTAATAGCTACTATTTTTTAAGCCCTATTATATGCCAGACTTGTACTGCCATAAGGTATGACTGATTTTCATAGAAACCCACTAAAATACATGCTTTCACTCAGTTTTATAGACTAGGATGCTGAAGCTCGTGGAGATTGAATGTCACCCACACCAGGCTGCTGGTAAGGCCTGAAGGTGAAATTCAAAGTCGTGTGTGTGTGTGTGTGTGTGTGTGTGTGTGTGTGTGTGTGTGTGATGAAAATATTTTTGTAGCTTTACTTTTATTTATCACTGGTGTATAACATTCACATAATTTTAATCCTTTGATCCAAGGTATGGGGTAGAAATTGACATGAATGAGATAGAGGAATAGAATTTGACATAGTAGAAATGACTGATTTTTAGTGTCATCTATCTTCCTTCTCCATCTAGTTTCTGTTTTGTGTTAGCATTCTTAAAGTTTTAAAGCAAGAGGTTAGCATACAATAGATGTTTTCTTTAAAATATGCCTGACAGTCCAATACCATTAACACTTCTAGAAGCAAATAATTTATTAATTTCACCTGCCATTTCACTGTTGGAAAATTTTGTTGTTGGAAAACCCTGGCATCTTGGAATTAATCTTGGTTTTGGTCATTTGGAGTACAAAGAATGCTGTATCACTTTTGTGATATACAGCAGTGACAGTGGCAATAAGTACAAACAACCATGATAGTTTATGAATCAGTTAAGTTTGGGGCACTATACCTGTGGTTCTTAATAGTTACATGATTAGTTTTTACAGTAACTGTGCTAGGAAGGTGTATTACCCCCATTTTGTTGATTAGGAAGTTGAGTAGTTTTCTTAAGTCACCAAGGAAGCAAGTTGGAAATCCAATCCAGCCTTCCTGATTTCAAAGCTAATACTCTTCATAGAAATGGTTTGAAGACTGAGTTCTGCAAAACTGCACAGTTCTGAAGTATTGTCTCGGGAATTGCCATGTTTCATGTTTTGGAGAAAAGTAAAGGGGAGTGTTAGGAGTAGAAGGTGAACTCCAGTCTCGTCACCCTAATTTTGGTGTGATCAGCTCTATTGTTTTCTGTTTAATATATTATCATTTTCATAAAACATTTGGTTTGAAAAAGTGTCCAAGTGCAATAAGTTTAAAACTACTGTAACTTCTACTTCCAGCCATGATGAAATAGGAACTAGAAAATGAGACAAAATATATGAATGAGTGGTTTTTCACGCATTGGAAAAAAGGTAGCACATGGCAGGAATCCCTGAGAGAAAAGAAACAAATGAATAATCTGTGTATATGTCCCAGTTTATAGTCTGAGAGAGGCTATAGGCTGCAGCACTGACAGGGAACAAAAGTAGAGCCCACCATTCTTGATGAAGAGAAAGGGTTTGGGTTTGAAAGAGGCCAAGGAAGCTAGAATTTGCAGAAAAAATACTAAAGCAGAAGGAGCAGTGCATAGAGAGCCCTCATAATCTACAGAGGGTTATTCTGTAGTATTTAGGTGAATACTGGTCTAATTGACATTTATAGAGCATTTCACCCTACCACCCCAGGATACACTTTATTTTTCCGGTGCATGAAGGATATAGTCCAATATAATACTTCATTCTGGGTCATAAAGGAAATCTCAATAAATTTAAGAGGAATGAAATGATACAAAGTAGGTTTTCTTTCTTTTATATTTTATTGAAGTATAGTTGATTTACAATGTTGTGTTAATTTCTGCTGTACAGCAAAGTGATTCAGTTATACATAGACATATGTGCTTTTTATTTTTTTTTGCGGTATGCGGGCCTCTCACTGTTGTGGCCTCTCCTGTTGCGGAGCACAGGCTCTGGACGCGCAGGCTCAGTGGCCATGGCTCATGGGCCTAGCCGCTCCGTGGCATGTGGGATCTTCCCGGACCGGGGCACAAACCCGTGTCCCCTGCATCGGCAGGCGAACTCTCAACCACTGCGCCACCAGGGAAGCCCAGACATATGTGCTTTTTCATATTCTTTTCCATTATGGTTTATCACAGGATATTGAATATAGTTCCCTGTGGTATACAGTAGGACCTTGTTGTTTATTCATCCTATTTATACTTACATATAACTTGCATCTGCTAATCCCAAACTCCCAATCCTTCCCTCCCCCACCCCCCTCCCCCTTGGCAACCACAAGTCTGTTCTTTATGTCTGTGAGTCTGTTTCTGTTTTGTAGATATGTTCATTTGTGTTATATTTTAGATTCCACATATAAGTGATACATGGTATTTGTCTTTCTCTTTCTGACTTACTTCGCTTAGCATGATAATCTCTAGGTCGATCCGTGTTGCTGCAAATGGCATTATTTCATTCTTTTTTATGCTGAATACTATTCTATTGTATATATGTACCAAATCTTCTTTATCCATTCATCTGTCAGTGGACATTTAGGTTGTTTCCATGTCTTGGCTATTGTAAATAGTGCTGCTCTGGACATAGGGGTGCATGTTATCTTTTTGAATTATAGTTTTGTCTGGGTATATCCCCAGGAGTGAGATTGCTGGATCATATGGTAACTCTATTTTTATTTTTTTTGAGGTACCTCCACACTATTTTCCATAGTGGCTGCACCAATTTAAATTCCCATCAACAGTGAAAGACGGTTCCCTTTTCTCCACACCCTCTCCAACATTTATTATTTGTAGACTTTTTTAATGATGACCATTCTGACCAGTGTGAGGTACTACCTCATTGTAGTTTTGATTTGCATTTCTTTAATAATTATCAATGATGAACATCTTTTCTTGTGCCTATTTCCCAACTGTATGTCTTCTTTGGAGAAATGTCTATTTAGGTCTTCTGCCCATTTTTCTATTGGGTTATTTGATTTTTTTGGTTGTTATTGAGTTATATGAGCTGTTTGTATATTTTGGAAATTAAGCTGTTGTTAGTTATATTGTTTGCAAATATATTCTCCCAGTCTGTAGGTTTGCTTTTCATTTTGTTGATGGTTTCCTTTGCTGTGCAAAAACTTATCAGTTTGGTTAGGCCGCATTTGTTTATTTTTGCTTTTATTTTTGATGCCTTGGGAGACTGACCTAAGAAAACATTGGTACTATTTATGTCAGAGAATGTTTTGCCTATGTTCTCTTCTAGGAGTTTTATGGTGTCACGCCTTATGTTTAAGTCTTTAAGCCATTTTGAGTTTACTTTTGTGTGTGTGGATATGTTCTAAACTTCATTGATTTTCATGAGGCTGTCCAGCTTTTCCAACACCACTTGCTGAAGTGCTATCTTTTCCCCATTTTATAGTCTTGCCTCCTTTGTCGAAGATTAATTTTCCATAGGTTTTGTGGGTTTATTTCTGGGCTTTCTATTCTGTTGCACTGATGCATATGTCTGTTTTTTGTGCCAGTACCATGCTGTTTTCATTACTGTAGCTTTGTAGTATTGTCTGAAGTCTGTGAGTGTTATACCGCCTGCTTTGTTCTTTTTCCTAAGTATTGCTTTGGCAATTCTGGGTCTTTTATGGTGCCATGTAAATTTTAGGATTATTTGTTCTAGTGCCGTGAAGAATATCTTGGGTAATTTGATAGGGATCACATTAAATCTGTAGATTGCTTTGGTTAGTATGGCCATTTTAACAACATTAATTTTTCCAATCCAGTAGCATGGGCTATCTTTTCATTTCTTTGAATCATCTTCAGTTTCCTTTATTAATGTTTTGTAGTTCTCAGCATATAAATCTTTCACGTCCTTGGTCAGGTTTATTCCTAAGTATTTTTTTCAATGCAATTTTAAAAGGGATGGTTTGTTTACATTCCCTTTCTACTGTTTCATTGTTAGTGTAAAGAAATGCAACCAATTTCTGTATGTTAGTATTGTATCCTGCTACATTGCTGAATTTGTTTATCTAGTTCTAGTTTTTGTGTGAAGTCTTTAGGGTTTTCTATATATAGTATCATGTCAACTGTGTATACTGACAATTTACCTCTTCTCTACCAATTTGAATATGTTTTATTTCTTTTTCTTGTCTAGTTGCTGTGGCTAGGACTTTTAATACTATGTTGAAGAGAAGTGGTGAGCATGGGCATCCTTGTCTTGTTCCAGATT
Organism: Pseudorca crassidens; assembly: GCF_039906515.1. Taxonomy (NCBI): domain Eukaryota; kingdom Metazoa; phylum Chordata; class Mammalia; order Artiodactyla; family Delphinidae; genus Pseudorca; species Pseudorca crassidens. The sequence goes on from NC_090298.1 coordinate 107,239,469, forward strand.
TTAGTGGGAAGACTTTCAGCTTTTCACTGTTGAGTATTATATTGGCTGTGGGTTTGTCATAAATAGCTTTTATTATGTTGAGATATGTTCTTTCCATACCCACTTTGGTAAGAGTTTTTATCATGAATGGACGTTGAGTTTTATCAAATGCTTTTTCTGTATCTATTGAAATGATCATGTGGTTTTTGCCTTTTCTTTTGTTTATGTGGTGTATCACATTGATTGATTTGCATATATTGAACCATCCTTGTGACCCTAGGATAAATCCAACTTGATCATGGTGTATGGTCTTTTTTATGTGTTGTTGGATTGGGTTTGGTAATATTTTGTTGAGAATTTTTGCATCTATATTCATCAAAGATATTGCCCTGTAATTTTCTTTTTTGGTGGTGTCTTTGTCTGGTGTTGTTGGCTTCATAGAATATCTTTGGGAGTATTCCTTCATCTTCAGTCTTTTGGAAGAGTTTGAGAAGGATTGCTATAAGTTCTTCTTTGTATGTTTGGTATAATTTGCCTGTGAAGCCATCTGGCCCTGGACTTTTGTTTGTAGGGATTTTTTTTTTATTATTACAGATTCTATTTCATTTCTAGTGATCTGTGTGTTCAAGTTATCTATTTCTTCTTGACTCACTTTTGTTGGGCTGTATGTTTCTAGAAAGTTGTCCATTTCTTCTAGGTTGTTGAATTTGTTGGCATATCATTGTTCATAGTATTCTCTTATGGTTTTTTTTCTTGTATTTCTGTGGTATCAGTTGTGATTTCTCCTCTTTCATTTCTTATTTTGAGTCTTCTCTCGTTTCTTCTTGGTGAGCCTGGGCAGAAGTTTGTCAGTTTTGTTTACCCGTTCAAAAAGCCAGCTCTTGGTTTTATTTATAGTTTTTTATTGTTTTTTAAATCTCTATTTTATTTCCTCTCTGATCTTTATTATTTCCTTCCTTCTGCTGACTTTAGGTTTTGTTTGTTCTTTTTCTAAGTTTTTTATGTGGTGGGTTAGGTTGTTTATTTGAGATTTTTCTTGTTTCTTAAAGAAGGCCTGTATCACTGTGAACTTCCCTCCAAGAACTGCTTTTACTGCATCCCACAGATTTTGTATGGTTGTGTTTTCATTGTCATTTGCCTCAAGGTATTTTTTAAGTTCTTCTTTGATTTCGTCGTTGACCCACTGGTTTTTTCGTAGCATGTTGTGTCGTCTCCATATAATTGTTTTTTTTCTCTCATTTCTTTTTCTGTGGTTGATTTCTAGTTTCATGCCATTGAGGTCAGAAAAGATGCTTGAAGATTTGTGCCCTAGTATATGGTCACTCATAGGGAATGTTCCATGTGCACTTGAGAAGAATGTGTATTCAGCTTTTTTTGGATGTAATGTCCTGAAAATATCCATTAAGTCTAACTGTTTTATTGTATCATTTAGGATCTCTGTTGCCTTATTGATTTTCTGTCTTGAAGATCTGTCCATTGATGTGAGTGAGGTGTTAAAAGTCTCCTGCTATTACTGTATTCCCATCAGTTTCTCCCTTTATATCTGTTAATATTTGTTTTATATATTTGAGTGCTCCTATATTGGGCGTATATATGTTGACGAGTATACTATCCTCCCTTGTGTCGATCCTTTTATCATTATACAGTATCCTTCTTTATGTTTCTTTATAGCCTTTGTTTTAAAGTCTATTTTGTCTGATATGAGTATTGCGAATCCTGCTTTCTTGTCATTTCCATTTGCATGAAGTATCTTTTTCCATCCCCTTACTTTCAATCTATGTGTGTCCTTTTCCCTAAAGTGGGTCTCTTTTAGGCAGCTTATTGTAGGCTCTTGTTTTTTTTGATCCAGGGTGCCACTCTGTGTCTTTTGATTTGAGCATTTAGTCCATTGACATCTAAGGTAATTATTAATAGGTATGTATTTATTGCCATTTTAAACCTTGTTTTCTTGTTGATTTTATATTTCCATTGTGTCCCTTTCTTTTTCTTTTTCCTTTTGTGGTTTGATGATTTTCTCTTGCTTTATGCTTATGGTCTCTTCTTTTTGGATTTTGTGAGTCTATTTATGTTTTTGATTTGTGGTTGCCCTGTTTTCCAAGTATACTAACTCCTTCCTATATCTACTTGCTTTAGACTGGTAGTCATAAAGGCTCAAACACATTCTAGAAAAAAAATAATCTACATTTTCTTACTCTCCTCCCACACATTTTATGATTTTGATGTCATCTTTTGCATCTTTATGTTCATCCTTTTGCTGTTCATTGTGGTAATAATGGCTTTCACAGGGCTTTTTTGATTTCTTTTAAAATCTGTGTACTGGCTTATTTAAGTGATTTACTTTCCATTTATGATTTTTCTCTTTCCTTTAGATTCTTCTTTTCTATTTAAAGAAGACCTCTCAATATTTCCTTTAGGTTAGGTTTAGTATTGCTGTATTCTTTTAGTTTTTGCTTGTCTGGGAAATTCTTTCTCTCTCCTTCTATTCTGAATGAATGATAATCTTGCTGGATAGAGTATCCTAGGTTGCAAATTTTTCCCTTTCAGGACTTTGAACATATCTTGCCACTCCATTCTGGCCTGCAACATTTCTGTAGAGAAACCAGCTGATAGCCTTATGGGGGTTCCCTTGTAATTAACTGGTTTTCTCTTGCTGCCTTTAGAATCCTCTCTTTATCTTTAAGTTTTGCCATTTTTATTGTAATATGTCTTGGTGTAGGTCTGTTTGGGTTTATCTTGTTTGGGACCCTCTGTGCTTCCTGTACCTGGACATCTGTTTCCTTTTTTAGGTTTGAGAGGCTTTCAGCCATAATTTCTTCAAATACATGTTCAGTATCCCCTTTTTCTCATTCTTCTCCTTCTGAGTTCCCTATTATGCATAAATTGGCACACTTTATATTATTCCATAGTTCTCTTATATTGCCTTCATTTTTTTCTCATTTGGCTTTCTGTCTGCTGTTCTCATTGGGTGATTTCCATTATTCTGTCTTCCAGATCACTTACTTATTCTTCTGTGTTATTCATCCTGCTATTCATTGGCTTTAGCTCAGCTTTCATCTTGGTGAATGAGTTTTCTAATTTTTCTTGGTTCCTTTTTATAGTTTCTAGTTCCTTTTAATAGTAATCTATATTTCTATCAATAGTCCTTCTTAATTCCTTCAGTATTTTCATTATCTCCTTTTGAACTTGACATCTATTAGATTGAAGAGGCCTGTTTCATTGTTTGTTCTTTAGGGGAATTGTCTTGATCTTTTAATTGGGAGTGGTCCCTGTGCTTCTTCATTTTACTTCTCTTGCTCTCTGAGTTTAGGAGAAACAATTATCTACTGTGGTGTTGGAGGGCTATTTTTATGTGGGAGCATCCTTGTGTGGGTTTCATATTTTTTGGTGCAGGGGCTGTTTTTAGTGTGGATGCTTGCCACCTCTTTCCTCAGTGTATGGTGGCCCTTATCCCCTTGGTAGAATGTGTGACTTGTGGTGACCAGAGCCTGCCCTGCATATTGAGTGTGGCCTCCTCTTTTGCTCTGTGGTTGTCACTGCTCTTTCAGGGGCCAGGACTGTTCCTTAGTTATTGGAGTAGGAGCTCCCAGATCTGTTTCTTAGCTGCATTTCTGAGCTGCATTTCTGAGCTGTGTTTTGATGGTAGGTGGAGTTGGGATTGGAGTGCGCCCACTGGGAGAACAGCCACAGAGTATTCCTCTGCCAGAGTTGTTCACTCCTGAGTGTGCTCTGTTGTGTCACCTATCACCCGTTGTGCAGACTCACAAAGTAACTGCTGTTGGCACTGCCCTTGGCCCTGTCTCAACCTTGGAAATGCCGGCAGTCAGCCCTAGTGTCCCTTAGGCGTTGTTTTCACAAGGCCACCAATGCAGATCCACTGAAGCCAAGTCCCAGAACTGCAGTAGTTGTGCACCTGGACCCACTGTGGGAGCTATGGAGGCAGCTCAGACCCTGGCCTGACCCAGCCCCTATGTGTATGTGCCCACAAAGCCCACAGCTGCTCAAGCCAGACATATCCCAGCTACGGGAGCACCTGTTGTTCACTCAGATGTCTTGCCGGTGCTGCATGTACAAAGCTGGTGGCAGAGGTGTAAATCTGCAACTTGTGCAGCCGTGGGGAGAGATTTCAGCTTTGCTTTGTATGTCACGCGGCCCCTGGGGCTCAGCTCTTGTTTCAGCCCCACCTCTGCACGTGGGCAACCTGCTGACGTCTGCTCCCGGAGCCTGCTGGGGCAGCAGCTGGGGCACAGGAGCCTGCTGAGATGGCGGCTGGGGCGTGAGAGCCTTCTGAGGCAGGAGCCCCAAGGTGGCAGCTGGGGGCACTATCCCTGAGCCCTCAGAGGCTGGGCTAGCACATGGAGAATGAGGCTGCCATGGCAGCCCCACCCCTCCCTTTGCATGCCACTTAACAATAGTGCTTCACTTCTGTGGTGGGCCCAGGCTTCCTTGAACATCCCCGGTTAAAGGGGATGTACCATACTCCAGCCCCTTCAGGCTGTCTGTGCACAGCTTCTCCCTGGGTCTGTCCTTTAAACCCTGAATTTCAACACCCAGCTCCCGCCTGTACCAGCAGATGTACATCTTAAGGTGGGCCACACAGGGTGGTGGCATGACAGTCTGTGCAGGTCTCTCTCTGTTTTGCCTACCACAGACTGGTTTTTGTACCCTCCTCTGAGCCTCTGAAGCTCCCTTTCTGTCCTGGCTGATCTCCCTGCTGACGAGGGGGCTTCCCAGGGTGCAGGAACCTTTTCTCTTTTTTAGCTCCCTACCAGGGTTGCAGTCCTGTCCCTCTTCCTCTTTTTTTTTTTTTTTTTCCTTTCCTCCTACCTGGTTATGAGGAGATCTTTCTTGTCCTTTGAAGTGTTTGAGGTCTTCTGCTAGTGTTTAGTAGGTATTCTGTGAGAATTGTTGCATTTGTAGATGTATTTTTGATGTATTTTGGGGAGGAGGTGTGTTCCACATCCTTCTACTCTGCCATCTTGACTGGAGATTCACAAAGTAAGTTTTCTAATGCCAACAAAATTAACTTAGAACTAAGTAAGGGTTTCAAAACAATGTTGAAAAGAACAAAGTTAGAAGACAGACCATCTTACTGATGCAGTACTGTAAAGCTTCATTAATGAAGTTAATCTGGTATTAATACAAAGTCAGATTTTGGGAACATAATAGAGAGTCCAGAAATAGATTTGCCCATATATGGCTAATTGATTTTTAATAAAGTTACCAACATATTCAATGGAGAACTTTTAATCTTTGACAAATGGTGCTAGAAAAATTAAACATCCATATGAAAATCTTGACACCTACCTCACCTTAGCCACAAACATTAACTTGAATGGATCATAAACCATTAGGAAAAAAATTAGGAAAAAAATATTTAATACTTTGATATAGGTAACTGTAACTTGAAAGAAAGCTGTAACTTGAAAGAAAAAATTTTGATAATTTAGACATCTGCAATATCAAAACCTTCTTTTCAAGTGACATGAAAGTCCCAGAGTTAAAGGAAATGTTTGCAAAAGATATATCTGATAAAGCACTTTTTTCTAGACTATATAAAGAACTCTCTTCATTATAAGAAGCCAGACAACACAATTAAAAATGGCTGAAGTATCTGAGCAGATGGTTCACTAAAGAAGGTACTCAAATGGAGAATAAACTCATGAAAAGTATGCTTAATATTATTAGTTTTTAAGGAAATGCACATTAATCCACAGTGAAGTACCACCGTACACCCAATAGAATGACTAAAATTCAAATAATTGACAATATTAAAAGTTGGCAAACATGTGGAACTATGAAAACTCTCATAAGCCACTGAAGTGAATGCAAAATGGTAGAATCACTTTGGAAATCATTTTATCATTTTCATATGAAGTTTAATGTACTTACCATTTCAACTAGCAATTCTACATCCAAGAAATAAAAACAAATGTCTGCATACAGGCACTCAAATTGTTCATAGTGGCTTTATTCACAAGAGCCCCTACCTGGAAAACAAAGTGTGCTATACTCATGCAGAAGAATACTACTCAGCAAAAAAAAACTACTAGTACATTCCAGAAAATAGATAAATGATGGAAACGAAACACAAAAAAACCTACTTTTGTTTAATTCTAATTCCATTTATATGAAAGTCTAGGTAAGACAAACAGAAACAAAACCCAGAAAAACCCAAAACCAAAAGCAACAGACTCTACTTTCTCATCATGCAGTCGTTCATCTATGACAACCTAACCACCTTCTGATTACTACTCATGCTTCAGAGGTAAACATCACAGTTGTCTTTAACGATTCCCTACCTTTCTGAGGGTGGTGGTCCAGGTGTAGTCTGGTGGAAGTTAGAGTGAAACTGTTACCTTTCTGAACCTAGACAATGCGTTTCAGGTGTTACAGCCTCAGATTGTCTTAGCTTGTTTAGCTTACATTTCATATTGTCTTCTTTCACAGTTCTTTTAAGATTCAAAAATTAATGATTATTTATTGTAAAATATTAAAAATGCAGAATTAAGTGTATAAAGAGAGAAGCCTCAATCCCCAAGCCCCCCCAGTTCTCTAGAGGTTACTTCAGATACTGTTTGATGTTTTCATCAAGATCTTTCCTAAGGACTTATAAACACTATATATATAAATATGATGCTGGTGCTATTGAGGGCTTTCTGTCCCTTAGATGCTCAGGAAATTCCTTGAAGCCTCAGCCGGGGAGAGTCTAAGGCCCTGACTCAAGATTTCTGTTAGAGCTTGGGGTGAAGAGGAAAAAGAGTGGGCATTCTTTCTGAGCTCCCTCCCTGGATGCTTTGTCTGCTTGAGCTGCCTTTGTTTCTTCCACGTCAGCCTGCATAGAACACTCAACTGCTTCACTGTTTTCTCCAAAAATATATTCACACCAGTCATTTCAGGTTCTAGGGAATTCGGATAAGGGCTTAGGGCATTGTGGAGTAGAGATACCTTTGAGGACCGCAAGCCTTCTAGTCCCTTTTCTCCCCAATCCATCTCTGCTCTCCCTCCCTCTTTTCTTTCAGGATTGTTTCCAGATGTTCTGAACCCTTTACCCTTTGTTATATAGGACTGTTTAACTGTCCCTTTCACTCAAGAAACTTTCTGTATCAAATCTATCAAGGTACACAGAAAGAAACAAAGGGCCTTCAATCAACCAGACTCCTTTTTTAGGAGCCAACTTGAATTATCCCCTTGCCTTTTTTCTTTTGTTTCGTATTTCATATGCATAGAATAGAAGATATTTCATGTGGAATATTTTGGACGTATTTTTTTCAAAATTAAGGGAACTACCAGAAAATAGATTTCTCAGTTCCCAGTGAGCATGATGATCTAAAAAGACGTTCCATCATATCACAGATGTATTTGAAAACTTTCAGCTAAGTGCTTTAAACACTTATTTACATTGCAACAGCACTTATAACAACCAAGAACTGTTATAATTCTTGTGTTATCAGTGATGCTTCATGACATCCCTGTAACTGTCCGTTACTATCTACTCTGTCCCTTCTCAGTTACTGCCAACCTTTTATTCACATTTATGAAGGTCACACCATCACCATATGCTGTGTACCGTGGCACATTTTTCATCAATTATTTTTGTGTTGAGTTTTTCTAAATGAATGCTTATAAAAACATTATCCTTTTAGGAAAATTCCATTTTTATAATTTTTTTAGGTCTATAGATGAGGTCATAGATAAATAATATTTCTACTATTTTCATGTACTTAATTTTGCTTATATAATATAAATGGAATTACATATTACATGTCTTCTGTAACTATTTTTACTTGTTAATTGACTGGTAGGAGATATTTATTCATTTTGGGTACTAATATTTTATTAGCTATATTCATTACAAATATCTTCTCCAAATCTGTAACCTGGAGGTGATTGTATGTCATTTGTATAAATCTACCCTTTTAAACAGCTATATAATATTCGAGCATAATTTATTTAGACTGCTGATAAACTTCTTGGTTAAGGGCAAACAGCTCTGCCATCTGTTATCTTTGTTACTTAGGGTATGATATTTAATCTCTCTGACACTCTTTCTTCACATTTAAAACAAGGAAAATATTTCCTACTTTATGTTGTAGTTGAGATCAGAGAAGTAATGCGATAAGTTCCTCCAGAGCAGGATTTCTCAACCTCATAACTAACATCATTTGGGTAAGATATTTGTTTATTGTGGAGGGCTGTTTTGTGTAATGTAGTATGTTTAACAGCGTCTTTGGCCTCTACATACCAGATACCCAGTCGTGACAGCCAAAAACATATCCATACATTGCCAAATTCTGCACCCCCACTCTCTGGAGTGGGAGGCACAGTCACACCCAACTGAGAACCGCTGCTCTAGAGAAGAGCCTGGCACATAGTATCAAGTCAGCTACATGAAGCTGGACATGTGCACAGCAAAGTTCTCTGGGATTCTCTTTACATGGATTACATTATGAGTGGCTCTTGCTGCAGTTGTGCCTGGTGGTGGCCATTAAGAAACATTCCCATATCGCTAAGCTTTGGGGTTGGTTCCATTTTTACACTAACACAAGTAACAATAATTTCACAGTATACAATCAGTTCTGTAGATCTTTGCATGCTCATGTGAGTATATCTGCCAGAGATATTCCTGGTAATATCTTTGAGGTGAGAGGAAACACAGGAATTTCAGTATTGAAATTTTAATACATTCTGCAGATCACCTTCCAAAAATGCTACACGAGTTTTACACTCTCACCAACTGTAACTAAGACTACCCTTTTCCTCATATCCTTATCTATAGTGAATATTAATATTCTTTTTATATTCAAGCATATTTTATGAATTTTTGTTTCCATAATTTGCCTTTCTTTTATAAATTACACACTCATTATCTTTGCCTATTTTTCCATTAATCTTTTAGTCATTAAAAGCTACACCTAGATCCCCAATTACAAACTATTCAAGTATATAGAGAAGCACAGAGATTAATACGGCTAACACCCACATTTCACAAATGTTGATATTGTTACCATTTTTGCTAAGGATCTTTATTTTTAGATTTTGCTCATAATGTTGAAGCCCTCATGGTATTCTCCCATCAACCAATTTCTTTTCTGAGTCTCCAGATGTAACCACTATTCTCAAATTTGTATACATATTTTTCATCCATATTTTAATAATTTTATTAAGCAGGTATGCATCCATAAAAACATAGAATTGTTTTGTATTTTAAAAATTTGCATAACTGGAATCATACTGCACAAATCCTTCTAGGACTTGCTTTTCAAAAATTCCTATTGTATGAGATTTATCCAAGTTGACCCTTGCACTTCGAGTTCACCCTTTAAACTTCAGTATTTGTTTGAGTATAATAGTTTATTCCTGTTGATGGATGTTAATTTTTCTCCCTTTTAAAAAACTTTTGGAATTACAAGCAATATAATAATGATCATCCTTTTGTAACTCTCAGGTGTACTTGTGCAAGAGTTTCTCTTTGATAGTTACCTATCAGTAATATTCTGGCTTGTGGATATACACATCTTCATATTTATTATGTATTATCAAACTGTTCTTCATGGTGATTTTAATACTTCATCCTCTTGCCAGCTGTGTATTTTCCTATATCCATACCGACACTTTCTGGTATTGTCAGGCTATTATGTTTTCATCTAATCTTTACTTACCTCTCAGTAATTGGTAGAAAAAATAAACAGAGAAAAAATTTTTGTAATGAAAGACTGAACAATATCATCAACCTGCTAATTGACACTTCAGAAATTCTTGTATTTAATACACATAGAATAGTCATCAAGATAGGTCATAAGCAAAGGAAGATAGAGGGCATTTGTCAGTTTTTTTCTCCTTTTCCTGTAGCACCCTCCTCCTCATTCATCCCTGTCAGCAAATATGATTTAACTTACTACATGTGAAACTTGAATGAGATATGCTTTTTATATTATAATTACTAATAAAACAGAGTAAAGTATGAGGTAACCAAAACAGAATAACTTCTTTCTTAGATAACTATATATATTATCTAGTCATTTATTTTAATTCCTAAAGATTTTCAAGACTATTTTCTTCTCTTCAAAGGAATAGTTAGGCAGTGTTAAGGTGCAGAGAAAATTTTGAGTCAGGGCTTAAAAAGCAAGATGATAATTTTTCAGTGTATGATGCTATTTACTAAATAAATAGCAGTGCATTTCAACATTAAAATTCAACTCTTACCATTTCAAATTTCTATAAATTAATAAAGTTGTATAAAAACTTGCCCTGTTATAAATCAATAAAATAATTTCTATTTTATGGCCTTTAAGATCTGTTTTTAAATTTAATAAAAGTGTGTTTTATAATATGTAATGTATATTTATATGTTTTTAGAATAACATAGGGCAGATCCAGCTTACCATTTTGCAGTCTTTTCTTTTAGACTTTTTTTCTTGAAGTATAGTTGATGTACAATATCATGTAAGTTACAGGTGTACAATGTAGTGACTCAAAATTTTTAAAGGTTATACTCCATTTATAATTATAATAAAATATTGGCTATATTCCCCGTATTGTACAATGTATCCTTGTAGCTTATCTTATACATGGCAGTTTGTGTTTCTTAATCTCTTACCTCTACTTTTGCCCTCCTCCCACCTCTTTTCATTGGTAACCACTGGTTTGTTCTTCATATCTTTGAGTCTGCTTCTTTTTTATTATAGTCACTAGTTTGTTGTATTTTTAGGTTCCACATATAAGTGATATCATACGGTATTTGTCTTTCTCTGTCTGACTTATTTCACTGAACATAATGCCTTCCAAGTGCATCCATGTCACTACAAATTGCAAAATTTCATTCTTTTTTTTTTTTTTTTACTGCTGAGTAGTATTCCACTGTATATATATACACCTCATCTTCTTTATCCATTCATCTGTTGTTGGACGTTTAGGTTGCTTCCATATCTTGGCAATTGTAAATAATGCTGCTATGAACATTGGGTTGCATGTATCTTTTCAAATTAGTGTTTTCATCTTTCCAGATATATACCCAGGAGTGGAATTGCTGGGTCATATGGTAGTTCTATTTTTAGTTTTTTGAAAAGCCTCCATAATGTTTTGCACAGTGGCTGAACCAATTTACATTTCCACTAACAGTGTGCAAGAGTTCCCTTTTCTCCACATCCTCACCAACATTTGTTATTTTGAATGATGTCTTGATCCACTTGTAAATGGTCAGATTTCTATTCATGGATCATAATATATATATACTAGGTAATATAATTATATATAATGCTAACTAATATAATTGGATTTTAAAGTTTTATGCTTTTCTTTTTATATAAAATAATAAATACTTTTATACTTTTTCTTGGTAGTCTTAGTGAATTAGCATACCATTTTCTGGATGAAATTTTCTCAGTTTGAAATAATTAATCTCAGTTTGTTGAAATAATCAATTTCAGTTTATCTGTAGGAATGGTCTGTGTCCTTACTAATTAAGAGTCTAATTCAGTAAAACATGTGTCTTCAACTCTTTAAAGCAGTTTTTCCTGGCACATACTGAATTAGTGAAAACCATCATTGGTATGTATTCTTGTGGGTAGTGTTGAATTAAACCTGAAGGGATTCATACCGGTATATGGATTTGAAGTCTACATATTGGACAAGTTGAAATAATAATGTCACAGGCAAATTGTAAGACCAAAAGGAAGCATAAGGCAATGTTGTGTGGGTGGTAGGATTTTTAGCCTTTAGTTTTTGTAAGAGACCCTATTAACAGTCATAACAAAGGAAATATACCAGGCTTTTATGTTGAAATGAAAATCTTAATTATCTAGAGGTAAAGTACTTAGGACTTTGTAAGGTAGAGCATAGGAATAGTTTACTTTCTGTAGGGATTTACAGTTGTGTAAAGTGCTTTCACATATATCATTTCATTTAATGGATAGGAAATGTTATTTGTAAGATAAGAAAGGGTTGCTTTAATTTCATTCTTAATGTTGCCTTTGTCCAGACGAAGCTTTATGCAGCCACTTACATACATTTTGTCTGCCAACCATCAGCCCAGATCCTAAGGCTGAAAAGTGAACCAAATTTGGCACGAGTTTCTTTAAACTGATGAATGATGTTTAAGGAAATTAGTACAAAGTATAGAATATATTTTAAAATGTTAAAAAGCCTCAGTAGTCTGTGAAGGTCAGGCTTTAATGTTACAGCTGAGCCTGTTTAGCTTTATTGCGTGGTTTTGGTTTACTATCCAAGTCAGTAGATAACAATTTTGATGTCATTATCATTTAAGGCCAACACTTATTGACTGCCCATATGAAAAGTAAAGTGTGATTTATATACTTAATTAAACAATTTGTGGCTCTTCTCATTTTGAAGCTTATTATCATATGGAAAAAGAAACATGATATGGTAGAAATGAGAGAAAACAGTGCCTGTTGAAGGAAAGAGTTGCTCTGAAATGCTGTTTTTTTGTTTTTTCGTGGTATGCGGGCCTCTCACTGTCGTGGCCTCTCCCGCTGCGGAGCACAGGCTCTGGACACGCAGGCACAGCGGCCATGGCTCACGGGCCCAGCCGCTCCGCGGCATGTGGGATCTTCCCGGACTGGGGCACGAACCCATGTCCCCTGCATCGGCAGGCGAACTCTCAACCACTGCGCCACCAGGGAAGCCCTGAAATGGTGTTTTGTGTGCTGTTCCTTGTATTCCTATCCCTGATTTGGAACATGTTAGTCTATAAGATCCTTTGGGTAACTAAGGTGATCTCATCTCACAGCATGTGGTGGGATGCTCCATGAAGTGGTGATGAAGAAACCCATTTTGTTCAATATCCAATGGCCCGTGGCAGCTTCAGTTTTCAGACAAAACTACAGAGCACCTAACGTTTCATTTTTTAATTCAGTGATATCAGATCTTCCATTTTATCTTTTATGAGAACCTGATCAGGGCCATTGGCTCTTAGTTTTCTGGGTGGATGAATAATTCAGTTATAATTTCCTAAGATGGCTTATTTTTAGATTTTGTAGGAAGCATGTTTTGAGTTAGGCAAATGCTTTGGAAGTGTCCACCTTTTGTAATTAGGGCTTTGGCACTGTTCTTTAGAATAGTACATACTGTTTGTTTTGTACGTTATAGTTGATGAGAACATTTTACAGATTAAACTGTCAATTTGCAGTAGCCATGATTAACAGATCTTAGTATTCCCACACTACCAATGGGGAAAACAACGACCACTGAGGTTATATTACTTGCTTAAGCTCACACAGGTCCCACGTGATGGAGCAGATGTTGAGTTTGGTCTTCCAGTGCCATGTCCTTTGCCTTTTCCTTTATGCTTGAGGTTTCTTGTGGATAGGTTGAATTGTATGAAATTGTTAATATGAATATTTGACCTGCAATAAAAAGCAATTTCATATGCAACAACCTAACAACCCCCGCCCCCTCAAAAAAACCTCCATTTAGGAAAAGCTCATTTTACATGCAGCTAAAACTAAATAGTTTTTTTTTTTTTTTAAGAGTTCAGTAGTCAGTTTGAGGGGAAAACAAAAAAACTTAGTCATTAATGTTTGAAAATGCAATGCCAGAGGAAACAAGCTTACTTTTGGAGTACTCTTGGCTCCTTTAAATTAGGAGTGTGGACTCAGGAGCCAAAGTGTGTGGTTTTGAATCCACGCTCCCCTGTACTCCCTGCTAGCTGTGTTACCTTAGACAGTTTACTTAACCTCAGAGTGCTTCGATATCTTCCTTTTAAGTTACTTAGGATGTATCTGTGTCTGTCATCATTGTAAGGACTATAAATGTGTTTGTTAAATAAAATGGAGATGGTAAATAGAGATAGAAAATGTTTTGGTCAATTCAGTAAATAATTTTCTAGATCTTTCAAAATGCTACCTATTTTGAAATTAATTAAGTGAAGGCAGAATGTTAACTTAGGTTAAAATAAGTAATAGTGTACCCATGTGCAATTTCTACATTAATTTGTTTAAGTAAGTTTGAGAGAAAATGTATAAAACTAATTACCACTTGCATTCCAGGAAATGTCTGTTGGTTGATTGAGCAGTTAAATAAAATTTTCTCACCAACATTCTTTCCCCAAAATTTCTTTCAAATTTTTAGTACAAAAATGCCATCCAGGAACTGATCTCCAAGAGGACTCTAGCACTTCCCCATTCAAGTACATAGATAAGTGACAAGATAAGTGACATAGTGACTTCCCATGGCCAAGTGATCAAAGTAACTATAAAATGCACACCCACAGAGATGATGATTTGCTTGTTTTCCTATAGGCTTCAATTTCCTCCACGGCCTTCAAAAATTTCAGAAGACTGTAGGAAATAGGAGTGAGAAGAGAACATGCATGTTCACAGTCTAGGGAGTGGGCTAAGTACTTTTACAAGGGGAGAATAAATTCATAATATTTTATGAAAGGCAAATGAAGCACTCAAATTAATATGTTGACTCTACCAAATCAACCAAAACCTTAATTAACATAATTAATTTCAAGCATATGAATGATAAATGCTGGCCAAATGGAAATGAAGTCTCAGTAGGTAGTGAGATAAGAGAACCTCTAATTTTTCAAATAAATCCATGTATTCTAGTGCTGATGTGTCATTTCAGGTTAGAAATAGAGAATTTGCGGAGTAAATACTAAATAGCTATTACTTAGCTTTTAAAAATGTATATTTTATAACCATTTTATTCTTATAGATTAATCCATACTGAGGTCATTTAGGTTGTTTTCTTATTTTTTTTTTTAATGGTGAGAAACAATTTGCACTCCCAGTCTTGTACTTGCCCTTTCACTTATGCATGTGTGCAAGTATTTTCTTTTTTGTGAAACTGCTGAGGCATTAAATATGCACATTTTCATTTAAGAGATAGTACACAATTGCTCTCAAAAGGATTTATACCAATTTATACTGTCAAATAGCATTCTGTTATTGTTTCCATTTTAATTTCCTTGGTATTGGACAGGTTGATCATCTTTTTTTGTCATTGGCCACTAGGGTTTCTTCTACTAAGGATTTCCTGTCATGTAATTTGGGAATTCTTCTACTGGATTACCTTTCTATCTCAGAATTATGTGTTACTAAAGAAAATTCCTTTGTTATATATGTTACAAGTATTTTCTTCCAGTCTGCCAGGTTTGTTTATGTTTTGTCATACAATGTTTCTACTTTTTAATGTGGTCAAATTTGATAATATTGTCCAATATGATTGCTGCATTTTGGTGCTTCTTTAAGAAGGCCTCTTCTTCTCCGAAGACTTCTCCAAAGTCTCCGACTACAGAGCTGAATTTGAATAAAAAGCAAGTTGTAGAACGACGCATAAATTATGTTGCTATTTATGTTAAAAAGAACTCACTGTACTATGCATTTTCTGGTGGGTGTCTACATGTGTATGTATAAAGATATAAAAAAATCTAGAAGGAATTAGATCAAATTGATAATAGTGAATATTTTTGGAGATAAGTGAAGGGGTCTGTGATTGAGGATGATGATCAAAGAGATCTTTAAACTTATTTATAATTTTGAAAACCATTTTGGTGGAGACCTTGTGTATTGCTTGTGTAATTAAAGGTCAGTGTATGTGTGTACATATATATTTAATATACTTAAATACATATATATTTATGAGAATAGTGTAATCATAAAAATTTTAAAAAAGAGAGACATGTTCATATTTCCACTACTTCTAAACAGTTATAATTTTAGTATACTGTTTTTATTACCAGTTTGTTACCCTATGATTTTTTGAGTTGTTTTAAAAGTTCAAATTAAAGTGTACATACATCTTTAAAGAAACAACATATTACATGCATTTTACAGTATTGCCACATAGACTTCAGTGAAGTCAAATTTAAAGAGGCTATAACATGTGTTTTCCCTGAATATACCATAATTTTGCTTATTATTTCCTTAATGGTAGACTCAAAATAACTTCCATTTATTTTACAAATTTGAATCGTGAATATTATCCTATGTGGTTGCTACTTTGTGATCCTTCTTTCAGATTTTACCTACTCCAAAGTTATAATCATATCTCTTCCATATATTTTTCTTTAATATTTTTATATGGTTGATTTTAATAAAACCAAGCAAGAAGTTCTTATTTTGAGTATATCCAAAGAATAAATTACCAGAACTGCAATTGCTGAGTCCAAAGCTGTAAGTAACACAGTTCTACAAGGATTTCCCAGAGGGAACTAAGCTATGAGGCCACTAGCCAATTCTGAGCACACCAGGCTGACTATTTTAGCCAATATGAAGTATAATTTTATATGCTTATTTGTAAAACTATTATTTGAAACAGTGAAATTGTCCCTGATTGTGGCAATTTACGTTCCTTTAATTACTAGCCAGGAATGACCACCGTTCTATGCCTGTTTCTCTATTTGTTTTCTTTTTTTAAAAAATAAAATTATTTATTTGTTTATTTTTATTTTTGGTTGTGTTGGGTCTTCGTTGCTGTGCATGGGCTTTCTCTAGTTGCAGCAAGCCGGGGCTATTCTTCATTGCGGTGTGAGGGCTTCTCATTGTGGTGGTTTCGCTTGTTGCGGAGCACAGGCTCTAGGTGCGTGGGCTTCAGTAGTTGTGGCACACAGGCTCAGTAGTTGTGGTGTGTGGGCTCTAGAGCGCAGGCTCAGTAGTGGTGCACGGACTTAGTTGCTCCTTGGCATGTGGGATCTTCCCGGACCAGGGTTTGAACCTGTGTCCCCTGCATTGGCACACGGATTCTTAACCACTGCACCACCAGGGAAGCCCTGTTTTCTTCCTTTGTGAATTGTACAGATCATTTGCTCATTTGGCTGTTAGGGTCTTAGACATTGTCATTTACAGAATTGACGTGATCATATTTATTATATTTATTATAAATGTTTTCTCAATTCATTTTGCATTTTTAGTTTAAGTTCAGCTAAAGATCTCCTTTCAGAGTCTTGAATAACTTTTTTTTTCTTTTAAGTAAGATGCTTTGTAGTTATCTTTTAAAAGTAACTCTTTAATCATTTGGGATGAGAGTATTTAGGTAGATTTCTAACTATTTAAATGAAGTTATCTTAAGAGTACTAATATCAACCGGGAAAGAGGTTTCTAGGAAGCATCATGCTTCTGTATTTGACTCTGCCTATACAATAATTTTAATCAGTCTCTTAGATAACGGCATTAATATGCTTCTCATTCAATTTGGAAATTATAAGAATCTATAAGCATTTGCTAATTTGTTGGATCATGGAGTTAAAATCCCAGAGTATTTTTAATAGCTTGGCTGCATATGACAATATAAAACTTAAAAGAATAAACAAGTTCTGCCATTAGTTTAAATAAAAGTTTAGATGGAATAAAATGGCATAACTCTTACACTTTATTAGAACCGAGATAGATGACAGAAGTGAAAATTACCATGTATTATCTATTTCACAAGAATTACACCCCAGTTACTTCTCTTTTCATGGTGGAGTACTCTCAAATATTTTACTTTTTCTCATTTCAGTTTCCTTTCATGCCACAGAGATTCCATTCATCAGTGTTAAAGTTGCAAAATCCATAAGTATGTGTGATGAATTTTGAGATTGGACAGTTTTCCCATTAATGCTAAATTTATATTGCATTTAGCATTAATGAAATAAGGAATTGAATGGTAGTTGTATCTAAATTTTTATTCAAATTATAAACAAGTAAGTGTCTATATTTCAGAATAGTTAACTGTAAAGGACAACATATACGGAGCTGATAGAAATATTTACTTAGGGCTACTGATTTTCAGGCTTCATCTTCTCTATCAGCAGCAATGGAGAGAGCTAACTGTGCCCTTCCTCCTTCTTGATATGTATTTTTATCACTTGCCGTCCAGAATCCACATGCTTCCTCTCAGGCTGCTTCATTGAGTATTCCTATTCTCTGCACCTTCTTTACACTGGTATGCCCTAGGGCTCAGTCATGGGCCTTTTTTTGTCTTCTCTCTCTATACTTATTTGTCGATCTTATCCATTCTCAGGGTTTAAATGCCAACTATATGTCAGTGACTCCAAAATAAGTAACTCTAGTTCAGACCTCTCTGCTGAGCTCCCAGTTTGTATGTCTAGCTACCTATTTGACATTTCAACATGAGGTCTAATAGATAATATCAAACTTGGCATGTTCCAAACTGTTGATTCTCCCCCGACCCAAGCCTCCATCCTGCTCTCCCCACATTATTCTTTGTCTTATTGATGGTCAACTGTGTACTTCCATTTGGCAAAGGTCAAAATAATATTGTGGTCCTGAATTCCTCTCTTTCTTTCAAAATGCACATTCCAACACCGTATTATCTCTTTGCTCTGTCTTCAAAATTTATCCTGAATCTGATGAACTCCATTGCCATTAATACTACCCTAGCTCAAGCCACCAATCACTTCTTTTTTTTTAATGCATTTTTTTAAATTGAAGTATAGTTGATTTACAATGTTGTGTTAGTTTCAGGTGTACAGCAAAGTTAATCAGTTATACATATATCCACTCTTTTTTTTTTTAAAGGAATTTTGTTTTAGTTTTTGTTTTAAAATTTATTTTTTTGGGGGCTGCACTGGGTCTTTGTTGCTGAGCACAGGCTTTCTCTAGTTGCGGCGAGCAGGGGCTACTCTTCGTTGCAGTGCGCAGGCTTCTCATTGCAGCAGCTTCCCTTGTTGCGGAGCACGGGCTCTAGGCACGCGGGCTTCAGCAGTTGTGGCACATGGGATCAGTAGTTCTGGCTCGTGGGCTCTAGAGCACAGGTTCAGTAGTTGTGGTTCACGGGCTCAGTAGTTGTGGTGCCTGGGCTTAGTTGCTCTGCGGCATCTTCCCAGACCAGGTCTCGAACCTGTGTCCCCTGCACTGGCAGGTGGATTCTTAACAACTGCACCACCAGGGAAGCCCCTCCACTCTTTTTTATTTAGATTCTTTTCCCATATAGGCCATTACAGAGTATTGAGTAGAGTTTTTTGTGCTATACAGCAGGTTCTTATTAGTTATCATTTTATATACAGTAGTGTGTAAATGTCAGTCCCAATCTCCTAATTTATCCCCCCCTCACCCCCTTATCCCCTGGTAACCATGAGTTTGTCTTCTATATCTGTGACTCCACTTCCGTTTTGTAAATGAGTTCATTTGTCCCCTTTATTTTTTTTTAGATTTCACATATAAGTGATATCATATGATATTTATCTTTCTGTCTGACTTACTTCACTCAGTATGACAGTCTCCACCTCTGTAGTCTATCCTCAATTCAGCCACTGGAGTGAACCCTTTTAAATAGGTACAAGTATGTTCACTGCTATACTTGTAATAGTGAGTCAATATGTAGTATAAGTTTAAAACATGAGTGCAAAAGATAGGCACGTCTTCAGTGTAGCAGTTACCTCCGAGCAGTAAGAGAAGGGGATTTGTTTCGGGAAGGTATGCAGGTCTACTTCAACTGAATCAATGAATTGTTAGGTTTTTAAAAAAATAATCTACAGCAAATAAATGTTAACATATCTTAAATATTAGGAGTGGGTTACTGGGCACTCTATATCCCATATATGTCTGCAAATTTAAAATGTTTCCTAATAAAGAACGATAAAAAGTAATAAATGGAAACACTTTCCAGTTATTATCCTATACCAGTCTGTTCCAAGCTTTTAACATTACTTTTCTTGCAGTCTCTTTTTTCAACTCATCCTCTGTTCTAAGGACATTTTTCATTTAATATTCACTTCCGTATTTTAAAATCAAAGAAAATCAAACCTAAGAGTGACATGTATAAACTAGAGAATATCCAAATAAAATGAAAAGGATGAAGAAGGGTAGGGAACCTATTTCATATCAGGAATGGTTAGAGAAACTGGACACATACAGAGAGGCCATGAGAGTATTTGTTATATGAATGTGAAAAGGGACTTAGGATGCAGAATCAAGACTCCTGGTTTAAAGTAGTTTTGAAGAAAGCCTTTTGGACCTTTTATAATAATCTTTCTGAGAGTTACCTCTGTCCAGTAGAGGCCTACATTGCTTCAGAGTGGTGATTGTTCTATTCATGATTGAAATACATAAACAGAATATTAAATATTTATCAGGGTTGTTGACAAATGAATTTCTTCTCTGGGTGGAATTTGGAACAAACTGACCCCTAATTTCTTGTTTGGATATGCTTTTATTTATAATATGGTGCTCAGACATAATATTCCTGATGTGGTCAGGTATGTGCAGAAGGCAGTGGCTTCCTGGTTTATACCAGATTATTTTGGCTCTTCAGGTGTATGACCTCCAAAAGTAATCTCTAATAAATCAGCCTGATAGTACATGAGCTTCCTGAGCCTCTGTACTCACTGATGGGACATGTATGAAAGAGACAGTAAAGAAAAAAAGCAAAAGTGTGTTCTTTCTGCTCTCACTAGTCAGACGTTTGCATTTGAGCATCTTGTACTTAAGAAACAGGCCATGTGAGAAAGAACTTTGTTGGTCCAAGATTTATTGCTCCCTTTAAGGGAAAAAACCACCAAGGTAATTTCTTGAATATTACTTAATGCCATCAAAATAGGGCTAGGGGAAACTATTTGAATTATCCAAGGGTCCTATGTGGGGGAAAACCCCCCATGTTTTGCTGATGGGGTTGCAAATGGGAAAGAGGACTTAACATCTACTGTAAGTAAACTCCTTAATTATTAAAAAAGATACTTAAGCTTGTCTGTTTCAAAATGACCATTTTGTGCCCTGCTGTGTTTCCAGCATCTAGCACAAGAGCTGACACATAGTGTGTAAATACTGTTGAACTTATGAATTATTGTATTTATTTGACCTTTCTTGAATCTGGAAAATAAGTTGCAGCACATTTTCCATGTCTTTGAGTACCAGTGCTATGGCCCTTGAGTAGTTTGCTCCGCTAATCTTGTTTCCATGGTGAAATGAATTCGTATCTACTCTCTAGGGGTATGTAGGAGGTTGGCAACATCTCTGTTAATTGTGAGGTCACCAGTAAGACCTGGCAGTGATGAGTACTTCCCCAAATCACAGCTGTGCAGCTTTCTCAGTGGTCTCATTCAGTTCCACTTAAAGCACATAACTGGGCTGGAATTGCATGAGATAAGTGCTGTGAGTGCTCATCACCATGGTGAGGGGCTCTGAACAGTCGCCCAGAGACTAACCCTTTAAGAGCTAGGTGCACAGCCAAATGTGCACCAACTCATTAAGTGCTAGGGTGGGTGGCAAGTTGGAAGCCACCTTTTCCAAAAAATTACAGGTCAAGCAAAGTTAGTTAATACATTTAAATTCTCTGAATGACTCAACAAAATGGAACACATAGAATTCTCTCATTTGCAACAAAAGAAACTCACACTGTTACGACTTTTGAGAACCCTGATTGATACAGGCAAGAGAGTGTTCTTGGCTCAGTTTTTGTTGCTGAATTTAACAGCAGCATGAACACATGTGTTTGATTATCATGTGTAGGACTACTCATTTTTAACTTGGGCACTATGGGTTAGACAGGGTAAGAGCTTCTTCAGAGTGAACCGAATAAGAACTTATTCCTGTCTTTTCTTTAAAGCCATTTCTAGAAAGAGTTAATTCTGATTTTGAAAAGTCAGCTGTACAAGCTCCTACTTTTCCTTTAACCTCGCTAGCCCTTCCTCCTCAGTCTCCTTTGCTAATTGCTACTCTCCTCAGTGTTAGGGTCATCAGGTTTGGTCTTAAGCTCTCTTCTTTTCTCTCTCTATATTCTCTTTCTGGATAACGTCACTCATCACTGTGAACTGAAAAATTATCTTTATGTTGGCAGCTCCCAGATACATGTCTCTAGGTTAAGACTCTCCACAAAGCTCCACACCCCAACTG
Source organism: Pseudorca crassidens (assembly GCF_039906515.1). Taxonomy (NCBI): domain Eukaryota; kingdom Metazoa; phylum Chordata; class Mammalia; order Artiodactyla; family Delphinidae; genus Pseudorca; species Pseudorca crassidens. The sequence goes on from NC_090298.1 coordinate 107,261,245, forward strand.
TCTACTTGATTTCTCTAATTAGAGGTTTCACAGATATATCAAACCTAAGCCAGCCCCATCCGATATTTTGATTATCTGCCCCGAAAATCTAAATTTCATCCTAAGTATTTGAAATTTTTATCTCAATTACAAACATTTATCTCCCTTTTTTGAGAACCTAAGCCAGAACTCTGGAGTCATCTTTCATTCTCTGTGTTATTGTCCCTCTGTGTACAAACATCTAAAACATTAACAAACTTGGGTGGTTGCTCTCTGGTTTGTATGAGAAGCCAAAATTAATCTCAAATGTGTTTACTTTTGTCCACATCCTTAGTTCAGCCACCATGTGTTGCTTTCTTGGTCTACCCATCATGATCTTGCACTTGAACTATTACTGACTTCAAACTGGTCTCCCTGATTCTACTCTTGTCACCCTATAGTCTGCTTTCCAAAAAAGAACAAGAATGACTTTCTTAAAAATTTATCAGATTACGCCATACACTGTCAGTTGCTTCCAGTTATACTTCAAATACAATCTAAATGTCTTATCATGGTCTTCAGAGCTCTACAAGAATCATGCCCTGCCAACCCCTCTGTTCTGTTTTTGCTGCAATAATTATTTCTCTGTGACTCCTGCTACCACTTCCGTCTCCACATCACTTCTTTAACTGTATTCTGGTTTATCTGTAGGTATTTCTCACTGATAGACTTTAAACTGATGTCACCATTATTTATTGCTTTGATCACTGCAGTAGCCTCCCAACAAGTCTTGTGTCCCTCTATTTCAACCTCTCTATTAAATTAAAATGTAATCTAAGTCATTCATATATATTGTTAGAAAAGTCAATACTTATTGCAAAAATTATAGTGTAAAAAATAAACTTTCTTGCCCCCTCCTTTCCATCTTTGATTTCTGTCCTTTAGGAGCAGCTGCATTTCTTTTAGTACTTACTTTGCCTCTGTATTGCTAAGTAATACGGTTCTGTTGTTTATTCTTTGTTTCTCCTTTAAAAAATAAGTTTTATTGTGACATAAACATATGAAACACAAACATATATTGTTATAAGTAATAGTTTTAAATTTTGCACTTTTATAAACTCAAAGTTGATACATGGAGTTCCTCCCATCTATCTTCCAGGGTCATAGCCTTGGTATATGGCCTCCTGCACCTAAAATACCACTCTTCTCTCACTTATATTCTGTTTCCTATGGCTGGCTCCTTCTTTAGGTCTTGCCTCTAAGGTTATCTCCTTAGATAGGTCTTATTGGGCCACCCTCTCTGGTATCCTAATGTGTGCTCTGTTTCTCTCAGATCCTTGTTTGTTTCTTTAATGATACTTTTCACACTTTATATCATCCTAGGTATATTTGTCTGAATACTTTATTTTTTTCCTGCCTTTCTCCCTAATATATAAGGTCCATGAAAATGCAGGTTAAATCTGCCTTCATCTTTGAATCCTCAGTGCCTTGCCTACTGCCACGTTGTGGGTATTCAGTAGGTACATTTGTAATGAACATTAATAAGCACCAGGAAGATACAGTGGAACGTAATAGCTTTTGGCTAGACTGATTGATAAACTTAGAAGTAGATTTAAAACTGAATTTACTACTTCTCAGCTTGTTTTTTTGCTTATTTAAAGAATGCATAGATATCAGGGGATTAATAAAAAAGTCATTATAACCAATAACAGATTATATTAAAGTGAATGGATATAAGAAAGTATATGAAAATCAATAGCTTTTCTTGATATGAGTAGAAATTGTACTATAAAATGAGAAAATAGATAACCGTTATATGAACGAAAAAATCAATTATTTTTGATAACTCAATATTAGGGTGGAGCATTCATTTTCCAGTTTACCAGTTTTTACCCCTTCCTTTTCACTTCTTTAACATACAACAGCTTCTATTTATTATCATACTTGGATGTTTATAATGGAGTTGAAAAGGAACATTTTTGAAATTTTTAAAAATCCTTATCTCTGTCAAATGTTGGGGAAAAGTTAGAAGAAGGCAATGGTTCTCAAGAAAACAGGAGAGAAAGCATATTTTTTTCAATTGTAGAAGTGAAATCTATCCCTGTGTAATTATTATGTAGATAAAATAAGACTCTGTTGAAAGAACATAACACAGAAGGCCATCATGAGGCATCCCAGGGTAAGATCTGTAACCAGTGTCTAAGAAAAGGTAGATGGGATAAAAATCAAAGTAGGATTTCATCAGGGTTTATTTCTAAATAACTAATCCCATAAGTTGACACTGCTATGAGTTAAGGCCCTGGGTTCCTTTCTAATTATCATTTCCCATATATCACACTGCTCCAGCTGCCCTAGCTTTGCTTTTCCTTAAATGTCCTAAGCTTGTTCCCATCTCAGGGTCTTGGTTTCTCTCTTTTCCTAGAATGTCCTCCCCGCTACATCTTGGCCTGGCCATCTCCCATACCGTACGTCCCTGCTCAGATGTCACCTCACCCAAAAGGCCATCCCCACATCACTCTCTCACCCCTTCATAGTATTTGGCAGCTGAGTTCATATTATATGTTTATAACTTTTCATTGAGTAAACAGGACTCAAAGATTATCATGATAAAACAAGTAGTTTGCATTTTGTTTGTTCATATTTGTTTCTCTGGTCTTCCTTCTGGTGTTGTTTACTTTCAGGTTTTGAGAAGTCCCCTGGTGAATTTAGTCACAAAAGTCTCTGTTTGGTCATCAGAATATTTATCCTATGATCATCAAAACATCCAAGTTCACGTAAATTTAACATTTCTCTCTGACGCACGCCCTCCACATTCAGGCTTTCTGAGAACTCATCACCTGCAGTGAGGAATGGGGACACGGAGTAAGGTCCTCGTTATTCCCCATCTAGAGCTGTCACCCTCCTGCTCAGCACCCTGGGGTTCCTCTGCATCCCCTAGGGTTAAAGCTCTAAGGGAAGCGAGAAGGAGAAGGGTGCTTAGGTGACTTGTGGGGTCACGAGTGGTGTGGCTGAGCTTTATGACAGGTGCCTACAGTGGACTCTCTCACTCTCATGGGCCACATTTATGGGTTCTTAGGAGGCTTTCGTCTTCAGAGCTGCTCCTGAGCCCCTGAGGTCTTTCACTTGCTTGTTCTTGGAGGAGAATTAGTTCATCTTCTCTGAATGTTCACATTCAGCTCCTGCCTTTTGCCTTAGATAGCTGCTGGGATACTTCCAAGCTATATTGTAACCTTGGTTTTTATTGTGACATAGAACACAGACATAAATAAGTGTACAAACCATCAATGTAAAGCTTATTAACAAATGTTGATGGAGAAATTTTATGTGTAACTTTGACCCAGTTGAACAGATAGCACATTGTCTTCCCTCCTGAGGTGTAAGTTGGTGACGGGGCTTTTCAGCCTTGTTCACTGCTACACCCTGAGCTCTGGATGTACAAAGTTCATACTCATAAGCATTTTGTTGAGTAGAGGGTTGCATGAATGAATAGCTAATAAGATTATGATATATTTAGAAGATAAGTTATTATCCAGCAATTAAAAACCAACTTATAAAGATTATTTGATACTATTAAGAAACAAAATCATTATTAAGCTTTTCTTAAGTGGGGAAATAAAGTAGAATATGAAACTTTAACGTGTATACATGTGTTATAGGTACACGCATGCACACATACAGATACATAGACACTTATGTGTATATGTTAGTAGACTAGAAAGAAATATGTATATACATACATATATAATTCTATATGATGGGATTTGGGATGACTATTTTCTTTTTTTTAACTATATTTTTAAAATATTCTGCTATTTAAAAGTTCTGATTTTATGATCAGAAAGCAGTTTTAAGAAAAAAAAAACAGAAGAGAGAATTGAAAGAAAGAAAGAAGGAAAGAAAAACGCAAACCTTGAACTGTTCTCCCAAATCTGCCATGGGAGAGTGATTGGGTTTCCACCATTGAAGGAGGCCTGGAGATGAAACCCTCGGCACACTCAGAAGGCCAGTGTGCCTTTGGCAGCTCACAGGTTGATCACATAAAACAGTCAGCTCAAGATAAAGTTCAGAGCCTAATGCGGTACTTTTGTCTTCTGCTTTGTGAGGGACGGGGCCTGGCCTTGCTCTTGATATCAAATTTTGGACATCTACCATCTGTGAGGTGTTGTGGTTGACGTCAGATCCTCAGTGCAGAAGTTTTTGAAGATGAGAGTTATTTGGAGCAGCAGCCCTGTGGCAGGCCTAGCCTTTTCAGATAGCCTCACAGAGGCAGCATGTGCTCCAAGCCAGACGGCCTTTGGTTTGAATCCTGTCCTCATCACACACTGATTTCTGACCTTAGGACACAATCAATCTTTTTGAAACTTGCTTTTTTTGCAACTATAAAACGTGTGACGTGAACATAGATATCCCAAGCTGGCTGTTTGATTAAATGAAATAAGGTATATACAGTGTCTGGCATACAGGCATGTTATTTTCTTCTATTCTTGTTTTCTTATAAATATTTTAAAATAAGTTTGAAAAGGGAAGAGGAAAGGACTATATAGCTTTTTAGCCTGGGTAACTAGAAAAGGGTCATGCATAGAGATACAGACTTAGAGAGGAGGTGCTAGTGTGGCGGGATGTCTATGCAATGGAAGCAGTGGCCTGGGTGTGGGGGGTTTGGGAATCATTTCCGTTGGGGGTTATAAATCCCTTGGGAGGGATAAATGCAGAGAAACTATTGTTGACTGGAGACCTGCTTTGGAGTGAGGAACAGGATCTGTTTAAGGAAATAGAAACAGTTGCTAGAGAACAAGAGACATAGAGTCATGGAATATTCGTGGAGGAGAAAAGTTGTCAAGGGTCAAATGCCCAAGGGAGAAGAATAAAGGAAAGGGCATGATGGGTGGCCTCAGAACAATTTCCCAGTTCAGTAGGGGAAACAAGAATGTGGGTGGAAATGTAAGGAGAAGGTAGGTAGCGAGCAGATTTATTAGAGTGATGTATTAAAACCAGATATCAATTTGGAAATTGGGAGGCTTAGCTTCTAGCCCTGACATTCCCATGAACTCTCTGTGTGATTTTAGGCAAGTCATGCAAGATTTCTAAGCCTTGGTTTTCTTGATTTTAAAACTCCAGATGGCCGGGTGATTCTAAGTTTCCTTCTACCATTGTCATTTCATGATTCTTTTTGAAGCCCCTTTGGCAGGGAAAGTAAATGGAATGATGTTAACAGTGTGGTCACTTGAAAACTTTTCCTAAAGATAAAACTTGGACACACCGGGAAAGCAACATTGGAAATGCCAGAGGAAGAAATCAAATTGTAATTTTCCCCCAGATGGAGTCACAGGTAGAATGTTGTTCAGAGCAGCAAATGGATACATTTTCTTTTATCTCAAAAGGGAAGAATACATTGAGTTAAAACAGCATTGCCTGAGCACCTGCTATGTACCAGTCCTTGCTCATTGAGGCCTGATGACGAGCACTACACCCCAAGCATTCCCTGAAATAGCTCATGGTCTAATCAGAGGGTCCTGCAAGCAACATTTACAGGGGGCCTAATAGTGAAAGAACAGAAAAGGTACAGAAGTGGATAGAGCAGGCGGTGGTTACTTTGGAGAGAGGATAGGGTTGGCTTGATTTTGAAGAAATAACTCGCCATACCAACAGTGACTTTCTGGAAAGAGAAAACAGCATGTGCAGCGTACCAAGATGTGACCGTGCAACTAAAAGTTATTCTGAAATTGTTAAAATATAAAGTTCACACAATAAAATTTGTCTGTGGTGGTTATATGTGAAGTTTAAGTGGAGAAGTAGGCAAGAGTTTATCATGATCTTATAACTTACATATCTTCATTTGGAGTTGATCCTCACGGTGTAAAGCAGAAACCTTGAAAGTATGATATGGTAATAGGATAGATACGGCGTCAGAAGTGTGTTTTCCTGCAGATTTATGTGTATGTATAGAATATGCAAAGGCATGAAAAATCACTCCCATTTACAGGAATACTGAAAATGATGTTTTATTTGAATAAAGCATAAAATAGATTTATACCATTATAATTTATGTCAATCCCTATATTATGCTTACGTTTTAAACTATATACTTTACTTAATGAGATGTATACTATAGCATTACCATGCAAGAGAATTTTTTCAAAAATAGTCAAACGTAACATGTGTGGGCTTCCCTGGTGGCGCACTGGTTGAGAGTCCGCCTGCCGATGCTGGGGACACGGGTTCGTGCCCTGGTCCGGGAGGATCCCACATGCCGTGGAGCAGCTGGGCCCGTGAGCCATGGCCGCTGAGCCTGCGCATCCGGAGCCTGTGCTCCTCAACGGGAGAGGCCACAACAGTGAGAGGCCCGCGTACCGCAAAAAAAAAAAAACAAACTTAACATGTGTGAAGTACACATCATGTAGAGTATGAGACATTTGTATAAAATATTTTTACAAGCAGTATACTGATGCCAGATCCTTTCAGCAACTTCTGTTACTGCTTTTTGGAAGTCAAACACTTATGCTTCTATCTCAGAGATTCTCAGACCCTCAGGACATTGATTTTCCTTTTCCTGTCAAGAACTTTGTCATTTAATGCTTTCAATTATATTGGTTCATCTTATTTTTTGGCTACATTTTCCTGTTTCTCTACTCAAGCCAGGCATCTTCTTAAACTGTTTCCTAGATTCCACGTCTTCTTTGCCCTTTACCCTCTCATAAGGAGCAACTTTCCCCT